>NC_052633.1:6854060-7171928 GCF_016161935.1 Mauremys reevesii
ACAAAACTACCCCGAACTGGATGACAAATGGCTGCGTAAGCTCATGTTTCTAACTGATATCACCGCTCACCTAAACGAAGCCAACCTCTGTCTCCAGGGTGGAGGGCAAACAATTCTGGATCTTTATGAAGCCTGGAAAGCATTTGTTGTGAAACTAGCAGTTTTTTCCAAGGATATTCAAACTTCTACTTTCCGCTACTTCCAACTCATAAAAGAGCTATTGACACGTTGCACTGTCAGTGTCAATGAGATTGGAAAGTACATGCAAGAATTGGAATCAGAATTTTCTGACCGATTTCAAGCGATTTGGCCCAATGCTTTCTTTTCTAATTAAATCTGAAAAGTTCAACGAAAGAGACTTGCATTTGTCTGTATTTCAGTGGATGGGTGCTGAAGATTTCAAAATGCAGCTCATTCAGTTAAAAAGCTCAGAATTGTGGACATCAAAGTTTGTGGATCTGGGGAGTGCACTTGAAGCTACCGAGAGAGATCATGGGGCCTCTATTCTGACCTGCTGGACGTCACTGCCTGTGAAATTTAACTGTTTGAAGAAAATTGCGTTTGCAATGCTTTCAGCATTTGGATCCACGTACCTGTGTGAACAGGTATTTTCACACATGAAATCTGTCCTCTGTCCCCCTCAGAGCCGGTTAACAAGTGATCACTCAGAAGCCTGTGCGCAGCTTAAAGTATCCAAATCCGTGCCAGACATTGGAAAACTCAGCAAGGAAAAGCAAGGGCAAGGGTCACACTAAACTAATAAGATCTGCATTTTAATTTAATTTTAAATAAAGCTTCTGAAACATTTTGAAAACTTTGTTTACTTTACATATAACAGTAGTTTGGTTCTATATTACAGACTTATAGAGAGACCTTCTAAAACGTTAAAATGTATTACCGGCACGCGAAGCCTTAAATTAGAGTGTATGCATGAAGACTCAGCACACCACTGCTGAAAGGTTGCCGACCCCTGTCCTAGGCAGTGATGCAGCTCCTGGCAGCTGGGGTGAAACTCACCCACCCCAGCTACGGAGTAAAAGAACTAAGGCCTGGATCCACAAAGGAACCTCACAGCACCAAACTTTTAGGCAGCTAAAAGTCACTAGAATCCACAAAGCCTGAGTTAGGCACCCAGGCTCCTGTACAATCAATGGGAAGAAGGAGGTGCCTGAAAGTAGGACCCACAAAACCCAGCATGCTGGGCATCTCCACCCCAATGGGAAATGCTGATGAGGGGTGTGTCCTGAGCCCCACCCCTCTCTGGAGCTTAGGCACCCAGGTCTGGCTTGGAGAGAGGGACCTTGGTCTGCTTGGGAGCCCCTCACCTGGGGTTAGGTGCTTAGGCCATTCGGTACAAAACAATCCACCAGAGCAGGAAGAGGTCACGGTGCTGCTGGCTCTCTTACAGCATTTAAAGTATTTGACCAGGATGTGGGAGACCAGGATTCAAATCCTCCTTTGCCACCCCCATCCCCCCCCCACAAAAAAAAAGATTTCTGTAAGCTGCATAGCTCCATCTTTAGCACCACACAGGCAGTGGCCAGGGAGGGGCTCCTGCCAGTGCAGTTTTTCCCCCCATCTCCGGTCTTAGCTGGTTCTAGCCTGGCCCTGCCACGGGGGTGGGCCTGATATTGCCACCAGGGCCATCCCTAGTGGGGTGCGGCCCAGGTCCTATCCCACCCTCCTTCCCCCAAGGTCCTGCCTCCTTCTGCCCGTGCCCCACCCCTGAGCGATGCCAGGAGTCCGCAGAGCAGGGCTGGTAGTGCTGCCGCTGTCCTGGGCTGCGCCACCATGGTCCTGTGCTGGGGCCTGGAGCCGGCAGCAGCGTTGCCACACACCGTCCATGTGCAGAATGAATTTTGTAACGTGCACCAATATACAGGAGAGTGTCACACCTCACCTCCATATTGGTGCGCACAACACAATTCCTTCTGCACATGGGGACATAACAAATTAGAGGAAACACTGCTCCTGACTTTCAACCTACCTGTCACATCTTGAATTTCATACATTGACTGATCAGAATAAAGTGCTCTCAAGTGAGCTACAGACCAACAGTGGTTCATAGTAATTATTCAGCAAGTATTTTAGAAAACTTAGAACATTAGAGGAAATCATGAACTGCCAAGAGACAATTAATGGAGAGAAGCAGCAAGATTAATCCCGTACATTGGATTGGTTGTGACTTCTTTGCCTGATCTGAAAAAAGACCAAAAGGACCTGAGTCTCCTCGCTGTCGATAGCCCCCTGCTCGGCCAATCAGCACTGAGACTCTGAGGGGCGGGAGGCTGAGGGGTCTCACCAGATGTCCCAAAGGACAGCCCAGGTCACCATCAGAGGAGATCACTCTCAGATCCATCCGCACCTCTTGGTGAGGACCTCTGCAATGAGAGCAACCTCCCTCCCCCGCCCACACTCTACACACCCCTCCTTGGTAGAGGGAGGGAAGCAGGGGAAAGCGGGAAAAGAAGCAAGAGAAGAGGAGAAAGGAGGGAGGAAAGAGGAAAAGGGAAACCAAAAAGGACAAACCCCAATGTCCCCAGGGATTCCAACCATCAAACCCTAGGTAGGAAATCAAATTCTGCCACCTGAAGCCAGTGTTTCCTGGGCCTAGAATGCTGCCTGCGCCAGGTGGATCAGACTGAACAGGTTCCAAACCTCTCTCAGCCTCTTACCTTGTCAAAGGGAAGTTTGTTTTCGGCACAGTCAGTGGCAGGAAAGGAGAAAACTCCAGAGGTTCCTCCTCATGCTCACAGCCGTGAATCCTAATTCTCTCTCAGCCCTCGAGGAGAGACCTCGCGAAGGAGACTTGCGCCAGCAAAGCCGGGGGGTCTCAGAGACAGGCCTGGCCCTGCACCTTGGTCCTGCCCGGCTGATGTCGGGGTCTCTCTGTGAGGTCACCCCCTCCCCACCACCTTTGCCCAATAGGCCGAGTTCCTGCAAAAGGCCTTTGTGATGTCACTGCCACACCCACCCCTCCCCTCAAAGCTGATGTCCTGCCCCTGGCCAGCCTCGCTGGGTGTTTGAGTTCTTTCCCCTGGATCACCGCACTCAATGACTGTTCAGTCTGTGGATGGAGCCGCTACACAATAAAACATCAGTTTTTCATAAATTAGTAGCCTTAAGGCCAGAAGGGACCATTAGAGCATCTAATCTGACTCCCTGCATATCCCAGCCCATCTGTGTATCACAATAGCTTCTTTTTGACTAAAGCACCTTCCTGAAAGGCCTCTAGTCTTCATTGGAAGACATCAAGAGATGCAGAATCCATCACTTCTCTTGGCAGCTTGTTCCAGTGATGAATCACCCTCCCTCTTACAAATCTCTGCCTTGTTCCAATGAGAATTTTTCTGATTTCTGCTTCCAGCCATTGGTTCTTGTTATGCCTTTCTTTGCAAGACTAAAGAGCCCTTTAAATACTTGGTGTTTTCTCTCGCGAAGGCACTTGCACACTGCAATCAGCTCACCTCTAAACAGATTGAGCTTTTCAATGCCTCCTTATAAGACATCTTCTCCATCCCTCAAATATGGCTCTTTTCTGTACCCTCTCCAGTTTTTAAAACGTTATTTTTGAAACGTGGACACCAGAACGGGATGCAGTGTTCCAGTATCAGTCTCACTACAGCTGAATCACTTCCCTTTCCAGCCTCTGTTTATCTAGCCATGGATGGTGTCACTGCCTCCCAGGACTTGTGCAGTCTCTCAGCCCCGTACAGTCCTTGGCAGGAACCCCCTTCAGTGTGACAGCCCTTCTTGGAGATTCACTCTCTCTCGAGGGTAAAGGCCCCTCTGCCTCCGTGAAAGGCACTTCTCTGAGACCTGAGCATGCCTGTCTGCCATGGGCCCCTCAGGGAGTCCCCTCCCTCTGGACCCTGGGGCCTCTACTCCCAGAGGAAGAATGCAACCCCGATGTCTAGACTGCAGTGATGCTCAGCCAGTGTAAGAGAGGGGTTTATTGAGCATCTGAACATAGCACAGGAAACTCTCAGGGCCTCAGGCCTAACCTCCCTCTGCACAGTCCAGCTAGGTCTCTCCTGCATCCATGTGGGCTCTGGCTGTTTTCTCTCCCCAGTCCAGACGCCCCCTCTTTCCAGCCAAGCATCCGATCTCATCTTCCCACAAGCCTCTGTCCTTTGTCTTCTGTCCCAGAGAAACTGGCTGCCTGGGTCTCCTCTCTCTCTTTAGCGCGAGGGGAGGGGGAGAGCTGAGATTTCAGGCTGCTGTGTTATGGCTGGATTGCTGCTATTATTTGACAGAACCTGACAATTCAATGGCACAAACGGGGGAACGGGGCAGCGCTACAGCGTCAGGGAGTGAACTGGAGAAAATACAGGAAGGATTTCTAGCAAGGGCGCCGTGTAACTAACCAGAATGAAGAATATTCTCTGCCCCCCTCGTCTAACTCTGGGCCTGACTCTCTCCCGTGCTGAGGCCCCTTGCCCTGTCTCTGGCCGTGTCTGGGGGCTTCATGCCCCGGTAGAGCCCCGAAGGTAAAGGTGTGATGTAGCCTCAGCCCCAACAAGACTCAGGCCCATGTCACTTTCATCCTGGGTTTCAGATGAGTGACCCCTAGAAGTTGGGGGGCCACCGGTGCCCAGACCATGGCCCGGCCACAGAGGCCCCGCCCCTGCTCATCCTCTTCCCCCGAGGCCCCGCCCACTTGCTGTTCACTGCCCTCCGCCCCCTCCCCCAGACCCCCTACCTGCCCCTCACTCTTCCCCCAAGACGCCACTCACCTGCTGCTTGCTCCTCCCCTAAGGGGGGCTGCCAGGGGGCCATGGGGCCAGGCACCCATCGCTTTTTCCTGCCGTAGGTGAGCGGGGGGCGGGGGGGTCCCTGGGGAAGGAGGCGGAGCAGGGGCAGGAAGGGGCAGAGAGAGGGAGAGGGTTCGGGGGAAAAGGCCCAGCGGGGGTGGGGCGCAGGCCTTGGGGGAAGAGGCGGAGGGGGGATGGGAGGAGGCAGAGCAGGGCATCGGGTTAAGAGGCAGAGCGGAGCCGGGTGCAGGCGGAGCCCCCACTTCTCTGGAGCTTCGCTTCCAGCACTCGAAAGATGACAATGGGCCCACGGAGGGGTGACCCGCCCCACATCCCCAGTGTTCCCCCCTGCATGGGCGGCCGTTTGGGGGAGACTCAGCCGCCCCTGGCCTCTTAGACGGGCTGTGGCTAAAACACTGGCCTTGCTGTGAGCAGGATTTGAACCTGCGCAGGGAAACCCTCTTGGATTTTGAGTCCAACACCTTAGCCACTCGGCCATCACAGCTGTGAGCAAAGCAGGCCCCTAAGGCCAGAGAAACGCCCAGGCCTGACGTCATCTGAACTGCAGAATTCAAACAGCAAACCTGGCTCCCAAAGCACCAGGGGGAATTTGGGGCTCTCGTTCCTTCGCCGTGTGGTTAAGCACCAAACCAGCACCCTCCTGTGGGCTCTGTCATTGTTCCTCTCCACACTGTAACGATCGAGACAGGGAGAGGTGACCTGACCTGACCAAGGTCAGACAGTGAGGTAGAATCCAGCTCTGCCCCCCACCAGCTCCCGGCTCTATCCGCCAATGGACTGACTTTCTCGCTGGATTAAACTGTTTGTACTGGACTCTTTTCTCCATCTATAAACAGGACTAAGCCACGACTGGACTGTCCGACAGGAGAATGGGCCACGGCTCCCTTCCCCGGACCCTGGATTTCTCACCACTTCAGAGAAACTTGTTAGTGGAAAAATGAATCACATTCAAATGACTGCAGATTATGAACCGTTTGCTGTTGCCTTGGAACTTGGCCCCACCCAGCCTTTTCCCCTGAGTCAGGAATGATAATTTATTGGTTCACTCTGATTTGTTTCAGTTTTATGTTAGCAGCTATTGCCACTAATTGGTCAGAGCCCGTCACTTCCGGAAGTCCGAAACGTTTCCCCCCTAGCTCCCTTCTCGGTACCTTTGATTTTCCTCAGTCTCCTTCAGAGCACTGGCTTTCTTGGCACCAATAACCAAGACTGATTTCCAGATCAGGAGACGTGTCCTCCAGCTGCTGGAACTTCCCTGTTTCACACCTAGAAAGAAACAGGTTTTTCCCATTAATCATTATCATATTTTATTGTCGTATTTTACTCTGAATTTCTTGCCCGTGAGAAATGCTGAATTGAGGGACTGGAGAATGAGTCTCTGTGTATCCAGCCACAGAATAGCTGCAGCCCCAGCAATGGCTGTGCAAGCTTCCCCGAGGTGTCCCGTCAATGTGCTTCACCCCGATTTACGGAGACCAGCTCTGGGGACAGGATGAGTTCGGTCCCGTGGGCAATTCACTCCTCGGCCTCCATGCTTTGATGGCCAATAGATTCCAGTGTTCCTGCTGGTCATTGTTCTGTGGCCATCTGCCCACCTGCCACTGGACTGAGATCAGCTCCCCTCACACCAGCTCATTCCTCACCGGTCTGTGAATGGTCACCACGTCATACAGACGTTTGTTCACTCCTGCCGGGGGCAGAAGAGAACCCAGTGCCCTGGAGGTGACAGGCCCGTACTGTGTCCCCAGTCAGGGCCATCGTCCCTGCCCTGAGGTGGTGGCTGCTCTGGGGAGCTCACGCTGGCACCGGTGCAGCGGCCCCGCCGTTAGCTCTTGAGTGTAGCCGCTGAGACTCCCCACCCCCAGCGAGAGCCGTAGCCATGTTGGCAGGAGAAGCTCTCCCAGCGACATAGCCCTGCCCACACCGGCGCTTGGGTCAGTGTAACTGTGTCACTCGGGGGGTGGCTCATTCACACCCCTGAGCGACATACGTTCTACCGACACAAGGGGGCGTAGCCGCAGCCTGAGCAGAGAAGCGATTTAGAAAACAGATTTAGTTGTGTAGGAAATGCAGAAACCCGGGTTTGTAAGAAACCAAAGGAGATTCCGACCCACGTGTCACCTTCACCACGTTGCAGTTGTGCCCTGGGACAGTTGTGTTGTCTCAGCCTGTGGCCAGACTAATGGCGTGTGCAGGGGGAGGAGCCACGCCCCGTCTATGGGGCTTCTGACATCCTAGAGGGGAGAAAGGAGAAAAGACGCTCAGTCCCCCATGCCACTCACACAGGGGGCGGGAACTTCTGTGGTCATTTAAACAGGCTCAAGGTCCCCGAAAGAGTGAAAGGTGTTAACGTGCCGCTGTCACTGTCCAACACTGAACGGGTGAAACAAGACTGGCGGTTTGGTAGAGAGACTTCAGCCCGCTTAGTCCCATGGCAAACACACCTCTCACATCCCTGCTAGTGTGTTACTGAAACACAGAGAGAAACAGAGACAGAGTTAAAGCAATGGAAATGTAAAGTAGTCAGTAAGGCTTGTCTTTAACAGCATCCCCTGTGCCCTTTCTCTTCAGCTGGGAGAGTTTTTAGAAGGAAAGTTCCTTCTGTGACGGTCTCTTGGATGGTTTTGAAGAAGGTAACAGCTGTCCTGGGGAAATCAGAGAGATCAGCTGAGATGGGCTGGAGCTGTCATTGTTGTGGTGTCTCTTGTTAAAGTCCAATCCCATTTCCTAGGTGGCAAGATAAGGCAAACGCACACAAACGGGGAAAGAAGAGAACAGCAAAGATAGAAGATGTAGCTTCTGGCTCTGGCTCTGCTGTTGACTTTGTCTTGCAGCTTCACTGTCATTAGCAGTAGGCAGAGGAGCAAAAGCCATCTCTCACTGTGCCTTAGTGGGTCACAACTGAGAATACCAAATTCAGGCCAAAGTGCTGAGAAATGGGGCAGACATACCCCCAAAATGGTGATTTTGCTCCCATAAGATAAATCAAACCAGCAAGAAAAGTTAACTTCTGTTTCACCACACTGGCTAACGAGAAGTCAGAAAAGCAGCCTCCTTAGTCATTCCAGGCTTTATATCGCCACCAAAACCACTGAAATTACTGATGAGTGGTTATTGGAACCCAATTTCATCAACCGAAAGGGTTCTTCTGATCTTAAAGGACCAGCCACATACCCAGGTCAATAATATACAACTCAGATCTGAGCCCAGTAATCATGCTGTTGCCAGCCCTTTAGTATCTAAAATATAAAGGTTTATTTCTGGAAAGGAAGGAAGGTGAGAGTTAAAATTGGTTGAAGGAATCAAATACATACAAGAACTGCAAAGTTCTTGGATCACGCTTGTAGCAGTGATGGAATAAACTGTTGGCTTTTTAAGCCTCTGGTTGCTTCTGAATCACTGGAAGGTCCTCAGTCCTTTGGTTAGAACACTCCCATTAGTATAAGGTCATCATCAAGAGGTCTGAGCAGGAAAGAGGCCAAATGGAGATGTGTCCAGGGCCTTTTATAGCTTGTGGATGGAAACCCCCATTGTTTCAAACAAAGCCCTCAGTGGAGAGAGTGGAAAATGACAGGTAACGAGATGGTGTTTGGAGTCACATGGGCAAGTCCCACATCCATGCCTGATTTCGCTTAGTCACAGCAGAAGCCACGACCTAGACTCCAGATGGAACGTTCCCAGGCAAGTCCATTGAGAGCAGATAGGGGTGTGACCTTATCTAATTGAACTATGACCATATAGACCATTATTGCAACCACTGTCATATAGTTGCAACAAATCTTGTACAAAGATGGTGAAGTGAGGTGTCTATGAACAGGTTGTCATTTGCTGGTTATGCTTATGCTGTGTGTATCATTCTTGTATTTGAAGTTATGAATATTGGCTCTGTACTTGTATTTCACTGTTTGCTTCTGAGTTGTATCAGTGAAGCATTTGGCAGCTTATTGAGAAAGGATTAAGCTTTTCACTTCAGAGAAAAAAAATGCATGAAGACAGTTTTATAAACAAGTAGGTAAAGACACAAACCAACCCAACACCGACTGTGACACCCCCCACCCGCCCAAGAAATAGAAACACAAACACTAAATGCTGAGAACCTGCACTGATGGGCTCAGCGTGCAGCTTCCCCCTGGGTTTATATCTGGTGCCTCCCTCCTCTCACTCCCCTCTGCACAACGTCAGGTTCCTCCTCGCTCACCCTCCGAGGAGCAGCCCCAGCAGGGAAGGGGGGAGAGAGGCAGTTTCTGCAGCCCTCACAGCAGGTCCCAGCAGGGGGAGAGGAGCTGCCAGGGCATCTCTGCTGGGTCCCAGGCACTCAGGGCAGAGGAGCAGCTCCCCAGGCTGGCGTTGTAAATCAGAGACCAGGTGCTCTCATCTCTGTGACCCTTTTCCTCTCCAGACCATAGGCGCCAACTTCCCCAGTGCCGGTGGGTGCTCGCGCCCCCGGGCCCCACCCTGACTCCACCCTTTCCCCACCCTCACCCCACCCCCATTCCAACCCCTTCCCCAAAGTCTCAGCCCCCTCCCTGCCCCTATTGGACCCCTTCTGCAAATCCCCGTCCCGGCCCCACCTCTTCCCCGAGCGTGCTGCCTTCCCCCTCCTGCCCCCTCCCTCCTGGCCGAGCGAAACAGGTGCAAGTGCTGGGAGCTGGGGGGGGGAAGCGGGCACACGGTGCGCTCAGGGGAGGAGGCGGAGCGGAGGTGGAGGTGAGCTGGGGGGGGGTGGGGAGCTGCCCAATTTTTCGGAGCACCCACGGAGTCGGCACCTATGCTCCAGACTCTGCCATCTGAGCTACAGCCAGCTGGGGAACAGGGAGCTGCAGCCTCTGTAACCAAATGGCAATGTACAAAAGTGGGTCCCATTGCCCAGGCTGAGAACTGCAGTGACGTCTCTGCTCAGTGTCAGGCGCCCAGGACAGAGGCAGCTCCCTGGGATCCAGGCCTGTCCCAGCCAGACCAGGGCTGCTGGGGAGTGTGAGAAATGGTCCCAGCCTTCCCCAGGGCTGAGCTCTGCCCCTAACGCTCTGATTCTCTCTGTCCCCAGTGACGGTGACTCTGGATCCAGACACGGCTCATCCCCAGCTCGCCCTGTCTGAGGATCGGAGACATGTGAGATGGGGACACGCCCGGCAGGATCTGCCCGACAATCCTGAGCGATTTGACACTGGATCAGTCATAACCCTGAGGGGGGGCAGGGGGGGCAGGTTTGTAGAAATGTTGGTGGTGCCCAGAACCCGCTCCGCCCAAACTCTGCCAACGGCTCTGGGAGGGAGTTTGGGTGAGGGAGGAGGTCTGGGGTGCAGGCCCTAGGCTGGGGCAGGGGAATGGGGTGCAGGCTCTGGGAGAGAGTTTGGGGGTGGGAAGGGGTACGGAGGGAGGGGTGCAGAGGGACGGGGTGCAGGGGTGAGGACTGGCTGAAGGTGAGGGGTTTGGAGTGTGGGAGGGGCTCAGGGTGAGGGCTCTGGCTGGGGCTGGGAATGGGAGGGGCTCAGGGCTGGGGGAGAGGGTCAGCGTGCAGGGGGATGAGGGCTCTGGTTGGGACCGGAGATGAAGGGTTTGTGGTGGGGGCAGTGGGGGGGGTGAAAGCTCTGGCTGGGGGTGTGGGCTCTGGGGTGGGGCAGGGCTGGGGATGAGTTTGGGGTGCAGGGTGTTGTGCTGGGACAGGGGCCAGAGGACGACTCCCCTCGGCCCTTTCCCTGCCGGCAGCAGCAAGCTCTGGGGGAGGAGCCCCCCTTTCCTGCTCCCCCCAGCAGCACACTCACCCCCACCACTGTCACTGCTTGTGCTCCTAGGGCCACGGGTGGCAAGTTTGTAGAAATTTTGGTGGTGCCCAGAACCCGCACCCCAACTCCACCCCCCCAAACTCTGCCCCCACCTGCCTAAGGCTCTGGGAGGGGGTTCGGGGGGGAGGTCGGGTGCAGATCCTGGGCTGGGGATTAGGGTGCAGGAGGGGTGCAGGGTGCAGGCTTTGGGATGGAGTTTGGGTGCTGGGTGCAGGCTCTGGGCTGGGGCAGGGGGTGGGTGTGCAGGAGGGGGTGAAGGATGCAGGCTTTGGGAGGGAGTTTGGTGTTGGGAAGGGGTGTGTGGGAAGGGGGAGGGGGTGCACCCTCTGGGAGAGAGTTTGGGGATAGAAGGGAGTACAGGGGTGAGGGCTGTGGGGCTGAGGATGAGGGGTTCATGATGTGGGGGGGCTCAGGGCTGGGGCAGAGGATTAGGGTGCAGGGGGGCTGAGGGCTCTGGCTGGGGCAGAGGATCTTTATGTAAATAAAGCATATCAAAGTGTTTCCTTGTTTATTTCCCTTTCATTTTCCAGATGTGATTTTTGAAGATAGTCATGGAATTTTTTTTCTCCTGAACTGGTTGTGTCACTGAACTCTAATGAGGACATGCATGTATGTCACTCTGGGTTTGTCTACACTGCAATGTAAGCCCAAGGGTTTTGGGTCTGGAGTCAGCTGGCCCATGTCGGAGAACCCTGGGCTTGAGCATCTACACTGTTTCTTAACCCTCCATTAAGACATTTCTAACCTAGGCTCAAATCTGGGGCTCTGGTGTCCACACTGCAGCATGTAGACCTGAGTCCAACCAGCCCTAGCCCAGATTCCCCAACACCAGCCTGAAATGTGGCCGCTGTGGCCCTTTGAGCATGTTACAGTGCAGCGAAACTTTTCTGCCCACCCTTCTTGTTACAGGAAGTTTGCACAGCCCGCCAACACAGACAGCCGAGGAGTGATTTTGGTCTGTGTGTGCCAAGCTACCAGAGCCAGCAACATGGAGAAGGCACCTTTTGAAGAAATCCTCTCGCTTGCACTTTCACTCCTGCATCAGAAAAAGGACAGAGCTTCCTTGAAGTGCTGGTGAACATTTGAGAGGACTTTTCTGCCCCACCAAAGGTCCCTGATGGACTGTATGATGGAGCAGGAGGAGAAGGAGGACCCTGGCATGGCAGACTCACACTGGCCTATGCTGCTCAGTAGAACTGGCAGAGCTGCTGGTATCCCCTAGGTAGACTGGCACAGGGCCACAAGCACAGACTGGTGAGATCCCATCAGCCTGCAGACCTGGGATGCCCAGCACACAGTCCGGAGCTCATGCAGGAAAAAAAGGTGCTGCTCCTTTAAAAACCAAACAGCTTGAAAGAAAGAGAGAGAAAAGAAAATACCAAGCAGAAAGAACAGCCTTTCAAATACATGCTATATTTACAGTCAGGAAATGTGAGAATTCCAAACAATTCAAGGATAGTGTAATAATCAGAACACAGAGAAGAGAGTGTCCAAAATCTGCAAGAATAATTTAAGGCCTCAAACTAGTTTTTTTCATGAACTAAGGGACTGATTTAGGAAAACACAATCACTTTCCATAATATTGAACAGTTTTATTCCCTCTCTCTCTACTTTCCTTACCCCCTTTCCCTGTCTTTCACCCTCCATTTCCTTCCAGCATCTCCCTCCCCAGAAAAGCCTCACGTTCCCTTTCCAGTCTTCAGCTTCTCCTCTCCCTACCATAGGCACCACCTTCTACTGGCGCCAGTGGGTGCTCAACCCCCCTCGGCCCCGGCCCCACCCCAACTCCACCCCTGCCCCTCGTCCAACTCCTTCCCCAAATCTCCGCCCCCGCCCCGCCCCTGCCTCTTCCCCCCTCCCTCCCAGAGCTTGCTACAGCTGTGTGGCGGCGGGAAGCACTGGGAGGTAGGCGGAGGAGTGGGGACGCGGCGTGCTCAGGGCAGGAGGAGGAGGTGAGTTGGGTGGGGGGTGAAGGGAGCTTGGCTTCCGGTGGGTGCAGAGCACCCACTAATTTTTCCTGTGGGTGCTCAAGCCCTGCGGCACCCACAGAGTCGGTGCCTATGCTCCCTACAACCCCCCATGACATCTTCTCTGTCTCCCCAATCCCCCTCTCTAGAACCACGGCAGTGTGTTTTAAACCATCTGAGCTGTCCCCAGGACAACAACTAGTTCAGTCCATTTCTGGTCCACAACCAGAGTGAACCCCAGTGGGATATTGCTACCTCCCCATCTCCAGGCCTCAGGGGCAGACTCTGAGCAGGACTCCAATCCCCACCCAGAAGAAGGGAAGGATTGTCTCCCCCGTGAAAGACGCTGACATGAAAGTAAAGATCAGGGTCTCATTACCAGTATCATAAAATGCCACTCACTCCGCTTCATAGTCCAGATAAACCCCAATCTTCCTAGGTCTCTCACTCAGGGGCATGGGAGTTTCCGGGGAGGTGAGAGCCTGGTACTGATCCCCACACCGCTCTACAGCCCAGATCCCCTGCTCAGGGTTAAATCTGATCCCGGACGAGCCCCCAAATTGTCGGAGAAAAACTCAGTTCTCGCTTTTTCGTTTGGGTGCAGCAAAATCAAATACTTTATTATTTCTCCAGTAATTACAATGGAGGGAGAGAGTGCCATAGGACACAGGGTCGCCCCAGTCCCGGACAGGTCTCTCAACTGGTAAACAATTACAGCAAGCCTTTATACCTTTGTTACAGACAATAACTAGCAATAATACAGA
Organism: Mauremys reevesii; assembly: GCF_016161935.1. NCBI lineage: Eukaryota > Metazoa > Chordata > Testudines > Geoemydidae > Mauremys > Mauremys reevesii. Next base: position 6,867,350 of record NC_052633.1, read on the forward strand.
CAATAGAGAGCAACAACTACATTTTGTTTATACATAAGCCATTCTGCTATCTTATTTGTCTCACTCCTAGGAAAAAGCAAGCCTGCATATTTGGTTATCAGTTAGAAGGTCGTAATAACTTTTTACACAGTTCCTTCCCTCTGCCTCACACTATCCTTGCTTCTAGAAGTCTCACGTCATTAGGGTTACAGCTGGGCTAACTCTTGCTAACTAACTGACATGCATTAAGATCCCCTTCAAATCCTTGTTAATTCTTTCCCTGCTTCCACACCTTCCTCCTCATAGACTCTCTGGCAACACCCACAGCCCAAAACCCTCCATCTCCCACCTCCACCTCCCAGTAATGTCTCCCTGAGCTGAACCTCTCACAGCCCAGCAAACAGAAAGAATGGAATCGCTCTGGATTGTCCGGCACCTCCTGCCATGCAATTCCACGCCTCACGCTTTTCCGATCCTCAGACACGATGAGCTGGGCATTTGCTGTGTTTGGATCCAGGGTCACATTCGCTGCAGTGGAAAGAGAGAATCATGATGCTAAAGGCAGAGCCAGAGGTGCAGGAATGAGGGACTGGCCCTCCCACTCCCCACGGGCCTTGCCCCCTGCCCCTTCTGCTCCCCCAAAGGCCCAGAAGCTGGAGCCTGACCGGGGAACCTGTGCAGCTGTGGGGAGCCGTGGGGTGGGGTGGGGGGCGAGAGCAGCCCCTGGCCCATGTCCCTGCCCCCCAGATGACCCCCCACCCAGGGCTGATGGAGGGTCTGTGGCTCTCCACAGCAGCTGCCCGGCTGTCTCTTACCATGGCCTGGTTGCAGCTCTTTGGCCCCCGAGGCCCTGTCCCCAGGCCAGGCTGGAAGCTGCATCTGGGTCAGGGTAAGAGCCATGCGGGCAGCCGTGGGGAGCTGCAGACCCTCCACCTGCCCTGGTGGGGACCCAGGGGATGAGGACATGGGCCAGGGGTAGGGTGACCAGATGTCCTGATTTTATAGGGACAGTCTCGATTTTTGGGTCTTTTTCTTATACAGGCTCCTATTACCCCCACCCCCGTCCCAATTTTTCACATTTGCTGTCTGGTCACCCTAGCCAGGGGCTGCGCTCAACCCTCCTTCTGGAGCCGGCCCTGATCCCGTCATACCAACCCCTCCATAAACTTATCAAGCTTAGCCTTGAAGCCAGATATGTCTTTTGCCCCCACTACTCCCCTTGGAAGGCTGTTCCAGAACTTCACTCCTCTGATGGTTAGAAACCTTCGTCTAATTTCAAGTCTAAACTTCCTAGTGTCCAGTTTATATCCATTTGTTCTTGTGTCCACATTGGTACTAAGCTTAAATAATTCCTCTCCCTCTCTGATATTTATCCCTCTGATCTATTTATAAAGAGCAATCATATCTCCCCTCAGCAGAGTGCAGGACAGAGTCACAAACCCGAGCAGGAACAGGTCAGTAACACAAGCGAAAGGCCATCTGAGCCAGGTCTGAGATGCAGAATCTTTCCTCTCCTGCAGATGCCTCTCCCCAGAGAGGGGATCAGAGACCCAGGAACGCTGGGGAGCCCCAGCAGATTTTATTCCCATTTCTTTTTCATGAACAGAACCCCTGCTGTGCGCCTCCTTCCTAATATTTAAAGTCAGATCACACCAAAGCATGATTTGATATACCCCTAATTTAAGTTCCATGGGGAATAATGAAGGCCAGGTAGAAAGGGCTACCAGCCAAGAGGCCATCTCTCTAGAGTGAGGTGAGCCACCAGAAAAGGACATTAGGACAGTCTGAAGAAGCAGAGAGAGATTTTAGCACAAACAGTGGTTAAAGTGGAATAAAACAATGGGTCGCTCTCACAACTAGAGTTGGTGACATTGTTAGGCCAAAACTTTTGTTGGTGAAAAATGCAGATTCAACAACACAAACATTTTCCAAATCCATGTCAATTTTGCCAAATTATTTGTTTAAGACAAATAAAAATATTCAAAAAAAATCAGAATATTTTGTTTTGACATTTTAAAAATGAAATATTTTGATTTTTTTGGTTGGGAACAATTTTTCATTTCAAAATTTCAATTAATTTTATTTTTTAAAAAGCAAAAAAAAGTTTATAATGCTCAAAATAAAACATTTTGTTTAAATCATATTTTTAACTTTCTAAAAATTTTCGTTTCTGGCCTGACCCAAAACAAATTTGTCTTCATTTTTTTGAAATTGCCAATGAACTGAAATATCCATTTTTCACCCAGGTCTCCTCACGACATTATCTAAGGAGGAAGGAGAAGATCATCTTCTGTTTTCAGCAGAGGAGAGGAAACTGCTATAGAATCAAACTTTAACAAAAACTGACAAAGTCGTCTTTTCCTCTGAAGACAAAACTCCCAGTATAGCCTGATCACTAGGATAGCTGACAATAAAAATTCCTATCAAATTGTACATCAGGAATAAGGAGGTCTGTGTGGGGAAGGAGATGTGTTCAGTGCTTAAATTTGTGCCAGGTCATGCCAGCATTGCACCCCGGCATCTCTAGGCTTGGCAGTTTGTAGACCTGGTACCTCTGGGCTTGCTTCATCAATTATGAATGTAGGAAAAACGCTTGAGCCCCGGAACCTCTTTCATTACACATTAAGCACTGGATGTATATAAGAGCAGACCCATAGAGCAGCAGGTGAAACCAGTGTGGGAAGTTTTGTGCATCTTTGGCTTCTTCTCCCAGAACTGTGCAAATAACTGATTTTTAGGTTTACACCAAAAATAAATTAAAAAATAATAATAATCTTAAAATGTGTTTGTTTTGGGTTGTTTTAGGTTGAATGGCATGTATTGTTTGACCCAGTATCCTGTTTTCTGACAACTCCAGGTGCCCCAGAGGGAATGAACAGAACGGGCAATCATCAAGTGACCCATCCTCTGTCACCCATTCCCAGCTTCTGGCAAAAAAGAAACTAAGTGATTTGCCCAATGTCACACAAGAGAAGGGATCTGAACTGAAGCCTTCAGAATTCTAGGCTAACACGCTAGCCACTGGGCTGTCCTTCCCCTATGAATGTGCATAGAATAACATCAGGACAGCATCCCATTCAAGTACTACCTGGGCATGTATTATCCAGAAAAATATTAATTCACTTCTCTCCGTGTTCCCAAAGGAAGATTCCCCAGCAATACAGATCTGATTAATAAAAAAGGATGCATTACAGGATTAAAAAAAGATGCATTGGGGGGAGGGATAGCTCAGTGGTTTGAACATTGGCCTGCTAAACCCAGGGTTGTGAGTTCAATCCTTGAGGAGGCCATTTAGGGAACTGGGGTAAAAATCTGCCTGGGAATTGGTCCTGCTTTGAGCAGGGGGTTAGACTAGATACCTCCTGAGGTCCCTTCCAACCCTGACATTCTATGAAAAAGGGAGGGGGAGGGAAACACTTACCAAGTTCTCTTTGAAGTCCACCTAAATAGTAATAATTTAAAAAATCAGAAATAAAGATGTTATGGAAGAGCTTTTCTCCCAAGATTAAATGAAGCCCAACCCCTTCATCAAAACCATCTCATGCCAAGACTTTTTAATCAGTCTTTGGGGAACGATTCCCTTCCAAACCATGGATAAGGCACCTCTGAAATCTTCCAGTATCAATTATTCTAGCCCTACATGGGGTTAAAGGCCACAACCTATACACAACCACTACACAGGGTGGGACGGGGTTGTAGGCAGTGAATTTATGCAATGTGATGATTACTGTAGACAAACTCCTTACCAACAGATAGTCTTGTATCTTTATCTTACTGTTAAATTGTTGTCTCATATGTTACTATATTGTTGTATCTGATCTGGGACCCTAGTACAAAGTCAAGCCCTGCGTGTGTGTGTTGGAGTTGTTACTCGCAGTGTTCCAGTACATTTCTGTGATTCCACAGGAAGTACTACAATACCCCAGACTAGAGCTTGTCAAAACTCAGAACATCTGTCACACAGTTTCATTAGGTGGCTGAGAATGTGGACCAGCATATCTATTCAATACTCTCAGTTTTAATCACTATCTCACAATCTTTCTTGGTGACAAATCATTTGTTGTGTGTTCAGGGGCGGCTCTAGGATTTGCGCCGCCCCAAGCAGGGCGGCACGCCGTGGGGGGGCGCTCTGGCGGTCGCCGGTCCCGCGGACCTCCTGCAGACGTGCCTGCAGAGGGTCCACTGGTCCCGTGGCTCCGGTGGGCCTCCCGCAGGTATGCCTGCGGATGCTCCACCGGAGCCGCAGGACCAGCGGACCTTCTGCAGGCATGCCTGCGGGAGGTCCACCGGAGCCGCCTGCCGCCCTCCCGTGGGACGTCGCCCCAAGCGCGCACTTGGCACGCTGGGGTCTGGAGCCGGCCCTGGGTGTGTGTTTGAATTCAGCCTGCAGTTCCTGTCTGGGGAGAAAAAGTGAGCCACCTTGTCAATAGAAATCACTTTATCAATGAAGATGTACAATCAACTCAGCTAATACACAATTAGTTTCCAACAGCTCATTTTTCTGTAGCTCTTCTTTCCATTCCACTGGCCATAAATCTGAGATCTAATGTTGGACATTCAGCTCACATGTTGATTAGTGTGCTGCAAAGGTGTCAAATCAAAACTAAGTGACCTGACTGTAATATGAAATGACTTTCTTCTGGGTGGACAAATGGGCTAATTATAATAGTGGAATATTAATAGGTGAAAGGGAAATAAGTCATTGTGGATGGGTCATTGAAAACATTTATTTAACATGCAGTAGCAATCACGAAAATAAACAAGATGTTAGGTTGGATTAAGCCAAGTAGAGAGACTGATACTGGAACTATACTAATTAATTCTTGACCCCCTCATCACAGAAAGAATATTGCAGAAATGAAAAATGTCTGGAGGAAGGCTACAAGTATGGTCAGAGTTGGGAAAGACTTCCATCTGAGCAGAGACTTAAAAGGTTAGGAATGCTTTGTCTAGAGAGGAAATGAATAAGAGGTAATTAAAACAATGACTGCTAGAGAGAAAGTCAATGAGGTATAATACTAAAACAAGGGGACAGCCTAAAAGACAACATATTTAAAACTGAAATGCTTATTTTACATACAGTTGCCTAGTTAACTTGTGGGACTCACTGCCACAAAATATTGAGGTGATGAGTTTAATAGAACTCAGAAAAAAGATTAAGGCCAATACTTTTCCAAGTGGGTTTGGGTGCCTTAGAGGGGCCCAGTATTCAAGAAGTGCTGAGAATCAAGCCTTTTTGAGGTGTCCCAGGTTGGGCCCCCAAAATCACTAGGATCTTGCTCTACACATTTCTCTGTATAACAAGAATATCTACAGTTATGTTAGATAACAAGGTTTCATGGGATCTGAACTCATGTTTCAAGGAATAACTAAACCATGAATTGCTTGAGGTTAGGAAGAAACTCTGAGCATATCATTGCACAGATATCTATTGTATTGGCTTTAAATCAGCCTCTGAATCACCTGGTACTGGTAATTTTCAGAAAGGATACTGGGCTAGATAAACTGATCCGGTATGTCCATTCCTGTGGAAGCACAAAAAGGATCATATACAAAACATGCAGAGGTTGGGTAAAGAAAGATTGCACCATATTGCACAAAACCGCCTGAATTCATATAAACTTCTCTGCAGCCCTACCACATATCCTGTTCTAAGGAGCGTTCTGGTGACCATATTTGCATGGAAGACCTGCAAGGTACTTCAGGAGGAAGAGCTTCTGGTGATTCAGTAAGTGTTGTACTTTATTCTGAGTCAGTATGGAACCAGTGATTTATGTGGAAGGTGATGTGGTCTTTTGGAACAGATGCAAATAGCACATTTAAAGGAACAGATTCATAACAGGGCTGCCAGGTGTTTCTGCAGGAGTTTCACAATTATTTTGTAAAAGCCACTGAAACTTCATCAGTCAGATACCACCTAGGCTAGGAGAACATCTCTCTCAGCTGCAGTCACTGGAGGTGCCTGATCTGAAATCCCATTAGTGTAAAGGCAGGGGAGTGGAAGGTTGTTTTCCACTAGGCCCCATGGTTCTGGAACCAACCTTCCCTCTTCGTCCATAACAACTCATATTGGTTAACATCATCTGCAAGGCCCAGCTTGTCTCCTGGCCTATAGGGAGTTAGGTGTGGGAGAGGTTATGTTGTTGCTGCCAGGGCAGTGTTACCTGGAGATAATTGCACAGTCTCTGCCTGTATGATTATGTTTTGTTAAGGGTTTGGTGAAGGGGCCCAAGAGTTTGGGCATGAATGCTCTTGTTTGTTCTAGTCTAACATACATTTGAATGAATAAACTTTCAGCCACTAGCAACCTGAACCTGGCTTGGACTGGCAGCCCACAGAAGGTGGGGAGATGTGCGCATGCGTGCAAAGAGCTATGGCCCATTGCCAGCCCACTAACCAATTTGCCTATCTGTAAAGGAGCTTGCCTGTCCATCTAGCCAACGGCGGCTCTGAAACACTCTGCCTCAGCCCCCTTCTGTCAGGGCCCTTTAAAACACAGTCCAAAGGCATAAGACAAAATTCCCTGTCTGGGGTTCAACTTTATTGAGTCCACACAAATTTGAAATAAAGTCTCCTACCCCAACTAAAGTCTCCCTGGCTTGTAGTTTCTCCTTCAAGTCCAGGGTTGCACCGCTCCTTCTTTGGCTCTGGGCTCTCAGTGGCTTCCCAAGCTGCTTCCTTCTGGCACCTTCCAGCAGCTCTCTGGAGTTCTCTCCCTTACCTCCCTAGCTGAGAGAGGGCCTGTCAGGGTTCCCTCCCCACTCTGGGGTACAGATGTAGGAACCCGCATGAAAGACCCCCTAAGCTTATTTTTACCAGCTTAGGTTAAAAACTTCCCCAAGGCACAAATTCTTCCTTGTCCTTGGACAGTATGCTTCCACCACCAAGTGAGTTAGACAAAAATTCAGGAAAAGGACCACTTGGAGTTCCTGTTTCCCCCAAATATCCCCTCAAGCCCCTTCACCCCCTTTCCTGGGGAGGCTTGAGAGTAACCAAGGTGAGCCCAGACCAGACCCTTGGGTTTTTGGGACACTAAAAACCCAATCAGATTCTTAAAAACAGAACTGTTATTATAAGGAAAAAAAGTAAAAGAAACACCTCTGTAAAATCAGGATGGAAGGTAAGTTTACAGGGTAATAAGAGTTAAAACACAGAGGATTTTCCTCTAGGCTAAACTTTAAAGTCACAAAAACCAGGAATAAACCTCCCTCTTAGCACAGGGAAAATTTACAAGCTAAAACAAAAGATACTCTAATGCATTTCCTTGCTATTACTTACTATTTCTGTAATATTAGATGTATCATTTCAGTAGGAGCTGGATTACTTGCTTGGTCTCTCCCTTTGTCTCCTGAGAGAACATCCACAGAGCACAAAACAAAGACCCCCCCCTCCAGATTTGAAAGTATTTTCTTTCCCCATTGGTCCTTCTGGTCAGGTGCCAACCAGGTTATCTGAGCTTCTTAACCCTTTACATGTAAAGGAGGGATTTTATGCTACCTTTAGCTGTATGTTTATAACAGGGCCACAAGTAACAGTCTGGCCCCTGGTCTGACAGAAGAGACTGAATATATACAGTCGTCTTCCCGCAGCTTGTCCTGATTGGTTGAGAGAGAGGGGAGCCCTGCCCCAGCCATTCTACAAGTCTCTTGGTCCCAGGCCCTTAAAGAAACAGTAGCCTGACTTTTCCCCAAGCCTGAACTGTCCCCCTGAGACTGTCTCCCTATCTCCCAACACCTAACTCTGCCTTCCCAAGGTCTTCAGCCACTCTAAAAAGTCCCAGGACTTGAAGGACACACCTGAACTAGGTATTGAGTGACCATTAGTCCTTACTACTCTTAAGGGACAGTCACCCATTACACTCCTCACCATTTAACAGTGGTAATGCATTTCCCTCTTTATCGCTGCACAAATTTTTAAGGCCAGAAGGGAGGATGCTGATTATCTTATTTGACCTCCAGTGTAACATAGGCCAGAGAACCTCACCCAGTGATCTCCACAGGTCTTTGGGAAATCTTTGAGAAAGGTTTAATCATCGAGGTGGGGACAAAAGCTGTTTAATGCACCAACAGTTTGCAATGGGCCAATAAGACTATGATGTATTGGTAGAGTATTGCTGTGCTGGCTGCTATAAACATATGCACCTACTGAACTTCTCCTTATTACCTGCTATCGAGAGGTAGAAAGATCTGTTCTGCTCTTGACAAATAGACCCTTAAATATTCATTGCCGTTCAGTTTGGATTTCATTCTAAATCAAACGGCACTTAAATACTGTCATGATCGGGGTGGGGTTCTGCAGTGCTCAGGTACGACGCAGAGAGGAAAAGTGCTTTTGAGGTTGAGGCACACTGGGCCCCCTGTCAAGCCCCCAATGGGGGACACGCACTGCGGGATGCATGAATATTAGTTATCCAGCAGACGTCAATGTCCTGGGTTTCCAGCCTTTAGTGTAAATAGCCCTTTCTGTAATCCGAGTTTCATGACTCCACATTTCTGCTCACAGGCTGTTTACATAGCAGGAGCGGTGCACAGGTAGCCTGCCCAAGCTGACTTGGATCTAACTGGGCATGGACAGAAGCAGTGAAGAGAGGGCAGCATGGGCCTCGGAGCAAGCTAGGGATGTCCCCAGTGTCAGGGCCGGGCTTGGCCTACCTGCGCTGACGCTCACATTGCAGAGTCTTCACTGTTCCTGTTCCTGTTCCCCTGCTAGCTGGAGTCACAGCAGCTTGGGTAGCCCAGGCTGGGCACAGACATGCCCTAAATTATTGTGAATGATAAGAATGAGGTACAGGATGTGTCTGGAACATGGTTACTGTTGGGTCTAGAATGAGCCACGTCCCTGGACGGGAGGGCGAGCTGAGAGTCGTGTACCAGCCTGGGGAACCAGGAGATCACAGTGCAATTCCAGCTGGGCACAGGTACCCTGTGGAACCGTGGCTTGGTCCCAGTAGCTGATGCTTCCACTCGCATTGAGAGGTGTCTTGCTGCATGAGTCAGCCCATTGAAGTCAGTGAATCTGCTGAAGGACTGAGGTGTCGGTGTCTGGCCATTAATCATCCTCTCTCTTAATTCCCCCATGTGTAACGTGGGAGTAATAAGCCTTCCTTTCTCCCGCCCTTTGCCTTTTCTGTTTAGCTCTGCGTACCAGCAACCGTGTTACCCTCTGTGTTTGCACAGTGCCCAGCACAATGGGGCCCTGATCTTGGCTGGCGGCTCTCTGTGCTACTGCAATACAACTAGCAATGTAGAATATCCCTCCCCATTTGTCTTCAAAGCAAGGCTGCGCTCCCGTAAAACGCTGTTCCCCCTAGCCCCCCACTGACATTGAGAGTGGGCCGCTGCATCAGTTTATGTCGAGACAGATTAGAGGTGAGTGCATATGCTGCCATCATATAAGAACAATGCGTGAGGTGGGAAGGGGGAGATTGCACAGTTTGCGTGGTGCTGTTGGAGAAAACCCTGCCACCGGAGCTCTGCCGATGCATGGCTGCCGCTTGCTTTGTTATGACACTCTGTCTACAGCATGACTGGAGCATCTGAGGCAAGAGGAAGCCTTTCATTATGTAGCACTTTCCATGACAACCTTATGTATCAAATAGCCCAGCATGACTCTCCCTTCCCTCCCTCTTGTTCTCATTTGTCTCTGAAAAACTAGGCCAGTCTGAAAGCCCAGGGGTTTTTCACATTGTATTTAAGTGACTGTGCTCCTTGTGCTTCTCCCCCACACCAGCTGGGGGACTCTTCACTTCAGCACTCTGCAGTGCACACATCTTTTGAGAGCTGAATCTGAGCGTCTCTCGCTATGCACCGAGAAGTCCATTTGTACTTCCCCTGCAATTACTAGTCATTTGCCAATGAATCCTTTCAAGCAGCGTCTCTACCTGTCCAGCGGCAGCACTGAGCCTGCAGTGCAACCTCAGAACCACCTGCCATTGCAATTGGCTGGGCCAGATGCTGCTGTGTTACACTGCACAAGTCAAGGTACTCCAGATTTACACCACCACAGCAAGTGGCTCAATACAGTGCGTCAGCTATCCTCAGTGACGACAAGCCGACGGGGGTGTTTAAGGGAGGCAGGATCGAGCTGTCATTTAACAAAGGGTGAACAAGATCCCATGAGGTCCAGACACCTTGATTGTACCAGCTACTCCTTCAACTTGCCCCAAGCAGAGCAATGATTGAATTCCTTGGGAATTAATTCCCAGCCTCCTGAATACAAGTCCAGCAGGACCTGGTTACATATGCCATCCATGCTGCTGTGGCTTCACTGCTAGTTTTAGCAAGCTAACTGGGGTAAGTCTGCTCATGGTGCAGTCTCACCTCCCCAGCTGCCATGTAGCCACAGCCTCAGACACGTTCCTTGTCAGAAGTCAGACTTCAGTCCTCATTTTCCTAATTTTCAAAGCAATGAATGGATCAAGCTACATTACACTCATTCTTTGGATGGATGAACTCCCGTGCCAGCTGCACTCCTATGGAACTAAACGGAGCTCAAAGCTCAGGACGAAACGTAACAAAGCTGGGGACAAAGCATTCTGTGTCGAGGGGACCTGTCTGGGGGGCAATCGTCCATCAGAAATCAGGCCAGCTTCAGGAAACACTGCAAAATCTTCCTCTTTGAGGAAGTCTTTCCATCGTATGGGACATTCACAAACTGAACACCCCACCACGGCCCTAAGCTCCTACAGCCAACAAGAGGTGGGGGGGAGTTTAGACCCCAGAAAGGGAGAAGGGCTGTAGATTCCATGGAGCCTACTAGGGATGTCACTGTTGCTATCGATTTTACGTGGAAGGTGCTCAGATACAATGGCGATGGGCAGCAGGGCTCTGTGTGTGAAAAGACAGCGAGATGGGACCCCTGTTTGAGTGTAGCCTCCTCTCTCCCATTCACCATTTTTGTCATGTTTATGAAGAGCAGAGAGCTGTGCTTTCACCCTGGGGTGAGACTTGCAATTGTGCTCTGCTTTGGCCCAACTCTGCTCCTGTTCCAGCCACGTTTTACTACCGAGGCCAGCTTGGAAGAGAACTGCCCTGCGACCGCAGTGTCTGATTTAGTGTTCATTATTTGGGTTGGGGCTGCAGTTAATGGCCCCAGCTAGGGATTGTGCTCCATAGCATTAAGCAGTGTACACAAGTGCAACCCCAGCAAGCTGAGAGTCTAATCTGATGAGATGCAATAGATGGTTATAGATGCGGGAGCACAAGGTACCAGTGGGAGGATCACGATCAGTGCAATTAGCTGCCGAGAGAGCATCATTGCTAACCTCTGGTGTTCAAGAAGCACAAGATGGGGCCCCAAAAAATCGAGATTGGCTTTAACATCCTGAGCATTCTTAAATAATTCCTCCTTTTGATTGCCTTCTGGCTTCAGAATGTTCGGGATGTACTTTCAATTTTTCAAACTTTTTTCTATGGTCATGAAGGCTAGAAACTGAAAGCTGGGATTCTCAGACAGTCTCTTGATTCCAGCAACAGGGGCTTTAAGAAACTCCCTCAGATATGCCCAGACACACAAGAGTTAGCCACACTGGAGAGTGAAAGCTGAGCGAGTCAGAGGGGAAGGGATTTTTAATCAGACTGTGTAACACCTGGATTTTATTTACTCTTGTTAACACCGATTAACTTCCATGATGAATAGACATTTTGGAGAAAAGAAGTCAGTTAAAGTTTCAACATTGCACCCCAGCAGTTAAGACGAGAGAGATTACATATATCCCCTAGTACCTTTAATGAATCCTCCAGCAGAACCAGGGAAGATCAGAATTGTTATTGCTGATGTTTTTACATTTAAAATTAAAAGCAGAGAAAATAACCTCCCCTTTTTAATACATTGTCGAAAATCAAAAAAGGCCAAAAGTCATAAAAATCTTTTACAGGTCACCTTTAATTAAGTTAATATTAAATGGAAATCCACTGTCAGTTCGCTCTGGCCATTGCTAAAAATGGTAGTTTTGCCTTTTACTAATGAACATAAAATTGAACTGAGAATCAAAAATCTGGGCCACATGGGATTTGTGATCTGTCCTCCTGCTGGACCACTTCCCATTTAAAGTTTTAGACTGAGTTTCACACTGGGCAGACCTTTTGACTTGGCGCACACACTCTGACCAAACCTGCCTTTTGAGTATTCCTGAGCCATAAATAAACAACACAACAAAACCCGGTAGTCTGCGTAATGGGGTGAAATGATGCATTGGGAAACAAGAAAGCTTCTACTGGTGGGAAAAAAGTGAGCATTTCTGTCCCACTGAAAAGAGCTAGAACAATTAAAGATAAAATATTTACTTTAAAGGTCATGGTTACTGGCTACTCTCAAAGGCTGAGGTGAGCCAAAAAGTTTTCTCTGGCGTTATCACTGAAACAGTAAGTATAAAAGGAGGGTGCATAGCAAATATCTTGCCAACCAACCAGAGCAAAAGGAGGATGCAACAGCAACAGAATAGTGCATCGAAACCTTTCCAGATCTTTAAGCCTCTAGAGTTCCTCACTGCATGCAAATCATGTCGAGTCCATTTGTAACAGCAGTAAAATCAGGGTTCTGAATAAAGGTTGTTACAAAATATATATTGATTGTTTGTACAGAGCCTTCCCATATCTGCTCCTTGTGGATTTCTTGGCAGGTTTCTATTCTGCTTGGCTGTGGGGTGTATTTTGTGACATGAGCTTTGCATAGACAGAAAGTGCAGACAAATGGGTAGCTTGTCACCTGACTTGATGTCACCAATGCAGTTATCAAGGAATCTCTTCTGTCTGCCAAAAGGACCATGCTCCCTTGTGTGGACTGAAATCTTCCTTACGCAGGACAGTGGAAGTCGCTTTTGCAACACAAAAGTTGCTCTTGACAAACTATCTGTGTAAGCAAGAGTTTGTCTGACTCATGACCTCCTGGGTAAGCCAGGCCATAGAACCTCACCCCGTGATTCCTGCATCAAGCCCACAGCTTCTGTTTGAGCTAGAGTGGAGCGGGCCTGGCCCTGTGGGCAGAGCAAGGTGGAGAGGGGGTGTATGGAGGCTCAAGGTCAGGATCCTGGTGAAATGGTGCTAGGCTTGTGTGACGGTGCTGCCCGTGGGAGCCAGCTGAGGTCACTCAATCAGGGTGAACTGCAAACCAAACGGGGCAGACAAACCCCAAACGCTGGTGGTTATTCCAATACTTAGATTTACCAACCAGCACAAAACAGCTTCTACAGCACCTTACTGGTCACTTAGAAGTCCAAACCACGCAGTTCCCTTAAAGTGCCCAGCCTCAGGCCTCCGTCCAGACACACCTGTCAGATATGATGATGATTCCTGAGAATCTTACTTCATCATATAAAAGAAAAGGTTCTTCCAATCCCAAAGGATCAGCCACATACCCAGGTCCAATTATAACTTAGATCTTACCCAAAATACACGCTATAGCCAATTCTTATTAACTAACCTAAAATTTATTAAAAAAGAAAAGAGAGAGAGTGTTGGTTAAAAGATTAATCTACAGACAGACTTGAATTCAATTCTTGAGGTTCAGATACACAGCAGAGATGAGCTTGTAGTTGCCAAAAGTCCCTTTAGAAATAGTCCATAGGTTATAGTCCAAGTTCCATATTCAGGGTGGCTCCAGTCAATGACTGGGGATCTCAATCCTTATGGCTTAAGGTCTCCCCCTCTTGAAACCCAAAGCAGATCTGAGATGAAGCAGGATCGTGTCCCAGGCTTCTTATACATTTCCAGCAGCCTTTCGGCCTGAGAAAACAATAGGCTTAACTCCTTCTCCCAAACACCCTGGCAATTAGCACAGAGTAATTTATCCATTAAACAGTTCAGATACAGGTTAGCACAACCTTCAAAGAGACACAGAGACAATAATACTATTTCACTCAAGTATCATCATAAATGTTAATATTCCTCTTTTGATCTTTGAATTAAAACTATAGCAATAGACAAGACTTGTTTGCTTGCATCACAAGACCTGAGCAAACATCTCCCCTTCTACCTCTAACAATGCAGACTTGCATTTCAAAGCTCTAGTCATTTACATATCTTCCTAACCAGTCCTCAAGGTTCACCCATGGGTCAGGTCAGTCTATGAGTTAATTAACTCTTTCTGGCCCTTTCCCCTTTCAATGAGATATTATATCACAGTGATAACGTCACACCCCCAACGCAAAATGGATGCAGGAAGGGATGACACAAACATCCCTGAGTGCATCCTAATGATTCCCCATCCGGGACAATGCATCAGCTACAATATTTTCCTTCCCTCTTATGTGGATTATATCCATTTCATACTCTTGAAGGGCTAAACTCCAGCACAGCAACCTGGAGTTGGTACCTTTGGCCTTGTGCAGCCAGACCAAAGGGGCATGATCACTCAACACAGTGAATTTTTGGTTGTACAAATAGGGCTTAAGCTGCTTGACAGCCCAGACAATGGCATAACATTCCTTCTCAATGGTAGCGTAATTTTGCGCAGTGGGGACAACTTTTTACTTAAGTACGCCACGGGATGTCTCTTACCCCCCGCCCCCTCTTGCATTAGCACTGCCCCCAGCCCAATATTGGAAGCATCTGTACATAGCAAAAAAGGCTTTTTGAAATCTGGGCTGACTAAAACAGGCTCTTTGGCCAAAGCACTTTTTATGCTTTGAAATCCCTGCTCACAGGCCTCCGTCCATCGCACCCGGTCTGGTTTTTCCTTTTTCGTCAGGTCTGTGATGGGAGCTACAACGTCACTGAATCCCTGAACAAACCTCCTGTAATAGTTGGCCAGACCAATGAACGATTGGACCTGTTTCTTAGTTCTAGGGACAGGCCAGTTCTTAATGGCCTCCACCTTCAAAGGCTCAGGGCGTAGTCGCCCATTGCCCACCCTGTGCCCCAGGTAGGTCACCTCAGCAGCTCCCATTCTGCATTTAGACACCTTAACAGTTAGATTGGCCTCTCTGAGCCGGTGCAGCACAACCCCGATGTGGTTAAGGTGATCTTGCCACGAACTGCTGAATATGGCCAGGTCGTCTATATAGGCCCTGGCAAAAGACTCTAATCCCCATAGGACCTCATTTATAAGTCTCATGAAAGTAGCCCCCGAATTACGCATCCCAAAGGGCAACACTTTGAACTCATACAGGCCAGATTCCACTATGAAACCGGATTTTTCTTGTGCATCAGCATCTAGGGGAATTTGCCAATATCCCCTAGTCAAATCCAGGGTGCTTATAAACTTGGCCCCTCCCAGCGTATCTAACAGATCCTCTATTCTGGGTGTGGGGTAAGGGTCAGGTTGAGTGATAGCATTTAGCTTTCTGTAATCCACACAAAACCTCATGGTTTTATCCTTCTTTGGCACCATCACAATGGGAGAGGCCCAGGGGCTCATGGAGTGGGTAATTACCCCCATTGTCAGCATGCTTTTCACCTCTTCCTGGATCTGCCTTTGCATCTCTCCCTTGGCCCTGTACGCTCTGCTGGGAGCTGGGCGGGGACCCACCGTCTGAATGGAGTGTGTCATCCTATCAGTGAGCCCTGGCTTGTTGGAGAAGGTTCGCTTGTGGTGTTTTAATAACATTAGCAGCTCCTTCCTTTGAGGGGGGGATAAACCCTCCCCCATCTCAATGCTCTCAAGAGGCGTCTCTTCCTGGCTTTCAGCAACCATGTCAATCAAAGGGACAGACACTGCCTCTTCCTCAGCACAACAGATCATGTTCACATTTACCTCCCTTGCATGGTAGGCCTTCATTCTGTTCACATGCACTGTCTGCACACTTCCCCGGCCATGGGGTTTCCTCACATCATAGGTAACCTCATTAATCCTTTCCACTACCTCCATGGGTCCGGTCCAAACATCCTTCATTTTGTTCCTCCGGACAGGATCTAGCACCAACACCATGTCCCCTATTTCAAACACTCTCTCCTGAGCATCTCTGTCATACCAGGCTTTCTGAGAATCCTGGCTCTCTTTCAGATTCTGCTCAACCAACTTCATCATCTCTTGCAAACTCTCCTTGAACTGAGCCACATACTCAGCCACTGGCTGCTCTGTTTCCTCCACATTACCCTCCCATGAATCACGGACCAAATCTAGGGGCCCCCGGACCTGCCTCCCATAGAGCAGTTCAAAGGGAGCAAACCCTGTAGACTCTTGGGGCACACTCCTGTATGCATACAATAGATACGGCAGCAGAACATCCCAGTCATTCTGGCGTCTATCCACATACATTTTCAGCATAGACTTCAGGGTTCCGTTGAACCTTTCCACTAGGCCATTAGTCTGGGGGTGGTAGGGAGCAGCTTTCAGGTGCTTTACCCCACATAACTCCCACAACTGCCTGAAAACCACAGACATGAAGTTAGACCCACGGTCAGACAGTATTTCCTTGGGAAAACCTACTCTGCTAAAAATAGAGAACAAAGCCACTGCCACTGTCTCAGCCTCAATATTAGCCAAGGCTACAGCCTCAGGATATCTGGTAGCAAAGTCTACCAACACCAGGATGTATTTCTTCCCATTTCTGGAAGGTTTGGGGAATGGCCCCACAATATCCACAGCCACTCTGGCAAAAGCCTCCCCAATAATGGGCAGAGGCTGGAGGGGCACCTTGCTAGGCCCCCTTAACCCCTTACGCTTCTGGCACAGTTCACAGCTCCTGCAGTAATCCCTCACTGACCCAAAGAGGTGAGGCCAGTAGAAATTTTGCTCTAGTCTGTTACACGTTTTGCCTACACCCAGATGTCCTGCAAAAGGACCATCATGAGCCAACTTCAACAAATCATTGCAGTAACTCTCAGGTACCACAAGCTGCTTGCGAACTGCCGCTTGGGAATTCTTCCTTCCCCTAGGCGGTTCCCTATACAACAGACCATCCTGCATAAAAAACCTGCCTCTCTCTTTACTAACTGGGATCTGACCCTGAGCTTCATTCCTGGCTTTCTCTAAGGACCCATCACTCTGCTGAGCCACAATGAATTTACTCTGGGTTTCGTTTAAATTCAGAACCATCTCTGATATTTCAGACAAACCCTCGCCTGATCCATCTTGAGAGACACTCTCTGTCTGTTCGCCATCCCCCTCACTGCAGTCAGTCAGGGTATCTGCCACTGACCCACAGTTTTTCTGTGATCTGGTCACCACATTAACTTGGCCAGGCACCCCCAGTATGTTATTTCCTACCAAAACATCAGCCGGAATCAAATCCCGGACAGCAGCCTTCACATCCCCTTTAAAGCCATCCCACTCAAGGTGGATTCTAGCCATTGGCAGGTCCACGGAGTACTCAGATAGTGCCACTACCGTCACATACTCCCCTGGCAACATGTCCTCTGGCTTCACCAGATGTCCCTTGACTATAGTTACATCCGAGCCAGTGTCTCGCCACCCCATGCATTCAGCACCATTGACCTTTGCCTCCTTAATAAACCTCTCACTTCCTTGCCAAGCCTCAGTCCTGACATAACTGGTGAGCTCATCACCTCCTCCCAGACCACTGGAGATGATGGGGTTGGCATTAGCCACTGCTCTGCTTGCACCTGGACTTAAGGTGGAGCTGTTGGGACTTGGTTCAGCCTGGGAGCTCAGGGTAATGGAGTTGGCATTTACTGTGGCTTTTGGGGTTGCTGTCTTTGGGCTGCTCTTTAGGGTCGGGCAATCTGGTCTTATGTGGCCAAGCATACCACAATGATAGCATTTAACCGGTTTATTCTTGGGGTGAGAGTTCCCACCCTCTGGGCCCCTGTGAGCAACCTTATAAGAGTCAGGGCCCGGTTTACCTTTAAATCCTTCCCTCCTCTTGAACTGGGGAGAATGGTGATTAGTTTTCCCCGGGGGTTTACACCCTTCTTGAGCCCTGTTTTGGGTATGGGCATCCGCAATCTCTGCCGCCCGTAGGACTGACTCAGGGTCCCTATCACACACAGCTGCTCTCACATGGTCAGGCACAATGTCTAAGAACTGTTCCAAAGTTATTAAATCCAGCAGCTTTTCAAAACTCCCATGTGCCTTTGCTCCCATAACCCATTTTTTAACAAAACCCATCAGCTTATGAGCACATTCCACAAAAGTACAATCATTAGACATCTTAAACGTTCTAAACTTAACTCTGTAAGAATCAGGAGTAACCTTGAACCGCCTTAACACAGAATCTTTAAACTGCCCATAGTTCAAGGCTTCTTGTTCCCTCAATTCATTAAATACCTCCCTGGCTTTTCCAGTCAGTCTGGTCAGCAGGACAGGCATTCGCTGATCATCGGGGATCCGGTACAGATTGCAGAGGCGTTCAAAGGTAGACAAAAACTCCTCTATATCCTCAGTATCGTTGTAGATGGGACACATCCTTTCCCAGCGTTTCTCCCGGTGGTGGGTAAGTGGAGTACCAGGGGGTGATGACTTTTTCTGCTCTTCCATTACTTGGAGCCGGAGTTTAACTGTCTCCTGT
This sequence comes from Mauremys reevesii, assembly GCF_016161935.1. Taxonomy (NCBI): domain Eukaryota; kingdom Metazoa; phylum Chordata; order Testudines; family Geoemydidae; genus Mauremys; species Mauremys reevesii. Next base: position 6,885,735 of record NC_052633.1, read on the forward strand.
TCCATCTTGTGCGTCTCCTGTTCCATTTTGTGAGTCTCCTGTTGCCTCTGGCGAGCTTTCTCTTCAGCAGCCAGTAATTCCAGACGCCCCTTACGAGCTTTTTCTTCTCTCTCATCAGCCTCCTTCTTTCTTTTAGCAGCTTCTCTTTCTAATTCAGCTATTTTTTGCCTTTCCAGCAATCGAAGATCTGCTAGTTTCTGTTCATGCTCCAGTTGCAGTTTATTTGCTGCCTTTCTCATTGTAATTGTTTCTGCAGTTTCTACAGCATCAGGCAAGGGCTGTGCTCCTGCCTCCTGATCACTGGCCGTTAACAGATCTCTCATTTCTTGATTTGTAGCTTTCTTTCTAAAGCTTATCCCCTTTCCTGAACACAAATCTTCCAGGGCTTTTTTGTCAAGACCCTCATATGCTCTTTGCTCATCCATTGCAACTGCTCTTTAACCAACCAAACTCTCAATACCAAAATTCCAATTTGGATAGCGTGGGGTTCTGACCCAAAGCTTAATTGACCTGGTTCTGTGGATCCAAGCACGACTACGCCACTGTGACGGTGCTGCCCGTGGGAGCCAGCTGAGGTCACTCAATCAGGGTGAACTGCAAACCAAACGGGGCAGACAAACCCCAAATGCTGGTGGTTATTCCAATACTTAGATTTACCAACCAGCACAAAACAGCTTCTACAGCACCTCACTGGTCACTTAGAAGTCCAAACCCCGCAGTTCCCTTAAAGTGCCCAGCCTCAGGCCTCCGTCCAGACACACCTGTCAGATATGATGATGATTCCTGAGAATCTTACTTCATCATATAAAAGAAAAGGTTCTTCCAATCCCAAAGGATCAGCCACATACCCAGGTCCAATTATAACTTAGATCTTACCCAAAATACACGCTACAGCCAATTCTTATTAACTAAGCTAAAATTTATTAAAAAAGAAAAGAGAGAGAGTGTTGGTTAAAAGATCAATACACAGACAGACTTGAATTCAATTCTTGAGGTTCAGATACACAGCAGAGATGAGCTTGTAGTTGCCAAAAGTCCCTTTAGAAATAGTCCATAGGTTATAGTCCAATGTCCATATTCAGGGTGGCTCCAGTCAATGACTGGGGATCTCAATCCTTATGGCTTAAGGTTTCCCCCTCTTGAAACCCAAAGCAGATCTGAGATGAAGCAGGATCCTGTCCCAGGCTTCTTATACATTTCCAGCAGCCTTTCGGCCTGAGAAAACAATAGGCTTAACTCCTTCTCCCAAAATCCTGGCAATTAGCACAGAGTAATTTATCCATTAAACAGTTCAGATACAGGTTAGCACAACCTTCAAAGAGACACAGAGACAATAATACTATTTCACTCAAGTATCATCATAAATGTTAATATTCCTCTTTTGATCTTTGAATTAAAACTATAGCAATAGACAAGACTTGTTTGCTGACATCACAAGACCTGAGCAAACATCTCCCCTTCTACCTCTAACAATGCAGACTTGCATTTCAACGCTCTAGTCATTTACATATCTTCCTAACCAGTCCTCAAGGTTCACCCATGGGTCAGGTCAGTCTATGAGTTAATGAACTCTTTCTGGCCCTTTCCCTTTTCAATGAGATATTATATCACAGTGATAACATCACAGCTTGCCAAAGGGGAGAGGAGAGGCTATGCCGTTCCCTTCTGGTGGGATCTGTGCCTTTGGAAAGGTGTAGCCAGCAGCCTTGCTCTCCAGGGCTCTCAGCCGCTACCGAACACTTGACAATGGCTAGGCAGCTGGTGCCTGGGACCTGTGATGTCATTTCACTGATTCTCCAGTCCCTGAATATTCCAGGAAGCAGCTTGATCTGCTCACTCTCATCTCATCTGTTGAGCCTGCGCCCAAGGGTCATGTTCCCAGCGGTGTAGGGAGATTCCCAAACCTCCCATGTTAAGGAGATTCCCAAACTTGAGCCATCCTTTGTAGGTGACAAATCTGAGGAACTGTCACAGATTGAAGTGTCACTAGAGGAGGTTTTGGAATTAATTGATAAACTTAACAGTAACAAGTCACCGGGACCAGATGGCATTCACCCAAGATTCTGGAAGAACTCAAATGTGAAAATGTGGAACTATTAACTATGGTTAGTAACCTGTCCTTTAAATCAGCTTCTGTACCCAGTGACTGGAAGATACGTAATGTAACACCAATATTTAAAAAGAGCTTTAGAGGTGATCCCGGCAATTACAGATTAAGTCTAATGTCAGTATCGGGCAAATGAGTTGAAACAATAGTAAAGAATAAAATTGTCAGACACATAGAAGAACATAAATTGTTGGGCAAAAGTCAACATGGTTTCTGTAAAGGGAAATCGTGTCTTACTAATCTATTAGAGTTCTTTGAAGGGGTCAACAAACATGTGGACAAGGGGGATGCAGTGGACATAGTGTACTTAGATTTCCAGAAAGCCTTTGACAAGGTCCCTCATCAAAGGCTCTTACATAAATGAAGTTGTCATAGGATAAGAGGGAAGATTCTTTCATGGATTGAGAACTGGTTAAAAGACAGGGAGCAAAGGGTAGGAATAAATGGTAATTTTTCAGAATGGAGAGGGATAACTAGTGGTGTTCCCCAAGGTCAGTCCTAGGACCAATCCTATTCAATTTATTCATAAATGATCTGGGGAAAGGGGTAAACAGTGAGGTGGCAAAGTTTGCAGCTGATACTAAACTGCTCAAGATAGTTTAGATCAAAGCAGACTGTGAAGAACTTCAAAAAGATCTCACAAAATTAAGTGATTGGGCAACAAAATGGCAAAAGAAATGTAATGTGAATAAATGTAAAGTAATCCACATTGGAAAAAATAACCCCAGCTATACATACAACATGATTGGGGCTAATTTAGCCACAACTAATCAGGAAAGAGATCTTGGAGTCATTGTAGATAGTTCTCTGAAGACGTCCACACAGTGTGCAGAGACGGTCAAAAAAGCAAACAGGATGTTAGGAATCATTAAAAAGGGATAGAGAATAAGACGGAGAATATCTTATTGCCCTTATATAAATCCATGGTACGCCCACATCTTGAATACTGCGTACGATGTGGTCTCCTCATCTCAAAAAAGATATACTGGCACTAAAAAAGGTTCAGAACAGGGCAACTAAAATGATTAGGGATTTGGAATGGGTCCCATATGAGGAAAGATTAAAGATGCTAGGACTTTTCAAGAAAAGAGGAGGCTAAGGGGGGGATATGATAGAGATATATAAAATCATGAGTGGTGTGGAGAAAGTGAATAAGGGAAAGTTATTTACTTGTTCCCATAATATAAGAACTAGGGGCCACCAAATGAAATTAATGGGCAGCAGGTTTAAAACAAATAAAAGGAAGTTCTTCATGTAGCGCACAGTCAACCTGTGGAACTCCTTGCCTGTGGAGGTTGTGAAGGCTAGGACTATAACAGAGTTTAAAAGAGAACTGGATAAATTCATGGTGGTTAAGTCCATAAATGGCTATTAGCCAGGATGGGTAAGGAATGGTGTCCCTAGCCTCTGTTTGCACTCAGGCCCCAGTCCTGCAGTGAGATGCGCTGACCCCTGCACCCACAGGGAGCCCCCTGGACTTCTTGCTCGAGTCTCATTGCAGGCTCAGGGCCTCCTTAGGAAATGTCCCCAGGCACCGTCACATTTCACTTAGCACCAAGTGTGCCTGTGACTTAGAGCAATTTTCCATTGAAAGTCAAAACAGCCTGGCCAATTTCCTGCTTCAAGAGCATTTCATGGCCATTGTTGTGCAACATGATTCCACTGAAGTGGAGGATCTATGGAGCCAAAAGAAGGACTTTCTAGTGCCTGTTCAAAGGCCTGCTGCTGAGAGCTCAAAGACAGTAGTGCATTCACAAACCCCTGTGTGGCCTAGTCACTGGAGGGAAACAGAGTCACATTGTGTAAACCGGGGTTACAATTACAGATTGTGTCACTCAATGCACAAGGCTTCATCAGTTTGTCACTTAGCTTCCACTAAATAATTTAAAGTTTTCTGTCCAGTTGTATGGTTTGCATAACATCAGTGAGTCAAAAAGTGCAGGCAGAGAGAAACAATGGCCCCGATTCAGCAAAGCACTACTGCCTGTGTTTATGTCCCATTGACGTAAATGCTAATAAAACGCAGGTGTGAATTTGTCATATGGACTGAGTCAGTGTGACTCCGTGTCACTCTTGTTGGCTCAGGTAGTGGTTAAAATCCCACTCCAGGAGTTAGTTGCCACCTACTCTATAAAATCTGCTTTAAGCACTTGGCTTAAATACAGTCGTTGCCCAGTCATGTTATAACATGGTTTGACCTTGCATGTGGGACTGTGTAACAGTAACAAGCAGCATCAGTCTGTACTGACCCTCATCATGTGACGGGCTGCAATCACTTGTAGCCATAACTCTGGTCATGTGACTGAGGTCAGCTATGGAGGCTGGTCTCTTACCAAGACTCCTTTCTTACAGCTTGGCTCAAACCATGTGATAAGGTTAAACCGTTGTTCTTCACCTATATAATGTGCAACAAAAGGCAGATGTTGCACTGTGTCTGTTTAGGACCTGATTCAACAAGGTGCTGAGCACTTTCTGGGAAGTAACAAGTCATGAGCTCAGCATATGGCAGGATTAGCCACCTAGTAGGAGTATATTCTGAATCCGTGTGCCCTTCAATGGAGGAGGTGTAGTTGAAATGCTCAAGTAGGGATGTCTTGTTTATATATAAAGTGCCAAGCAACTCCATGCTGAACAAACCCAATGTTCTGTGGCAAATTAGCCATTGTACAAAGATCAAAGAGATTTCTTAGATAGATGAAATCTACCAGCCCTGTGCCTAGGAAACTGACCTATGCCGTTTAGACAGGCAGTGTAGTCCAGTGGTAGTGCACTGGTGGGTAAACCAAGGGAGATGGGATCTATTCCTAATTCTGCCACTGACCAGCCGCATGACCTTGGGCAAGTCACTGCCCTGCTCTGTGCCTCAATTTACCTTCCCACTCCTTGTCTTATCTATTCAGATCATAAGAGATTGTCTCTGCCCCCAAAGAGCTTACAGTGCCTGCCACAATAGGGCCCCCATCTCAAGTGGGCCTTTTGGAGCTGCTGTACTAGAAATACATAATAAAAGCACAATACTTATGGGGACAAAAGCACGGCAGCAGAGACAAAATCCATCTGGGGCCACTGCAAGTTAGGACATCTGGCGTAAATTGCTAGTCTAATTTCTCTAGTGACAATTCCAGCTCCCGGCTGGGCAGGGAGACTGTCTGATGGAACAAAACCGCACCATCTAGTCTAACCCAAGATGTTCCAGTAGACACACAACCTTCTGCTGACCAGAGCTGCACTAACTTTGCAGCACAGACCACAAAGCATGAGCAAGAATGACAACTGCTCATTGCCAGCATTTCTCCTGAGCAGAAAAAGAACTGCCTCAATTTTGTCTTCATTCTCAGACATTTTCTTGTGGCTCTACTATCATTCCTATAAACCACTTTGAGGCTAACTGACTACTGCAATCTGGCACTTCGGTGGCAGGTCCCCGGGTGGAAGGACCCCCAGCCGCTGAATTGCAGCCGAAAACTGGGAGCAGAAGGACCCCGCTCCAGGGCCCCGAAAAACTCTCATGGGGGCTGTGACGTTATTGATATAAATTGGGACCATATAGAACATGGGTTGCAACCAAGGTCCTGTAGTGGCACCAAATCTCAGGTAAAGGGGGTCATATAAGGTGTCTAAGATCAGGTTCTGGGTTGCTGGTTATGATTATGCTGTCTGTATGTCTGTGTATCCTTTTGTAGTTGAAGTTATAAGTATTGGCTCTATACTGTCTGTATTTTGTATTATGCTCTGTTTCTGGGAAAGATCCCAGACAAGCTGATGTTAGCCCTGCCTAGCTGGCTTGATGGCCCATTAAGGGCCATCAGCTACACAATTGACCCATGGAGAGAAGGCAGACACGCCTTGTGACTCAGCAAAGTATGCAGGGACTGGCCCATGTGACTCCAGGCTCCATTTTGCTGTAATTTTCCACAGTGAAGACAAAGAGATTCTTACACCTGGAAAAGTCTATATAAGGCTGATGCATCATCTCCATCTGGTCTTCAATCCAGCTTCTGACCTCTGAAGGGACTGTGCTACAAACTGAAGCTCTACACAAGGGACTGAATGACCCATCCCAGCGGGGGATGTATTCCAGAGACTTAATCTGAACCTGCAGTTTACTCCATCGCTGCTGCAAGCCTGAACTAAGAACTTTGCCATTACTGTATGTAATTGATTCCATTTAACCAATTCTACCTCTCTTCTCTACCTTTTTCCCTTTGTAAATAAACCTTTAGATTTTAGATTCTAAAGGATTGGCAACAGCGTGATTTGTGGGTAAGATCTGATGTGTATATTGACCTGGGTCTGGGGCTTGGTCCTTTGGGATTGAGAGAACCTTTTTCTTTTATTGGGGTGTTGGTTTTCATAACCATTCATCCCCAGGACGAGTGCACTGGTGGTGATACTGGGAGACTGGAGTGTCTAAGGAAATTGCTTGTGTGACTTGTGGTTAGCCAGTGGGGTGAGACCAAAGTCCTTTTTGTCTGGCTGGTTTGGTTTGCCTTAGAGGTGGAAAAACCCTAGCCTAGGGCTGTAACTGCCCTGTTTAAGCAATTGGTCCTGATTTGGCACTCTCAGTTGGGTCCCGCCAGAACCGCTCCGTCACAGGGGCCCCTGCAGGGCCCAGGGCCCGGGGCAAATTGCCCCACTTGCACTCCCCCCCCCCCAGTGGCCCTGACTGCAATTCTACATCTGACTACCCAGCAAGCGCGTACTGCTGCATGCTAGGAAATTGACAAGCAGACACATCAAAACCTTGGGCCAAATCCTGAGCTGATGTAAATTGGCAGAGCTCCATCCATGTCAACAGAGCAGCACTGATTGACACCAGCTGGAAGTCTGGCTCTTCGTGGGCAGCTTCAGTTAAAACCAGGCTGTGATGGTCCTGCTAGTGAAGGCAGGGGGCTGGACTCGATGACCTTTTAAGGTCTCTTCCAGTTCAAGGAGACTGGTATATCTCCGATTATTATTATTTTTTTTTTTATTATTATGGTTCATTGCATGGTTTGTTTCTTGACAAGCTAAATACCACCAAGTAATTGTTTAAGCGATAGGTGATGAGGGCACATAGTCATCTGCATTGTTTTAATTTCAGCCAATGAGCTTGACCCTGCTCCCAGTGATTCAGGTGCTTTGGCGCTGACTGGACTGGAAGGAGGATGAGATCAGTACCTCACAAGATTGCCTTTGCATCGAGCATCCATTCTCCTGAAGTGAGAAAACACGTCCTTACTTCCTACTTCGCCCACGCTGTCTTTATTGCTTCTGCATTTCAGCTGCACAGACTGGCTGGCTGATGTCATGCATTTTTAAGGCAGCAATCCCCTTTTAAAAAAAAGAGAGACCTCATTTCTTTTCATTGGTGCCGTGACTGAAACCAAATGGGAGGTTTTAAATCGGAGGCTAAGCTCTAGGAATCGTGGATTCACATTTCTATCTGAAAGGCACCCAGAGCACTGCGAAGTCATGGCCCTGGATTCCAGTTCATCTCACTACATTTACTTTATAAGAGCACATTACTTTATAATTGCACATCCTGGAGGATCAAAGCAGCAGAATCATTTTGTGAGGAAGAGTGAAGAGCCCTGTGGTGTTTGAGAATCTCCCCCAAAGTGAATGTTAGATGTCTCGGCTAAGAGAAATGAGAGTCGTAAAGCCATTAGCAATTGACCCAGGACCCAGCGGAGTTGGGAACAAACTGGAATTGCAAGCTATCACTTTAAGAGAGTGAAGTGGAATGGAGGTTCCTGGTTCAGCTTGCAGGCTAAGGGACTCTGTAGGGAAGCATCTGGCAGTAGCAGTTCAGGCAGGAAAGAACCAGTCTACAGTCAAGTGGGTGAGTTGTGTGTCTCTGCCTTAGGGAGCAGCCTGCTTTGTCTCTCTCTGTATTTGGGTTCTTGTGTGTGATCATTCTGATTTCTAAGAAATAAAGTCTTGTTATGCTGCAACCTTCCAGCAAGGGTATTTATGTTTTAACCTAATTTCTTTGTGCATGCTGTGAAACATAAAACAAACATTAGCTCTGTGGCCATCTTATTCTAAGACCAGCCTCAGAGTAGGAAGGAATACATACTCAACACACAATCAATAATGTAGACAAGGCACAGGTGTCTTCACCACCAAGTCTTCTAACTGTGTCTCTGGATATTTTATATGGCACCTAATACCCACAGCATCTTAATGACATGGCTTCTCCCACAACCTGTCCATGCCAGTCCCTCTTAGCCTGTGCTGTGAAACCTGCCTGATGGGGATTCTTTACAGCCCCTTTTATTTTTTAAACCCTTTGGATACAAGTGTATTGTTCTGATGCTGCAGGAGTCTGTGCTTTTCCTCCCGTAGTGCAAACACCACAGAGGGACTAAGCAGCTGTTTGGTTTCTCACTGGAGTATATATAAATCACTTTGTAACCTCGGCTGAAACGCCAGCTTGCAGTTTCTTGCTTCGCAAGAGTTCTTTGTCATTCACAACAGCTGTCCACTTCCCATACCTGCTACTTTGAACCATTCCCCTGAGCTGAATTATGTCTCTGGTAGCATTGCTGTTGGAGGCCTCTTAGCCCTTTTACACTGATAGTAATAACCTCTGCAGTTAAGCTGCAGACATAAACAGGACATAGCAGCAGATGAAAAGAGAGATCTAGTGGTAGAAATCTAACATGCCAAGATCTACACAGCACTTGGAATGGAGCAAAATATTGCAAGAAATAGTATTTAAATGAAGCATGGTGTAGTGGTTAAAGCAAAGTCCTGGGAATTAGCAGCTCTGCTTTCTATTTCTACCTCTGAGTAGCTGGGTGACCATGGGCAAAATATTTAAATATTTTCAAGCTTGGCTGGCCAGACGTAGGGTTCTAAACAAGCATGGCCCTTCTTTCAGAGCACCTGGCGCTCAGTGACTCCGTTCGGATTGAAGTGTTTAACTTTCAGCTCCGAGCTGTAGATTTTGGCCAGAACCCATTTGTGCCTCAGTTTCCCTGTCTGTAAAATAGGGAGTGACACTCCAGGATGCAATACACCAGTGTGGGGGGAGGGGAGGTTGTGTCACTGCCTGTCCTCTAACCTGGGGTGCCTCACAATGCTTTGCTGCCATAAGTCCCAACCTGGGCTGCTCACAAACAGCCAAACAGCATGCAGGTTACATCCTGAGTGTCTGTGTATAGCTGCAGCCTGCCAGCAACACTCCAGTCACACTCTGGCTTCCCCCAGCCTGGGTTACCACCTGCAGCACATTCTCAGTCCTGGATTTTCAGTCCAGTGTTCTGCACTGTCCAGCCCTCTCCTGGGCTGTTCAGATATTAGAGGTCCATTGCCCTATAAGGGGTCAATATACAACAGTCTGCTACTTTAATTGGAGTTACATAAACTGCTCAGTTCACACAACACTCTATTAGCTTTTATTAAAGAAGAAAACAAGTTTATTTTACTACAAAGAGAGAGATTTTAAGTGAGTCCAAGTACAAGGCATTAAAGTCAGAAATGGTTACAAGATAAAACACTTCCTAGTAGCCAAGACTTGGTTCAAGGTCAAATCCGTAGCACATGCTCAAATTCTCAGGTCAAGATCAGCCCCGAAAGTCCAAAGGGCTGGTTCCTTTGTCATCTTAGGTGAAAGAGCTTGAGAGAGATACCTACCCTGGGATGGTTTTGCCCCTCACTTTTATAGGCCAGTCCCACTTTGAAGTGAATTTGTTTTAGGATTAGCATTCAAAGCTAAGTTTATTCGAACCATAAAGGAGGTGACATGGAGTCTGGGGATGAAGGTGCCCTCTGCCCTTTCTATGCTGAAACGCAGATTTGTCTTATAGAATATCAGGGTTAGAAGGGACCTTAGGAGGTCATCTAGTCCAACCCCCTGCTTAAAGCAGGACCAATCCCCAGGGAGTTTTTTGCCCCAGATCCCTAAATGGTCCACTTCAAGGATTGAACTCACAATCCTGGGTTTAAGCAGGCTAATGCTCAAACCACTGAGGTATCCCTCCTTCCCCAAAGTAAGGGCTTGAACCTGCATCTCCCTCCTACCAGTCCAGTATTCTAACCACCAGGCTACAGAGTGAGCCTTGTTTCCCTCTTGCTGTCTCAAGGACCCTGTTTACTACTTATACAGAAACTGAGGTACACACACAATCTTTTGCTTAAGACAGACCTGCTTAACCACTCCTGCTTGATCAGGGCTGTGAGAGTTTGAGCACGTGCTACCAACATCACACGGGGGAATTCATCACTTTACATGTTATGTTGCCACACACAGTTCACCATGAAGCAGCAAAGAATCCTGTGGCACCTTATAGTCTAACAGACGTTTTGCAGCATGAGCTTTCGTGGGTGAATACCCACTTCTTCGGATGCAAGAAGAAGCCTTGCATCCGAAGAAGTGGGTATTCACCCACGAAAGCTCATGCTGCAAAACGTCTGTTAGTCTATAAGGTGCCACAGGATTCTTTGCTGCTTCTACAGAACCAGACTAACACGGCTACCCCTCTGATACTTGACAGTTCACCATGATATTACTGACCAGCAAGTTATTTGTTTTCAAAAGATACCGCACAATGATATTTTGCACAAAGATTACTACAATAGTGAGTGAATCGGGTGTGAATACAGGGGTGCATTTAGTCACATGGTGGTAATGATAGTTCCCCACCTCCCTACAGACATGGATATTTTTCAGATCTTCAGAGAGAAGGGGCTATTTCAGTGCAAACAGAGCCACCCAATGGTTTCTTTGCAATGTTGTTTGACCAAAAATACATCCTCTCTCCCCATGAACATGTGAGAAGGCAGATCAGTACTGTATATTGCTAACGCTGTTGCAAGCATCACAAAACATTTTGGGGAGGGTCAAAGGTGTGTGAGTGGGGAATGGAAGTTTCCTTTGCAAGTACGAGAGGCTGAGGAGGGGAGAAGAAGAAGAGAGCCAAGAACAGGTTAACTCATCATTTCAGCTAGCTCAGTCGGAAGATAAGATGCTGGCCCCAGCTGCTCAAGGACACTGCTCACAGCCGAGACAAATGGGGGCTTGAGGCTTTCCCAAGCAGCCTTGAGAAAGAAAAATCCAACTGCACGGACCTGCGAGACAGCAAGGCCAGCAAAGAAGAAAACAAAGTCCAGGGTTGTGGAAATTTAAAACACAGATGAAATGACTCACGTCCCTGGAACCAGAGTGTTTTAGGAACGGTGAAAAGACTACAAGAAGCCACTTTGGACTGGCACAAAGAGCCCTAAGAGCAGAGGTACACCCCCAAAGGAACCTAGGACTTAAAACCCTCCTGGGAGGGCAACAGCAGACCAGGACAGCACTCTCGTCCATCCCTCCCCTCCTCTTCTTCTGACATTACACCCAGGCCTGGCCAGTCTTGGGTAGTGTGTGAGTATAAAAGTGGGTTAGGGCTTGGGGCACTAACACTTTCTTTCTTCCTCCGAGTAACGTGGGAGCATTCCCAGCACTCTCTGCTGTTATTTTATTACTTTATTAATAAAGCTTTAAAATTTAGATGCTTAATGTGTTCCATCACCTTTCCGTCCAAAAAATCCTGTGGCCTCATCCTAATCGCCTGACGCCCCAAGCAGATTGGTAATGAAAATCTGTCACACCCTCCTATCTGATTTCTTTGAAAAAAGAATTTTTTAGTTTTTCAGTTTTTCTCTCCCCTCCACCCACGTTTTCAATAGCAAAGTGGAAAAAAAAAACCCAGAACTTGTGCTCCTAACTCCCCTGGGTGCTTGTGAAAACTCTCCCAGAGAAACCAAGTAACTTGTCCAGGAACAGAGTCAGGAACAGACCCAGGTCTCCCAGTTTTCAATACCACATATTAACCACTAAACCATGCTGCCTTTCCCAAATGGGCTTGTGGCCAAATGGGGCTGGCTGGGGGTGGCTGGGGGCAGGGGGTGGCTGGGGCTGGCTGGGGGCTGGGGGCAGGGGCTGGCTGGGGGCTGGGGCTGGCTGGGGGCAGGGGGTGGGGCAGGGGGCAGGGGCTGGCTGGGGCTGGCTGGGGGCAGCTGTGGGCAGGGGCTGGCAGGGGGCTGGCTGGGGGCAGGGGGCTGGCTGGGGGTGGCTGCGGGCAGGGGGTGGCTGGGGGCGGCTGGGGGCAGGGGGCTGGCTGGGGGCAGGGGCTGGCTGGGGGGTGGCTGCGGGCAGGGGTGGCTGGGGCAGGAGCTGGCTGGGGGTGGCTGGGGGCAGGGAAGGCGGGGGAGGGGCGCAGATACTCACACGGGGGGGGGGGCGGCGCTGGGAGCAGCAGGAGGCAGCCGGGGACTCACCCGGCAGCAGCAGGAGCCCCAGGGCCAGAGGTCCGAGGAGCAGCAGCAGCAACAGGGCCAGGAGGCAGCTCACATGGCTCCCGCAGCGCAGGACAGCGCCCCCCGTGGCCGGGAGGAGGAATTACACCCTTCTCAGCCAGAGCCCTTCAAAGCTTCCCTCGCAGGGAAGCCAGTTATCGAGCGGTTCTAAAACCGCTTCTAAATTTAACAACGGGTTCGTGTGAACCGGTGCGAACCGGCTCCAGCTCACCCCTGTAGAGGCTCCAGGGGATATAAAGGCCCAGATCCTCAGCTTGTGTAAACGGACACAGCTCCAGTGAAGTGGTGATTTACATCAATCGGGTACCTGGCCCATAGTGTGACCCCTGATTCTGGTGCATCATGGGAGATGTGGTCCAGTCAGGGAGCTCAGTCTATAGGCCAGAATGGGGGGTATGAGGCACCGAACTACTAATCCCAGCGCTGCGGCAGGTTGGGTGGACTTAGCTTAATGTCGAGCCCACTCGAAATAAAATGTTTCAACTTGATTTTCTTGGTACAGAAATTGGAGCTGAAAACGTTTTCCTGCAGGAAGTTTCACTTTTGTGACAACCATCAAAAAATCATTTGACAGAAAATTCCCAACCCGCTGTACAGGAGAGTGTTCTTCCCACCAAAGGCTGTAGCACTAGAATGGAGGCAGGAAGAACTTTGTGAGAGGCTGGCCAGGATCTGACACAGCGTGCCGCCTTGGTCCCTTCAGAATCTGCTCAAAGGAAGCCAGGGAAAGACGGTTACCCACCTTTTAGTAACTGTTGTTCTTCGAGATGTGTTGTTCATGTCCATTCCAAGCAGGTGTGTGCGCGCCGCGTGCACGCCAGCCGGAAGATTTTCCCCTAGCGGCGTCTGTAGGGTCGGCCCTGGCGCCCCCTGGAGTGGCGCCACTGCGGCGCCCTATAAAGGGGCCTGCCGACCCTCCACCCCCTCAGTTCCTTCTTGCTGGCACTCCGACAGAGGGGCAGGAGGGTGGGTATTGGAATGGACATGAACAACACATCTCGAAGAACAACAGTTACTAAAAGGTGGGTAACCATCTTTTCTTCTTCGAGTGGTTGTTCATGTCCATTCCAAGCAGGTGACTCACAAACCTGAACCTAGGTGGTGGGGTCGAAGTTCACTGCTGACTGGAGTACTGCACGACTGAAGGCTGCATCTTCTCTAGCCTGGTGTGTAATGGCATAGTGCGATGTGAACGTGTGGATGGAGGACCACGTGGCAGCTCTACAAATCTCCTGAGTCGGGATCTGAGCCAGGAACGCCGCAGAGGAGGCCTGCGCCCTAGTGGAGTGGGCCGTGACCGGAGGGACAGGGGTCTTAGCTATGCGGTAGCATTCCCAGATGCAGGCCGCGATCCACGAAGAGATTCGCTGAGAGGAGACCGGGAGCCCCTTCATCCTATCTGCCATCGCGATGAAGAGCTGAGTCGATCGTCTGAACGGCTTGGTACGTTCAATATAAAAGGCTAGGGCCCTGCGGACATCCAGGGAATGTAGCCTCCGCTCCATACCAGAAGAGTGTGGTTTTGGATAAAACACCGGGAGGAAGATATCTTGCCCCATGTGGAACTGGGAGACAACCTTGGGGAGGAAAGCCAGGTGAGGTCTAAGTTGGACCTTATCCTTATAGAAGACAGTGTATGGGGGCTCGGATGTTAACGCCCTGAGCTCCGACACCCTCCTGGCCGAGGTAATCGCCACCAGGAAAGCGACCTTATATGATAGGTACAGCAGGGAGCACGAAGCCAGGGGCTCGAAGGGAGGCCCCGTGAGGGCGGAGGGGACCAGGTTGAGGTCCCAGGTAGGAGCTGGTTGACGAACATGAGGGAACAGCCTGTCCATGCCCTTGAGGAAATGACCAACCAGCGGGTTCGCGAACACCGAGGTGCCCCTCTCTCCCGGGTGGAATGCCGAGATGGCTGCCAAGTGAACTCGAACCGAGGAGAGGGGAAGGCCCAGGTGTCTGAGGTGGAGCAAATAGTCTAGGATAATGGGGATCGGGGCCCCCAGCGGATCGTGACCTTGCTGACCTGACCAGATGGAGAAGCGCTTCCATTTGGCCAGGTAGGTGGCCCTGGTTGATGGCTTCCTACCACTGAGCAGCACTTGTCTGACCTGCTGGGAGCACAGCATCTCCACCGGGTTCAACCCTGGAGCATCCAGGCTGTGAGGTGGAGTGATCACAAGTTCGGGTGGCGGAGGCAGCCCCGGTCCTGCGTGATCAGGTCCGGAAGCAGGGGCAGCGTCAGGGGCACTCAAGCAGACATGTGCAGGAGCGACATGTACCAATGTTGGCGTGGCCACACCAGAGCTTTCAGGATTACACGTGCGTGGTCCCTGCGGATCTTGAGACTCACCCTGTGTATCAAGGGAATCGGAGGAAAGCCGTAGAGCAGTCCTTCCCTCCAGGATTGGAGGAAGGCGTCTGACAGAGACCCTGGGCTACGGCCCAGGAGGGAGCAGAACCACCGGCACTTCCTGTTTTCCCGTGTGGTGAACAGGTCTAACTGGGGAAAGCCCCAGAGCCGGAAGATTGAGCGTACTACGTCCCAACGGAGGGACCACTCGTGACCCCGGAATGAGCGGATGAGGGCGTCTGCCAGGCCGTTCTGTTCCCCCGGAAGGTAGAACGCTGTCAGGTGGGTGGCATTCTGAACGCAGAGGTCCCACAACGCGAGGGCTTCCCTGCACAGGGGAGAGGAGAGCACCCCCCTGTTTGTTGATATAGAAGACCGCCGATGTGTTGTCCGAGAGGACTGAGGCACATCTGCCAGCCAGGTGAGGTTGGAAGATTAGACAAGACAGGCGAACCGCTCTCAGCTCCCTGACATTGATATGCAATTTGAGGTCCTCTGGCGACCACAAGCCTTGTGTCCTGAGATTCCCCAATTGTGCTCCCCATCCCGGATCCGAGGCTTCCGTCACCAGGGAGATGGAGGGTTGAGGGGCGGCGAAGGGAACGCCCATGCACACCTTCTGTGGGTCGAGCCACCACCGTAGAGAGCTCAGCACCACATGGGGAAGGGTCACCACTTGAAGCGGCCCCTCCTCAGGCGCATCCAGCCCTTTGGGGTCCTGCAGCACATGGTACTGTGGTTGCAGGGCCGGTGCCGGTTCTAAATGAGGCACCGCGACCGATACCGGGGTCGCCAGTGAGCGGCTTGGCGTGTCGGGTGGTGCCTGCTGAGTTCAAACCGTAGTCGCCGCCGGTGCCGCTGCCTGGCTAGGGGTGCTGAACTTCGATGTGGTACACCCCTGCCTGGTGCCGGTGCCGGTGGAGGAGGCAAGTGCGCTGGGGCCTCTGATGCCAAGGAGACTGAGGCCGTCCTGGAGCGAGGACCAAACGCCTGGCCCACCAACTGGTGGTAGGCCCAGGGGGTCCAAAACGGCCACTGGGAGGGTGGTTGCCATTGCTGCTGCCACTGCGGGTAATGCTGGTGGCTCACCCCCGAAGCCAACCTCCTGCTCCGTGACTGGCTGGAGCAGTAGGAGTCCACCTCTGAGTCTGAGGTCTCTGAGTAAGAGGACCTGGGGGGAGTGGCACCCAGTGTCACGGGAGAGCGGTGCTGAGGCGGTGGGGAGCTTTCTCTCTGGTCCGGTGCCGCCTGAGTGGCGCGGGGCGGGGAGCAAGGCGACAACATGGCCGGCTTGCCCCTTGATTGTACTGGGGGACGGGCTGTGGTTGGCAACTCCCTGCTACGGTGTGGGGAGGTCGGCACCGGGAGTCCCAGCAAGTCTGAGGCTGCCTCGAATGCCTCCGGCGTCGAGGGGAGATACATGTCTCCGCTGAAGTCCGGGGATCTTGGCCGGTCCGGACTCGACCACCCTCTCTCCGGTGTGGGAGTCGACGGCGCAGCCGAGGGCTGTAGCCCAGCCTGTCCGCTTGTACCGGTGGATGGCGTCAGCCTCTGGAGGTCCTGGCGGGGTGAATGCTCCTTCACCGGCCTCTTCTTCTTAGCGGGCACCGGAGAGGGTGAGCGGTGCCGTACTGAGGCCGACTTCCTATGACCCGACTCCCTTCAGTGCCGGGTTTTGGAGGGTTTGGGCTGGGCCCTAAGTCCTGATGCCGGTGCCGGGGCGCTTCGCACCGAAGAAGACGTGCTGGGCACCGCATCAGCCGGCTCCAGGTCCAAAGGTGGCCGCAGGGCAGCCTCCATCAGGAGGACTCTAAGTCTTTGAGCTCTGTCTTTAAGAGTTCTGGGATGGAAGCCCCTGCAAATAGTGCACTGGTCCCTTTGGTGGCTTTCTCCGAGGCACCTCAAACAGGCGGAGTGCGGGTCACTCTTTGGCATGAACTTCCCGCAGTCTTTGCAGAGTTTAAACCCGGGGGACCCAGGCATGCCCCAGCGGGGCGACAAGAACGTGTGGGAGGGACCCCCCAACAACTAAGAACTATGTACAAATGATCTAAATAGACTAACTATATACACGGACTATACACACGAGGATAGGACACTGCTAACTTGCTATCCGCAAGCGAAGTTCCAGCTAGCTGTCACCGGCGGTAAGAAGGAACTGAGGGGGTGGAGGGTTGGCGGGCCCCTTTATAGTGCGCCGCAGTGGCACCACTCCAGGGGGCGCCAGGGCCGACCCTACGGACGCTGCTAGGGGAAAATCTTCCGGCTGGCGTGCACGCGGCGCGCACACACCTGCTTGGAATGGACATGAACAACCACTCGAAGAAGAACCTATCTTCCCCCAAGGTCAGGTAACTGTGCTGTGGAGAAAGGTCTGGCTTGCAGGTGCTGGAGCTGAGACTTCTCTTGTGCTATTGGTGGTTCTTGCAGTCTGAGGGGAAATCACAACCTCCAAGTCAGACCATGAGGCAGTTGAGATGAGACCCAGGAGGAGCTGGAGTCACGATCTCTTCCTAGGTGTCGGCACTAGAGACCTGTAGAGAGGATTTCTTGGACGTTTGCAAAGTGTGACATTGCTCAGACACAGCCTGACTTAATACTTGGACTCTCTCTTCTCGGTACTAGCTGATTGGTATCAAAGGAGAAGTCTCTAAAAGCTTCAATGTAAAGACGAAGCAAATACGCCCATCAGGGCTAGGTCACAAAAGCATGGATGTGAGGAGTGCAAGGTGGCTTTTCATAGACGTTCATGCAGGGTTTTATGCAAACAGGACCTTGACACAGACTCTTCTGACACTGAGATATGCCATTAGCCAGCAAATAGAGGCTGCTAAGAAGCAAGTGAGCATCTATTAAGATTACTCTGCTTAGATCTTCATAGACCTCTGGCAAACAGAGCACAGCACCTCGCTAAAACAGGACCCACATTTACCTTGGTGCCACTGTGCATTTTTTCCTGCTCTTCATCACAGACCCAATGCTCTACAGTAGGTTGTACAAGCCATTTGCCCCTGAATCCTGCATTAGGATTCAATAGTGAATGCTTCCCTCCTGCATGGTTGGAAATTGCACCCTTATAAGGTCTGCTTGTGTGTGTGTGAATCTTGCCAGTCATTTTTTGTCTATAAGAGTGACATGGAACATTTCAGTGGAATAGGGTTGGATAGTGTTTCTGAAGACCATGACTGGGCATTGCTATGAGAATTCAAGAAGAAGGGGGAGGCTACCTTGTATACGATGAGCTGACCCAGAAGAAAACATGACCAAGATTTTATAATGTTATTTATTTTCACCCTTACTTTGTGCCAAGACCTTACTTTGCAGACATGTGTAACTGGGAACTGCTTCCATTTAAATATTAGTTCTAATGGTGTAATATTGATTGGCACCTTAAAAGGTTGTGCACTGGGAGGTGGATTCAAAAGCCAACAGCCAGGAATCTGTCACTGAACAATAACATGGCAGGTGGTGCCTTTTTGTCACATCATTGTAATCTCCTTTTGTGTATCTTCATTTGTGTCATATTAAGACTAGAAGAAAAGACATCACCAAATAGTCATAGGGCAATCTCCTCTTCCCTCTGTGCCTCATTGTTCCAAAAACTATTTTAGGAAAATTCCACTGGATGTGTTTCTTCTCCAATGCAACCACATTGTTCTTTTCCCCTGCTGTTGTATGTAACCCTTGACTGAGGACCAGGGCCGGCTCTAGGATTTTTGTCACTCCAAGCAAAAGAAATCTTGGCCGCCCCTCTTTTTGTGCCCTGCCCCACCCCAACTCCACCTTCTGAATCCCTCCCCCAAATTCCCATCCCCGCCTCCTCCCCCGGGCATGCCGCATTTCCCCCCCATTGCTTCCTGAGCCCCCCGCGACCTCCTGCCCTAGCTCACCTCCGCTCCGCCTGCTCCCCCGGGTGCGCCGCTGCGCCGCTTCTCCCCCCTCCCTCTCAGGTGAGGAGGAGAAGCGAGCAGCACTGCGTTCAGGGAGTAGGCGGAGCGAGCAGGGTGCGCAGAAATAACGGGAGTAGTAGAGAGGAACCATTCCCCGCTCCAGCTCACCTCCACTCCACCACCGCCACCTCCCCCAAGCACCCCACCACTCGCCTTCTCTTCCCTCCCAGACTTGCTGTGCGAAACAGCTGTTTTGCACACAGCAAGCCTGGGAGGGAGCGGAGAGAAGCGGAGCGGCGGTGGCGCACTCAGGGGAGCAGGCGGAGGCAGAATGGAGGTGAGCTGGGGCGGTGAGCTGGGGCGGCGGGGGCACCTTTTTCCCCATGTCCCGGAGTTGGCACCTATGATGGCCGGTGCCAGAATGCTGCCCCTAGAAATGTGCCTCCCCAAGCACCTGCTTGTTTTGCTGGTGCCTGGAGCGGGCCCTGCTGAGGACAGACAGAGCTTTAATACTCATGTGGAAACGAACCTGGGAGCAAGTGCACTCTATCTGAAGTTAGCCACACTTCCCAAGGTACCACACTCTTGCCCAAGAGGGGTTGAATCTTAGTACACTTGAGGGTAGGATACAGCTAGAACTGGTGGGAAAACGGGGTTTGTTCCTGTGGAAAATTTAGAGGGTTTTTTTAATCACATTTTTTTAATGGAAAATGTTTAGTATTTGGCAAAAAATAAAAAATCTGAAATATTTCAATTCTGAAATGTTGCTACATACAATGAGTAAAGGATGGGCAAAGCAAACAAGATTTAAGGGCTTGTCAAGGGCTGTTATAAAGAAGATAGTGATCAATTGTTCTCCATGTCCACTGAAGGCAGGATAGGAAGTAATGGGGCTGCAAGGGAGATCTAGGTTGGATATTGGGGAAACCTTTCTAATGATAATGGTAGTTAAGCACTGGACTAGTCTTCCAAGGGGGATTGTGGAATCCCCATCACTGGAAGTTTTTAAGAACAGGTGGGACAAACACCTGCCCAGGATAGTCTAGGTTTACTTGGTCCTACCTTAGCGCAGAAGGCTGGACTTGGCTTCTTGCGGTCCCTTCGAGCCGGACATTGCTGTGATTCTGTGAAGCTGGGCTAAAGGCTGGTATGTAGCTGAGTCACCCAGGTGGACCATCAGAAATTCAGTGTGACGCGGGGTGTGTAATACACTGAACAAGTGGGTTCCCTTGGCTCTGTTTCATGGACAGTATGGCCAAGCACTGAGATTTAGCAGCCTCTTTCTGAGGGGCAGTTTGGGTAAGTGGCAGTGATTCTGGTCTACCCTAACAGAAAATAAGGGCCCAGTATCATTAACACCAGTCAATAGCAGAAGTGAGAACTCACAATCTCCTGGCTCCCATCCCAGTGCAACTTCCCCAAGGGTGTGTTGGATGGGGGAAAGCACAAGCCACCACCATTTTGTCTGTGTCTTATCTAGAGCAGTGACAGGGAGGGAGTGGGATGTTTTGGCGTTTTGGCAGCAAGCCAAGGTGGGCCCTCCACCACACAGCCCAGCAGCAGTGTGGACAGACCTGCCCTACTGCCAGGAGTCCCGACAGATGTGGGGAGGCAGAGGACCTGACCCACCCCAGACATCACACTGCCAGCCCCTTTCCTGTTTAAGGAAGGGATGCTCCCCCGGAGCAGGAGTGCTGGCCAGTCACGGCTGTGGGTGGGGTAGAGAGAGCACGCACCGTTCATGCCCGAGCCCCTGCTGCTGCTTCTGGAGGGAGGAGCAGGAACCCAGGGAGCAGGCTAGGGGCACAGCCAGGCTGGGAGAGCAGCCCAGACCCAGCACAGGTGCCAGGATTGACATGGTGATGTGCAGCAGAGCCTGGGATTCACCTACACAAGCTCACGCTGAAGTGGGAACGCTGTTTTCAAGACCCTCGACCAAAGGTTCAGATCTGCTTATTAGCTGGAGGGAGTTGAGGCGCTCCAGAAGAATTGGGGCGACAACGCTGATATCTAGATCTATGGCATTGCTGTTATTGTTGTTGTTCCTGAGATCTATGGAAGTGCTGTGTATATATACAGGGTAGCATGGACAGTGGTAAGGTTGATATCTATACTGTCGCCTTCTGGTCATAGGGGTTTGGATTCCTAAAGACCGGAGGGTTGCCCTTGAATCCTTCATTGAGTGAAGCACGTCATTCATGGTGGAAGCAAAGAGTTTGTCACCGTCGAAGGGAAGAAGTGGAGTAGCGCGTGTGCTGCCGGGGAAAAGATGCCCATGGGGCCCAATACTGCCATGCTGGTGGGAAGGGCATAGGTGGTGCCATCCATGGGTTCACACACCAGGAGGCAGGATCTCGAGAATAGGCTGAGGTAATTGGGGTGACAGGGGTCTGAGGATGGGAGTCTGGATACATTGAAAAATCACCCTGTGTTCCGGGTTCTTCATCACTGGAGGAAGGCTGCTCGGACTCTGAATCATCCATAGGGGAGAAGCAGTCCTGAAGCAGGGGTGACTCTAAGAGATCGCTTGACTGGGTAAACAGCAGCGCTGAGGCAGCTGCAGGTGAAGGCTGCAGATGATAGAACTGCTGTGAGGGAACCCGGGTCTGCACCGGTGTTCTGAGCCTGGGCTCACTGCCAGACAGCGCTGTCAATGCCAGTGCCGGAACCGGTGCTGTGTTGTTAATATCACCGTGCCGTGAATCAGGCAGGTCCTGGTATGTCGGCACCGCGTTCGTCGCGGTGCCACTGGGTGCCATGAGAGAGGCAGGCAACTGAAAGCCTGAAGCCTCGGCACTGGAGCTTTGCGCTGCTGCCGCAGCCGCAAGAGGGTTTGGCCTGGTGCCGGAGGAGCCCGGCTCATCAAAAGTGCTCAAGTGGGGGAGCACAGGTAGAGAAATTGTAGATCTGCCCGGAAAAGGCTTGTGTCTGAGGGTTTCCTTTGAGCTTGACAGAAGGTGCCCTCGTTTTGCAGTTTTCTTGTGCCTTTTTGAGGCAGGGGGGCTGTGGCGGGGGGCGGAGCCAGAATCCGCGCCAGGGTCTGAGGCTGACCCTAAGGATTTTTGAAGGAGGATCAGCTTCAATTTAAGCTCCCTGTCTTTTCTTGCTCTGGAGCTAAGTTTACTGCAGTGGGCACATCTTTGGGGGATGTGGGTCTCCCCCAAGCATTTTATACATTGTGAGTGTCCATCCGAAAGAGGAATAGGTTCCTTACAGGACGCGCAGCGTTTAAAGCCTGTGGAGCCAGGCATGTCGGAAGTGGCTGCGCCTGACAGAATTTTTTTTTTATAAATAGTAGAAAAAGGGTAAGTAACAATGACTAACAACTAACTAACAAGAAACGAGCTAACTAGAAGGGTTATTTTAAGATGAGGAAAGAAGTTCTTTAACGAGTCTGCTGAGCTCCGTCTCAAGCTGGGACGGTAGAGAAGGAACTGAGGAGACCGGCCGTGCATGCTCACTAAATAGATATACTCAGAGTTGGGGGGCAGGCTCTGTGCATGCGTGGCTGGTACGAGTACTGCTGCAGAAATCTCCGATCAAAGGCACAGGGACGCATCAACACCTGGAGTGGAGCACCCACAGGGACATCTCTCGAAGAACCACCAAGGAGTCTGGGCCTAGCAGGAGGCCACTACGGCTCTCGCAGGCACATGGTTTAGGATTTGGGATCCACCACACCAGGATCAGGCTGTACTTAACACAACCCAGAGAGGACAATGTTCAGCCTGCCTGGACCAAACCTGCATGGATTGTCACGGTACCAGCAAAAGGCCCCTTCCTGACTGCAGCTCTAGCACCGTGCTGGATTGTAAGGTGCTGCTGCAGGCCCAGGAGACACAAGACTTCTTTGAAAAGTGGTCAGAAGAATTCTCCTCATGGGAAGTGCTCAGCAACTTAATGTAAACACAGGAGGTTGCTGATGTTCCTTCTGCAGCTACACACACCTGGTCCCAGGGCCCATCTGTGCGGAGTCACAGCACCAAGGGCCTGATCCTCCTCTCCCTTGCAGCAGGGTAAAACTAGTGTTAACACCATTGCTTTCAGTGGGGTTACTCCCAATACTCAACAGTTTAAGTGGAGAGAGGAAGGATGGGTCAGAGGCTGGGATGCTAGCTTAGGATGTGACAGACTCAGGCTCCATACTCTGCTCTACCATATGCTCACTGTGTGATCTTGGGCACGTCACTTAGTCTCGCTGTTCCCTACCTGTATAATGGGGATAACTGCATTCCCTAGCTTACAGCAGTGTTGGGAGGTGCTCAGATCCTGTGGTAAGGAGGGCCCATGTAAGTATGTAGATAAGAGAAAGGAGAATTGGCACCATGGCATAACTGTGTTAGGCAGGTACCTGCACATACTAGCTCTCCCTGTCTCATGAAGCGTTATTGTAATTAATGTTGGATGAGCCTCGAGCCCATCAGAGCTTCTCCGAGTGGATCAGAAATGCTCCTGTTTGGAATCATACTACAGCCTGGCTCAGACATTTTCAGTGCTTCCTTGTTCCAGCCAGAAATAGCAGCAGACCAGCCTCACTCATGGGATTGAGACACTTCCACTTCCAGAAACAAACAAGAAGTGAGGTGATGGGTGAACAGAGCTTTATGTATCTCCAGAAAGCTTGGCGCTTGGGGTCGAGCTTCAGGCCTGAGCTTGCTTTATCCAAACAAGTTCATCCATCCCTATGGTTAATATTAAGCCCTTAGTTAACAGATCTTCAAAATGTGATAAATCGGAAGGGTTTACATGGATAAATCCATCTCCCAAGTGGCTTTTCTCCCAGATATATTTGTACAACACAGGCCAAACAGTGAGAAAGTGTTCTGCTGCTCCAACCATCAGGAGAATTAGCACGATTAAACACAGAATGTCCCTTTAGAAGGGAAAGGTTAGGACTTGAGGGTAGCTTTGATCTCTACAGGAGGCAGCAAATGGAAATCCTTAGGTCTCCTGTCTGAACTGAATTCCCTATTACTGATATTGGTAGTGTCTACCGAGATCAGGGCCCCGGTGTTCTGGGCACTATATGTGCAATGAAAAACATTGTGTCCCACACTGCTTACAACCTAAATGGACATGACAGAAAAGGGGGGGAGGGAAACTGAGGCACAGAGCAGTGATATGACTTGTCCAGTCGCCCAGCAGGTTAATGGCAGAGCTGTGAATATAAAGTAGGCATCATGATGCTCAGTCCAGTGCCCTATCCACTAGACCACATTGCCTGGCGTTGCCTGAGTTATACATGTGCGTTTGTAGGGCAGGTTATTTGACAGTGTTTTAACTTTGTTTTGGTGAATTTACCGCGACTGTGAAGCACCCAGAGAAATGCAAGCTAAGCTAAACAAAGAGAAATGACAAAACCCCCACAATAGCCACCTTCATGAAATCCTTAGATTCTCCTGAGGTACCTGCCACGGATCTGAAGCCAAGACATGTCAGTGTATGCGTGCATGAGGACATACTTATTCTGTGACTAGCAGGGACATGTCAACGCCTCAGCAGTGAGAGAAGGAAAATGTAACCATATTTGCCAGCAGAGAGGGGCAGCGACCAGCTGAGATACTGACATGTCAAGGCCCCGATCCCACAACGGGCTCTAGGTGGGCAGACCTGTGCCCAGTCGAAAGACTGAAGAGTAAGGCTGCAGGTGCTTAGCTCTCCCAAATTTAAAGGGCCAGCTCCATAAGGCATGCTGGGAAAAGAATTCCTGTGAGAGGACAGCCCTGCACAGAGGAGAATTAGTAGGGCTTGGGAAGGCTCCAAGGAGTACCATCCTTGGTAATGGCTGTTTTGGTGGTAGCCTATTGTTTCATGCACTGTGTGCTGGGTATTAACATGAGAGGACTCCCATGTGTGTAAAATGAAACTGGCTCATTAGAAGAGAAGGATTTACCGTAATGCTGCAACTGCAGCTAGCATGCTAGCCATGTGCTCACAGACCTTCTTCAAACTCTTCCCTCCTGCAACCTTGGCTGCTTCCTCCAAGTTTTATGCAGATTGCTACATTTACCATCATTTGTGTAAACTCAGTGCCCCATGGCAGCCAGTGGTGCATGATAAGAGAATTCAAATAATCTTCTCTGCCACCCAGGTAAACTTCAGTTTTCCATCTTATATCAACATTGATTAAAGAAAGCTGGGGGTTGGCGGGATCTGGGAACCCCTGCACTTCAGGGGGAAAGGAAGACAGTGCTGTTTATCTTCCATGTGTCTGGTAGTAGCACTGTCAATCAAACAGGGCATGCATTCCGTTTGGTGAATGCTCTCTCTCTCAATCTTCCTCTGGTCTTTGTCCCTGGCTTTAGAAGCTTTGCCATATGTTCAAATGCAACACATCATGTCAAAGCAGGACTGGGCTAAGCCCTGCATTTCCATGAAGGCTCTGTACTCTTTAGGTGGGTTCAAAGAGCAGCTCAGATGTTGGATTATGTGCCAATTGCAAAGTTATTTACTGGGCTCAGGATTGATCCTTTTAGCTAGCTCTGCACAGAATGTGGATTTTGTCTCCTCAGCATCACTTGATTTCTCCAGGGAGTTTAACACTTGAATTGATTTTTCTCCTCCTCAGTTGATCACTTGCTATAAAAGTCTCTGGGAGATCCATCTGTTTTATCTGGATAACCTCTACAGCACCCATTCATTTAGAGATGGCACTCTGATTTGATGGACACTGCCACCAGAAAGACCATAGCTATATAACGACTCAAATGGCCTTGTTTACTTAAAGTGACTTGGTATTAACTCCACAGCAGACGCCAGTCTACACAATAAAGACTATTGAGGACTTGCTTATTTTGATTGCTAATGAAAATACCCAGTGCCCATATATCACTTTGCATCAGTAGGTCTCGAAGTGCTTTATAAAGGAGGTGGGTATCATTATCAACATTTTACAGATTGGGAAACTGAGCCACAGGAAGGGAAGTGAGTTGCCCACGGTCACCCAGGAAACCAGTAGCAGAGCCAGGACTTAAACCCAGGTTTCCTGAGTCCCAGGCCAGTGCACTATCCACTAAATAACACTGCCACTATCTATCAGCCAGCCTTCTGTCTTTCAGCTTTATGGCTTCCTTCTTTGTGCCCATATCTATGCCCATGCAAATGCTTGTGCCCACAACAGTGCATCCATTTCAGAAACAGCCACTGGCATGAGCAAATCAGGTTGCTGGGCAGCCAGCTATCCATTCTGTCCAATCAGATGCAGTACAAAGGTGGCAAATGCCTGACCGTTGCTGGCCTGCATCTGCTGTGCCTGCAAAACTGCAGCCCAGCTGGATGGAGACTATGGTTCTATCTCTTGCTGCCTGTGTCCTTTCTGAAGTGCTGCAGCCTAAGCTGAACTCTGACCAGCGTCAGACCCAAAGAAGAATGAATCAGTTATCACTGTGAAAAGACAAAGCAAGTGATATCTGAAAGAGGATTGGTGCTGTTTCTGTAACCAAAACCTTACTGTCCAGGAAGCTTCTCAGTGGAACCGCTGTCAAAGTGGTCTCCCAGTGCAAATATTTACCTGCAGCTGGACTCTCTGTCTTTAATTCAAATTCTGACATAAACCAAGCAGCTCAGAAATGCAGAGTTAGGCTTCCTGGCCCAAAATAGATGTTGCTTCTTATGCAAGGAGCTATTTTGATTCCACTTCCATAACTGGATCCTGCTGAAATGGATGTGTTAAATTTAGTTACAAAAGGAACAAGAAAAAATGTAAACAATGTCTCCTGGCAGCAGTGCTATATTTAAAACTGTCAGCATTTCCAGGATATAAAGCTTTTAACCCTAGCAGTTTACAACCAGCCATAAGAATGTATCTTCATGCTGAAGCTTTCTGTTCAAGTTCTCAGTGCTAAGGCCTCCAGTTCAGTTAAGCACATGCCTAATTTTAAGTATATGAGTAGGCCCACTGAAGTCATATGCTTAAAGTTAAGCATGTGCTGAATGGAGATTCAAAATCCTTTTTTGAAAACCAAAGTTTAAATAAGAATCTGCTGTTCATTTGAAATTAGAGTAAAAAGAGCAATGTTGTGTAACCTCTAGCTGTGATAAAGAGCTGTCGAATCCTGATCTGAATGGAAGTTTGTGGCAGGTCATTAGTCACTGTACAGAAACAGTGGCTGTCTCTCAAAGTCCTGCCTTGGTCTTAACAATATATGAACCTTTAACTATGAAGGGTTTAGACAGAAGAGATGCTAAAAAGAAATGCTACAGTCTCAGGTCAATAATCCATGAGATCTTTCTAAGTATATAAGACTATAGGATCAGACTATTGGTCCATATAGCCCAGTGTCCTACCTTGAGTGGCCACTACCATATTCTTCAGAGGAAGGTGTAAGAAGCCCTGCAGTAGATAGATATGCAGTAACCTGCCAAAGGGGAAATTTCTTCCTGAGCTCCAATAATGGGAGGTTGGCTCATGCCTTGAAGCATACGAGTTTATATCCATTCTTCATTAAGGTCTCAATCTTGCAACCTGTAAAAACATGAATGGCCCTACTAGCTTCAGTGGGATTTCTCTTGGGTAAGGATTATTCACATGAGTAAGCACTGCAGGATCACGCCTAATTTAATTTTGAAATGCAGCACTGTCTTAAGGAACCAGAGCCCATAGTTGAACATTCCTGGTCTCGGGGTTGTTGACAATCCAAACCTGGGTACAGTTTGGGTCCACTTGCAAAATTCAGGTCTTTGGGATGAGCTGAACCAAAATCTGTGCATCAGAGCATGTCTGACTTGTGTGGTGTCAGAACCCCAAACCCTATGGCTCCAGCTTATCATTTTCTCTTCTTCTGAGACAGAAATGGAGCCATTTCTTATTTGTAAAGGTGCAGTCTATTATTCTCTGAAATAATCAGGGAGGAGAGCCAGAGGCTCCTCTAGGGACTGGATTATTGCAATTAATTTTAGGCCTGATGTCTCTTCCTCTGTACTCCCTCAGATGGAATACAAAGGAACCATGCTAGCAGGGTGGGAAATGATGATGTTGGCACTGCTGAACGAGCCTGGCATTGGGAAAACTCTTTGTAATCTTTCCTGTTGGTCAATGTACCTCTTGCCCGGTTATGCTTAACTCACATCTTCCCTAGCACATTCCAGAGGCTTTGAGATGTATTGATTTTTTTTTTAAGCAGAGCAAAGCAGACTTTCTAAGCCCCCTGTTTCCCTCATCAGGGAAGCAAATGTAACCCTAAGAGTCTTCTTTCTTTAATGGAGATAGCTTATCTCCTAGAACTGGAAGGGACCTTGAAAGATCATTGAATCCAGCCCCCTGCCTTCACTAGCAGCATCAAATACTGATTTTTGCCCCAGCTCCCTAAGTGGTCTCCTCAAGGATTGAGCTCATAACCCTGGGTTTAGCAGGCCAATGCTCAAACCACTGAGCTATCCCTCCTCCATGGCAAAGTGTTCACTGTTCTCTAACAATGACTCCTGACAGGCCTGACAAACTCACTACACTCAACACATTGCTTTCATAGGATTTATCCAAAGAGGGGCAAGTTAGGTCTCTCATAAAAGCTTTTGTCACACTGGTCCTCACAACCATTGTGAGACATATGCATGGATGATATTTAAGGAGTTGTGTGTATATACTGGAAAATATGTTTTAAAGTCTGAATCAAAGCAGTTTTCTCGAGCAGGTTTTAAGCAGACAAAGGTTGTGTATTCACCCGTCTGCTTGGGTTCACATGTTAAATGGGCATTGTAAGCCAACACACTGGATGTCTGCTTGCATACAACGTCCTGGCTCTGGGGACAAAACCATGAACTTCGGGGTATCAGGAGAGGGTTCCTTCACTGAGGAAGCTAAAAGGACAGTACTTTGGGCATTATTGAAAGGCAGATCCCAGCCACGTTGGTTGGAGATACTGGGCTATTGCTTTAGGTGAGAGAAACAGCTGGCTAGAGCCTTGCCTAATGTAACGTTTAGGCTGTAGGAGGCGTGTTACACTCTTATATGTAACCATTTCTGTTTCCATCATTATCCTTGTTCACTATCTCTTACATCTTAGCCTGTGATATTAAATGTCTGATTGTTTTCACTAGAAATAGCTCAGTGCTGCGACGTGTGTATTGGAGGCGGCCCTCAGTCGACTCAAACAAGCTGGGGTGTGCACCAGGGCCGGCTCTAACTTTTTTGCCACCCCAAGCAAAAAAGAAGAGCGCCGCCCCACCGCACCCCACCCCACGAGCGCCGCGCCCCAGAACTGCCCGCCCCCCCGAGCACCACGCCGCCCAAAGCCCCGCCCCCGTGCACCGCGCAAGCCCCCCCAGTGCTGTACTGCCCCAAACCCCGCCCCCCCGAGCACCACGCCGCCCAAAGCCCCGCCCCCGTGCACCCCACAAGCCCCCCCCCAGTGCTGTACTGCCCCAAACCCCGCCCCCCCGAGCACCACGCCGCCCAAAGCCCCGCCCCGTGCCCCGCGCAAGCCCCCAGTGCTGTACTGCCCCAAACCCCGCCCCCGAGCACCACGCCGCCCAAGCCCCGCCCCGTGCCCGCGCAAGCCCCCAGTGCTGTACTGCCCGAAACGCCGCCCCCGAGCGCCACGCCGCCCAAAGCCCTGCCCCGTGCACCGCGCAAGCCCCCAGTGCTGTACTGCCCCAAACCCCGCCCCGTGCGCCCGCCCAAAGCCCCCCCCCTGCTGCGCGCAGCCCCCAGTGCTGTACTGCCCCCCCAAACCCCGCCCCCCGAGCGCCACGCCCCCCCCCCCCCCCCAGCCCCCCCCCTTCTCCGACCGCCACGCCGCCTGAAGCCCCGCCCCCGAGCACTGCGCAAGCCCGCCCCACCTCCGAGCGCCGCGCCGCGCCAAGCCCCCCCCGAGCGCTGCGCAAGCCCCGCCCCCGAGCACTGTGCTGCCAAAACAAACAAACAAAAACCCTCCAGCGCTGCCCCTGACAAACCAAAAAAAACCCCAACCCCGAGTGTCGCCCCGCCCCAAGGTGCCGCCCCAAGCACGTGCTTGGTCGGCTGGTGCCTGGAGCCGACCCTGCTCACTTCCCACAGAAGGGCCAGAACAGCCAGTTCTGTCACAGTGTCCAGCAATTGGGAGACACATTGGTCCAGTAAAGCAGGGACTGCCCTGAGACTGGCGAGAGCCGGGTTCTGACCCACTCTGGCGCTGTGGGACCGTGAGTAAGTCAGGAGACAGAGCTGAACTCCCACTGCCACAGCTAGGAAAGGAAGGTAGTAACTCTCTGGCTTATTTCAGTCGGCTCTTCCTAGGACCTCTCGAGGAGGAACATTCAAGCTGTTTTAATTCTCTTTTAACTCCAATAACTAACAAACCGTGTGGAGAAAGGTCCGTTAGCCATCCTCTGAGTGCAATAGGTGCCCTGAGACACCCTTCCCCCAGAGATGCCCCAGCAGAAGGAAGGAAGATGAGTCTTTACATTCCCGTTATTTCTAAGGTTCTAAAGAATAAGCATAGAGGGTGGCGGAGGGACTCTTAGATCTCTCTATATGAATCATGGTGCATCTTAGTTTTTTGGCTTGCACTGTTATTACCCAACCCTCTGGCCACACCTCCTTAGTAACACAAACATTTCTTTGGCATGTTCTCTCTAGCACAAGGCTACTGATTAGAACCGGTCAGAAATTTCCCAACAGCTTTTCTGTCAGAGAAGCTGATCTGTCGAAAGTGCAAAGCTTTGCGGAAGCAGGTTGATTTAGACGTAGTTCCATTTGTTAGAAAAAAAGATCCCCAGCATTTTGATGATGTTGGAACGCTCCATTTGCCATTGCTGGGGAGAGGGAAGATGGAATGGTTGGATTTTTCATTTCTAAAGGACTTCGCCATGAAATATTGTGTTAAAAATTTGTTTTCTTAAATGTCAAAATTGGAAAGAAATATTTCAGGCAACCTGATTTCAATGTATTTATATTGTTTTAGGGGAAATCTCAATGGAAAATCCAGTTGCTGGCCAGCTCTGTTGCTGAGGTTTGGCTCACAGTCACCAAAAAGCCTTAAATATCCTACGCCTCATGCCACCTTTATTTGGGTCAGGGGTCTTTTGTACTACTGCTTGGGCAGCCGTCATGGAGCTGCTTCCCTCACCTTCCCTTTGACTGGTCCACTCTGGCAGTCGCATCTTCTCCAGCTGGCTTCCAACCCTTCTGAATAGCTGAACCTTTATCTACCCTGCTAATGTGCAATTACACTATGGCCTTGGTGTCCATATTCTGAGAGGCACTTACAGCATAGCCACTGGACAGCCAGGAGAGTAGAGTGGGGATGCCAGTTCTGCGTGGCAGCTCAGCAGAGGAGCTGCACATAGCACAGCAGGATTGCAGCCAAGAGGGGTCCCTCCATTTAGTTTTTGTGAAGCTCTGGTGGCCTAGGGGTGACAGGCTAGTGCCTCCAATTCCATGGGCACCGCTGGCTTCTGGCAATGGCCTGCAGGTCAGTTTCATGCAAATTTTCTCATAGCTGCATATGAAAACAATCCTGCAGCTCGCTGGCCTTCAGAGCAATCTAACAGGAGGCCGGGTCTGCAAGTGCCAACTGAGCCACTCTGTCATCAAAGAGCTTGCAAACCCTTTGCTCAAAGCGAGCGGGATGCTCCCCTGCCTCTCTTATCAAGCCAGGAGGTGAAGTTTGCCATTTTACCAATGTCCTAGCATATTTCCCAGTAAAGCCCAGTGTCCCTGGTAAGAGTAGACATGATTTTAACTCTTATTTTGCATAATGAAAAGTGTTTATTAGAAGTACTACAGCAGTATCTAGAGGCCCTAAATGAGATAGGGGCCTCATTGCGTGTGGCATTGTGTACACAGACATGAGAGACAGGCCCTGCCCCAAAGAGCTTACTGTCTAAACAGACAGGGCTGGCCTAGGAGAAACTGAGGCACCAAGCGAGGCCATGATTTGCCCAAGGTTGCCCAGTAGGTCAGAGCTGAGAATGGAACCCCGCTCTCCCAAGTCTTAGCCAGGGCTATGCTCATGAGGCAACATCACCTCCCTAAAAATTGTCATCTTGCTTCTCATATATCAGCTAGACAGCTACATGAGAACACACATGCTGCTGTGTCGTCGTCATATATGCCGGGCAGCCATAAAGACATGATATCATTATATTTATTATTGGGCTTATGGTAGCATCTAAGAACAAGGCCCCATTTCACTAGTCTCTTTAGAATCACATAACTAGAAACAGTCCCTGCCCTGAAGTTTGCCATCTCAATAGCACAGTCTAACCCTGGTTTAAAATGGTCTGTTTCCATTAATGCTCTCACAGCTTGGTCCAAATTGTGTAAACCGTACTTCACAACATTGAGAATGTGTTTATCCGGAGCTAATCATAAACTGCCCACCTGCCCCAAATATTAACGTAGTGCGTGATTGATATGCACTGCACCATGAAATAATCGCCTTTGGCCTGTCGCACTTGTAAAAACAAGTGCAACAGATTGTTTTTCTCCATTGATTACTTCTTTGGAAACACCAGCTCCTGAGCATGGCTTATGCAAAATCCCTGGAGTGAAGGAATAGATTTGATGTTTAACATTTTAGTCAGATTTATGTTGCTAATAATTGTTTCCTAAATGGAATAAAGAAGATTCAGTCAAGCAGACGTGCCAGCTGCAGGGCACATTTTCTTTGCACCATGCAAAAATATTGAATGCGGAGTTAATAGTGAACATTAATAAAGCCATTAACCGCAGACAGCCTGGTTCTACTCATGCTTTTAAACCAGAATGCAGGGGCTGTTATTTCTTCTGGGAGATGTCCTAATGGATAAGATTCTCAGCCATGTCCTTTCTCGGATGATCTGCAGCGCCACTCCCCAAGACAAAACAAGACCGTGACTCCTATGTGTATAAAAACGGAGACAAAAACATTCTGTTGTCTCCAAGGTCCCAGTCCAGTCCCCGCACAGACTTAGCTGAACCAGGACCAAACTGCATAATCTTTGCTCTCTGTTCTGCAAGACTACCAGGCATGGATTGTGTGCCTCAGAGGGTGTCCCAGGCAGACTGAGGGCACGCAGAACTGAGTGTTGATGATAGTTAAGTCTGGTAAGAAGGGCTGCGTCTAAGCTGCAAAGTTCTCTTCTAGCTGAAGTGACTGCAGCTCTCAAGGCACCAAGGTAGAATGCAGTGTGGTGCATACAGAGCATTCTCAGTCCCAGCTATGGAAACAACTTACAGAGATTTGGTGAACCAGAGTCTGAGCGACTTTAGGAAACATTGCAAAACTTTCCTGCTTGTAAAGACCTTTCCACCATCCGAATGACATGGACACCCTTTCTACCTAACCCCTCCTGCCAAACCAAACCCCTAACCCCAAGCAGAGTGTTTACCCCCAAAAGGGAGAAGAGGCAGAGACTCCAGGAAGCCCATTAGGGACTTTGCTGTTGCTATCGCTTTGCATGGAAGGTGCTCAGTTGGTACAGTGCTGGGCAGCAGGAGAAAACACCAAGATACTGCTTCCCATGCTGCCGTAGTTGAGGCTCTGTCAGCATCACCACCA
This sequence comes from Mauremys reevesii, assembly GCF_016161935.1. NCBI lineage: Eukaryota > Metazoa > Chordata > Testudines > Geoemydidae > Mauremys > Mauremys reevesii. The sequence goes on from NC_052633.1 coordinate 6,918,834, forward strand.
TAAAACTATCTTGTTGGCACAGGACTCACCTTATCACTCAAATTCTCATTGCAGGCTGACTCTGGTGAAGGAGGTCATGCTCTATTGTATTTTTGACATTGTGCATCTGGGGTGGTTGGGATTGGAAACTGGACTGTGTTTAAAATGATTGTTAACCTAGGAATAGCGGATGGGAGGGCAGAGCCACCTTTGGAGCAAGCCTCCTACTAGATTATCACTGGGATTGCAAATTGCAACCTTCCGGCCCAAGCCAGGCCTTGTGTGCCACAGCAGGGGACGTCCCCAAAGGGACCTGGCTCCCAGGCCCGCTGGGGGGTGAACGTGTGTTGTGTGTTCCTCTCGGTGCCACTCAGGCTCTTGGTTTGTTACAGCCCACAGCTCTTCAGCTCATACTGTAGCAGCTCACACAAGGGAGGTCCCCATTGCAATCCTCAGGCGGTCAGCCAAGATAGCAGCCGCCACAGTGACACTCTTCAGTGCTTCCTTCCCGGGGAAGGCGGCTAAATCTATACCAAGGGTTCCACAGTAGCACTGCATTAACCCACCACCCCTAGGCTCATAGGTGCTGACTCCGTGGGTGCTCCGGGGCTGGAGCGCCCACAGGGAAAAAATAGCACAAACCGGCCCGGACCGCCAGGGCCTTTCCCTGCACAAGCGGCGGATCACGTTTGGGAACCACTGGTCTAAGGGCCTGATCCGCAGCTTGCAGAAGTCAAGAGGGGTCTGTAGCGGGGTGGTCACCTGCTCCTGCCCTGAAGGGCTTGAAATCAGCCCTGGAAGAGGGCTGAGGCTGCTAGAGGGCTGCTGCTGGGAAAAGCAGCAAGCCTCGGCTGATTGGGGAACCAGTCACAGATGCGGCCATGCCCCAGTCAGACCCCAGCTGGCCCTTATAAGAGGGCAGTGGGCCAGGAGCACACAGCATCTCTCTCTCTAGAGGTGGAGAGGAATGGGCCTGGCTGCCAGGAGTTAAGAAGGTTATCAAAACTGGAGCAGGGCTGGGGGAAGGCCAGAGGAGCTGGGGAGCTCCGGCCTAGAAACCCCCCAGGCTGCAGGCCTCGTTAAAGGCCAGAGAAAGGTACTGGGGTTGCAGAGGGCAGCAGATCCTAACCCCCCTTGCTGGTGATGAGTGGCACTTACACTGCAGTCCGCCCCAGGGAACGGGGGCTAGGTGATGACTGGCAGAGGCCATAGACTGAGGGGAGGTGGAGATAGTGGGTGGGGGTTCCCTGGGGAGGGGAGACCCAGATCTGTGGGGGTACTGCCAGGGGGCAGCAACCTGGCCTGAAATGGGCACCGGGGTCCAGGAGGGACTCGGGCCCAGCGGCAGAGGGTGCTCTGGAGGCTGGAAATGGTAATTCCCTGGAAGACCAGCAGGAGGTGCCGCAGGGGTGAGTCCCGCCCCGTGACAGGGTCTTACCATTGACTTGACTAGGCTCTGGATCTGGGCCATAATGGGCCTTTGCCAGAGCTGAGTGAATACTGAGAAATAAAAAGGGTTTTATTTGTGCAAATAAAATCTGCCACTCCCCTAGGACGATACACATGGCTCCTTTGCTCCCCCTGCCACAGACGTTTGAAGCAGTAGGTTCTCTGTGCTTACCGAGATGGGAATGCGTCCCTACTTCCTCCATGAGCAAGTAGTTGGACGCCATATTTACAGGCTGAAGGACAGTGCTGAGGAGAGCTAGGAGGTGCAGACCCTGCTATGGGCAGCTGAGCCACGGTCCCCAAAGCCCTCTGGGTGTGTTAGGTTTGCTGCCTGTGTGGCTGCAGCAGATGGTATAGAGCAGGATCCAAAGTCCAGTCAAGCCAGCTCACATTGATATCAATAGGCTTTGGACTAGCCCTGGGCCAAATTAAAGTATGCACACCATAGGCCTGTGCCTAGGGCCCCCAGCTCCCCAGCTTTACACGAGGGAGTAAACACCCAGGTTACTTTTTTTTTAAGTATAAGTCTCCTGCCCTTTGGGTTGCAGAAAAAATCTTGATAGCATGACTTGAGTGTAACCACTGCAGCAATGTCTGCCTGGTCCTTGCTACTGCGGCCACACTGTGATTTTTAGCACCCTCGCTCAATCAGAACTCGTGCATGTATCTCAATATGAGCTGGGAATTACACTGCCCGGCTGCCGCGTATGCAAGGAGAATGGGGCATGAGCGGAGTTACTGACGGTGGTTCTAGAATGTGTTGGCAGGAAGGTGTCCCAGAATTCTGCCTTCCAGGAGGCCCACAGCTTTGTGCCAGGTACTGTGACAATGGCAGAGAATAGAGTCCTGGTATCCTTCCTTAGCAGTCAGAATTCAGAGGTGCTCCCAGGTGGCTGCTCTCGAGCTAACCTTCACCCTTAAGGAATCGCTGCTTCCATTCATGCCCTGGTATCAAAGTTCCTGCTCTCACTGGAGTCAGTGGGAATTTTTGCCCTGGCTTTAAGGGGACGGTGACTGCAGCCAGTTGATCCATGTGCCAAACCTCTGTGCTAATAGCATTAGTACTGTAAAGAACCTACATGGCTCAGGAGATTAGTAACGGGATATGGGGCCTTTCTCCTCTAGAGCGACTGATCAAATGCAGCCTAAGGCATTAGTGCCTGATGTAGGTTTGGTGGCCTATATGAAAGGAGCAGGTGGTCCTAATCCAGTTCCAGGTGTCCACACCATGAAAGACACTTCCGACAATGGCGTTAATGCGTCGCCCCTGCAGGGAAGCTGTGGCCCAAATGGGCATGAAGGCTGAATTACCCTCACTAGCACACATGGTCCTGTCAGGTGGCACAGTGGTGGGGCACTGGACGGACCTTGGCACTCCCATCAGTAGGGAACATCTGCTGGTAGATTCTCAGACAGCAAAGCACTTAAGCATGTGCTTACCTTCCAGAATATGAGTCGTTCCAATGGCTACTCGCATATTTAAGCATTTGCTTAACTTTAAGTGGCTTACTTGATCCAGGCTGTGCTGATCACAGTTCAGCACCTTTCTCAGGAACTAAAATTAATTGTTTCTAACTCATGAAAATAACACATAATGTTCCTGTGCACTAAAAGATGGGCTTAGGCCCCATTCTGGCTACTAGCATGCACACAATGTTGCCAGCTCTTGTGATTTTTATCATCTCACCATATTTGGTGTTTGACTTAAAGCTCCAGCTCCTGGAGTCCTGTGATTTCTATGTTATTTCAGCTGTCACTTCTTTTAAAAAGAGAATTTCTAATGATTATTGTAGAGCCAAGTTTGAAAATGAGACCTGAGTGTATGCTAAAGGCTCACAACTCAGAAGGCAAATAAAAAGAACCCCCAACTTTCCTTTTTAAGTTGATGATTTTTAAGCCAATATCATGTTTTTCAGGGGGACAGCTTATGATTTTTGAATGTCTGGGGTTGGGAATACTGCACCCTGTGTTACTGCACAGTTCAGGCACCATCCAAACAAATCTATATGTAACCCTGCTGCCAAGTGAAGCTGGGAGCAACCAGGGTCAGACTCAATATCTAGGGGCTCCTTTCCATAGATACAACACAGAACCTGGGACAATTACACACCACCTCTGGGTGCCTCTGAGAGGCCATACTTCCCCTCTCGCAAGCAAAGAGTCTGAGTGGAGAAAAGAAACCCAGCTAGCTGTCAGGGGAGAGTTCGTTCAGCCCTTGCTTTGCATATAGGCAGGGCTGGTGCAACCATTAGGCAAACTAGGTGGCCGCCTAGGGTGCCAAGATTTGAGGGCGCCAAAAAAGCGGTGCCCAAAACGGCTGGGATGCTCACCCGGTGCTGCGGCTTTGATCAGCTCCGGCCGGCTGGAAGTGATGTCGTTCCTCCTCCGGCCGCCGCCAGGGCCACTGCTCTGCTCCCTGCGGCTCTGGCTCTTCTCCAGGGCCCCCGCCCCTGCTCAGCCCCGCCCCCACTCCCCTGAGCTCTGCAGCAGGGCTGGGCCTGCGCTCACCGGCAGAGACCCGGCCCCAGCCGCGCCACTGGGGAGTGTGGGCGTGTGGGTCCCCTGCCCTCAAAGCCAGTCCCAGCCCCCAGAAGCCTGGGGTGCCCCCTCCCCCCACGGAAGCTGGGGGCTCCACGTCCCCCCCCCCCTCGGGGAAGTGGCATAGGGCCCCAGAATATCTAGGGACGGCCCCGGTACCCGCCACCCTGCCTGCAGCCAGCCCCACACCCCCGTCTCCAGCCAGCCCCACCCCCCCGTCTCCAGCCAGCCCTGCCCCCCCCGCCCTGCCCGCAGCCAGCCCCACACCCCCTGCCCTGTCTCCAGCCAGCCCCTGCTGCACCCCCTGCCCTGCCCGCAGCCAGCCCTACACCCCCGTCTCCAGCCAACCCCGGTACCTGCCACCCTGCCCGCAGCCAGCCCTGCCCCCCCCGCCCTGCCTCCAGCCAGCCCCACACCCCTGTCTCCAGCCAGCCCCAGTACCCGCCACCCTGCCCGCAGCCAGCCCTGCCCCCCCCCCGCCCTGCCTCCAGCCAGCCCCGGTACTCACCACCCTGCCCTGCCCGCAGCCAGCCCTGCCCACCTCCCGCCCTGCCTCCAGCCAGCCCCACCCCACCCTGCCTCCAGCCAGCCCCCATCTCCAGCCAGCCCTGCCCCCCCCAGCCCTGCCCGCAGCCAGCCCCGGTACCTGCCACCCTGCCTGCAGCTAGCTCCTGCTGCACCCCCTGCCCTGCCTGCAGCCAGCTCCTGCTGCACCCCCCGCAGCCAGCCCCACACCGCCAGCCCACAGCCAGCCCCGGTACCCGCCACCCTGCCCTGCCCGCAGCCAGCCCTGCCCACCCCCCGCCCTGCCTCCAGCCAGCCCTGGTACCCGCCACCCTGCCTGCAGCCAGCCTCTGCTGCACCCCCCGCAGCCAGCCCCACACCCCCTGCCCTGCCTGCAGCCAGCCCCACACCCCAGTCTCCAGCCAGCCCCGGTACCCGCCACCCTGTCTCCAGCCAGCCCCTGCTGCACCCCCTGCCCTGCCTCCAGCCAGCCCCACACTCCCTGCCCTGTCTCCAGGCAGCCCCACACCCCCTGCCCTGTCTCCAGGCAGCCCCGCACCCCCTGCCCTGTCTCCAGGCAGCCCCACACCCCCTGCCCTGTCTCCAGGCAGCCCCACACCCCCTGCCCTGCCTCCAGCCAGCCCCTGCTGCCCCCCCCGCCCTGCCTGCAGCCAGCCCCACACCCCCGTCTCCAGCCAGCCCCGGTACCCGCCACCCTGTCTCCAGCCAGCCCCTGCTGCACCCCCTGCCCTGCCTGCAGCCAGCCCCACACCCCCTGCCCTGCCTGCAGCCAGCCCCCGTCTCCAGCCAGCCCCGGTACCCGCCACCCTGCCTGCAGCCAGCCCCGGTACCCGCCACCCTGCCTGCAGCCAGCCCCACACCCCCGTCTCCAGCCAGCCCCGGTACCCGCCACCCTGCCTGCAGCCAGCCCCACACCCCCGTCTCCAGCCAGCCCCTGCTGCACCCCTGGCCTGTCTCCAGCCAGCCCCTGCTGCACCCCCTGCCCTGTCTCCAGCCAGCCCTACACCCCCTGTCTCCAGCCAGCCCCACACCCCCTGCCCTGCCTCCAGCCAGCCCCGCACCCCCTGCCCTGTCTCCAGCCAGCCCCACACCCCCTGCCCTGTCTCCAGCCAGCCCCACACTCCCTGCCCTGTCTCCAGCCAGCCCCTGCTGCACCCCCTGCCCTGCCCGCAGCCAGCCCTACACCCCCTGTCTCCAGCCAGCCCCACACCCCCTGTCCTGCCTCCAGCCAGCCCCTGCCGCACTCCCTTTCTGCAGCCAGCCCCACACCCCCTGTCTCCAGCCAGCCCCTGCTGCACCCCCTGCCCTGCCCGCAGCCAGCCCCATACCCCCTGCCCTGCCCACAGCCAGTCCCACACCCCTGTCTCCAGCCAACCCCACACCCCCTGCCCTGCCTGCTGCCAGCGCCGCGCCTCCTGTCTCCAGCCAACCCCTGCCACACCCCCTCCCCTGCCTCCCGCCAGCCCTGCACCCCTTTGACTCCAGCCAACCCCTGCCGCATCCCCCTGCCCAAAGCCAGCCAGCCCCACACCCTGTCAGTTTCTTCATTATTTTCATTAAATATGTAGACTAAATAATTAAATTAATAAATTTTCAAGCCGAACGTGTATTAATTCTAATAAACAATGCCATATTATGCAGTATTCATTTTTGAAAGTTTATAATCGATGCTCTGGAGGGAGGGGTGGGGGTGAGGAGCGCAAGGTGGAAGTTTCACCTAGGGTGGAAAGTATCCTTGCACCGGCCCTGCATATAGGTAAAAGTCCTGACCATAGGGTCACTTCAATTCACAGGCTCTCACTGCAGATGGTGTATGTCAATATTGCAGAGGGTCAGAGGCTGGACCAAAGTAAATGGAGGAAACTGGCTACAAACAGAACAAAATCACAGCCAGAGCACCTTGTTAAGGTAACTTGCACTCCTAATAGTTATAACATTTTTCCAAAGCCAAGGATTTCTGAGCCTCAATCCAATTATCATTGCTTATGACTCCAGGGCCAGAGAAAATGGAACACAGTGACCCATCCATGCTCTGGAATGCATTCTCAATGTTATTCTTGCTTAAAATTAAGTGCCTAAAGAATATGGAAGTATTTTCGTTTTACTTTTGGTTCTCTTCTATCTCCAAATCAATTGTCAGATTTCTAAAGGATCATTAATTGACTAGGGATTCCCCCCTCCGTTCCCCGTCAAACAGATAAGCTACAGCACTAACCAGTGCGTGGAGAAAAGATTGTTTCATTCTAGTTCAGTATTATGATAATATCCTACACAATAAACGGTTTTGCTTTAAAACAAGCAATTTGTTCCTGCAGATCTCAAGTCAAACTCACTGTGGAATAAACTTGTGTTGACAAAGAAACTACCTGACCTAAGCCAGTGAAATTCTGTAGTATCAGCATGAAGTAGCTGGTGCTGGAGTTTTAGTTTAGTCTGGTGTCTGGGCCCTAGTCAGAAAGGAGAATTACAAGGCACAACAACACTTGGGCACAGGCAACTTGGGCTGGAAATACTTATATGTGTATTACAATAAAAACATATCACTAGCTTTCATTTGATAGAAATACGAACTGCCTTGGTGGAGCACAGGATGTGTCATTGCACATAATGCCATTAGAGCTTTCACACGAAAGAGAATCATTTATTAGTCTACAATCCGCCAACTTACTCTAATTCTGACCACTTGCTGTGGCTAAACAAAGTTGGCAATTGAGCTGATTGTACCCAGTTGCTTATTTTCTTGAGTCTTTAACAAACGGGGTAGAAGATGCATCACAGGCAAAGCATTGCTCTCCGAAGTTGCTCAAGCCACTTTAAAGAAAGAGGTTTTCTTGTGTTTTAAAAACAATCTGAGCAGAATGGCTGGCTAGAAACTCACGGCGTAGGGTGTACTTTATGGGGTTGCAAGCTGGGCCCCAAAAGGCATTTCAGACTAGGGGACGGTTGTGATTACCTGAGCCTCAGGTTTTTCACTGCCCCTTTTAAAGCAGGGACTTAGTTTAAAATAAAAGCCCCACAAGGGCTAGGGGTGGGGTTGTTTTACAAGGCCCCCTCCTGGCAACCTTGAAGCTGAGCAAGGGGTACAACAGCCAAAACTCTCCCCCTGTGCTTGCAGCTGGCGGTTGCCCCTGAGCAGGCCTTCAGCTCCACTGGGCAGCTTGGGGTAGGCCAGACTCTTAGCCCTGCCTCCTCTCTCTCTGGGGAAATAATGCACTAGCGGCGCCATCCAGGATTAGCCCTGGCACTCAAGGAAGCACCAAGCTGCAGCCATGGGCTGGCTGTGGCCAGCAATTGAAAGGGAGGGAGGCCCCTGGCATGAGCTCCTCCGTGGGTAGCTGAGTTGCTGTGGTTTTCTGCTCAGTCCCCTTTCCCTGAGTTCCAGAAAAGCGGGTTGGCCCCAGGCTGGAGCCACCATTTTCCTGCCTAGCCCCCACATCCAGCCCTGCCCCCAGAGATCCCCAGGCTGTATTAAAAAGAGGGTTGTTCCCCCCTTATGCCAGCTCATTTATAGTCTCTGGAAGCTGCGTGCATGGCATTGTACCGAGCACTCCCACTGGCCTGGAGTTCAGGGAAAGGAAGAGAAATGCTTCTCCTGTGCCTCACAGGGTCTGTACCAGGCACTGTTCTGTGCAAATCTCCAGCATGACATTGCGAGCAAAGCACATTCAGTCCTGCCTCAGAAGCAGAACATTAGCATGCAGACCCACAGGCCTGCAAACACTCGTGCTGGTGTTTAACTCGCCAGGCTGCAATAGCCCTGGGAAATCAAAGTTCAGCACAGCCTTAAGGCCTTGTCTAGGCAAAAAGTTCCCTTCTAGCTAGAGGGAACTGTCTTGGGACTGTCTTGCCTAAATTGTTTTCCGGCGATGGCTCTCTGGTCCTAAAGCAATGCAAGCTACTCCGGGTCACAGCTAATGCAACCCTGTAGCGGTGGACGTTACATTAAATTGGTGCCAATAGTCCTCCCGCTGCTATCCCACGCTGCACTGGGAACTGCAGAAATGACCTGGTGTGGTATTGAGATGTTGCTTGTGATTGTTAGAACTGGGAGCACTGGCTATTGGGAGTCTGAAAGGACAGGAAACAGGAAGGAGGGGGGAGGAGTTGAGGAGGCAGAGTGAGAGTTACAGAGGGTGCAGCAGCAGCTTGGTAAAGCGGTTTCCACTTTAAAAATAAAGTCCTGTTGAAGTTTGTTAGTACCTTGCCTGGTTGATACAACACCTAGTTACGCTCATACACTGCAATGCTCTGGCATCATCTGGATTGGATGATATACCCGTGCAGAGACATAGGCCAGCACTTTGCAGGACTGGGGTCTGAGTCTGCAATCCAGTTTTGTACATTAAAGATATTATCCTCTTCCGCCCCCATACACTAGTATCAATTCCTGAGATGGAAAACTAAGGGAGGAGGGGAAACTCCTTCATCAGAACTGGTGAATTACATCCCCCAGTGGCAAACAGTTGCCTAAAATTTCATCCACTTAATTTTTTATTGCCAGCACTTCAAACCCAGGCAGATCTCCCTGATCCCTGGCAAACAGTGCAGGACGCAGATGAAGCCTGGCATTGAAATAAGGAAAGCAAATTAACACATGAGCTGAGCTTCTGCTGTGTTAATTTTAGCTGAAAGGAATCGGTAAATTGCAGGCAGACTCAATGGCATCAAAGCTAGCGAGCAGGAGTTGCACAAATAAACCCATTTCTTCAGTCCAAAGACAGGGGATCGGGGACTTTGAAGTCTGTAGTTTTGTTGTTCCGGGATGGAATGCAAGCGATTTCTTGGCATCGTTTTTGAACAGGATATTAACACTATAAAAGGGGGGCCTACTCAAAGGCAATAGTTACAATCATGCTGATGCTGGCTTGGGTCAGAGTCTTACTAATATATTTCTTCTGCTCCGTCCTACTCCAGCAGGGATTGTGCTTTGCAGAAACACATGGATTTAGCTAATCCTAGTTATGCACAAAATAACCAAACCCAGCTGCGCGCAGAGGGTTCACCAAAGCTGGCATGGATCCATATTAACTCATGGCCACACAGCCTTCCCGCTTCTCTCTTTGCTGAGCCTCTGTAACATTTTTCATTGCATTGCTCCATCGGGCCTGGAAACCCGTGTTTGAAACATGGAGGAAAGGGTTAAATGGCTTAAAGATGATCTGCAAAGGTCAAAACAATGGGCTAGTGCTCTATTTTACATCTTTATGCATATATAGGAAGCCCGAAAGCTTTTAAGGTGATTTTCCCCCTGTTATTTATTTATTTATTTACATTAGAAAGTCAGGCTCTGTCTAGCCTGGAAGACTCAATGAAGCCAGGAGAACGGATAGAGGGGACGTTCCCAGAGAGAACTCTTTTTAAAAATGCCTTCCCTTTTCAATTGAGCTTGAGAGCTTTGGGTCTTATTCTCCTCTGCTAGCCTAGTGTTAATGTAAGGGGACTGTTGCCCCCTTACTAACATTCAGTGGGGGTGTTTTGGCTGCTAGCTCCCAGCACTAAAAGGGGAGGGATTGATGGCAAATCAGGACCCTGAGACTGACAGTCCCCAGGAACAATGGCAAGAGGCCAATGCTCCAGGTCAGCCTGATTGACAGGGCAGGCCGGCTAATCAGGGAGACAGAAGGCCAGTGTGGGTCCCGTCCTCCGTGTGTGAGCAGGAATGTGCCGGAGTCAGACAGAGTGGGGCCGAGCTAAGGAGGAAGCAGGGGCCCAAGCTGAGCTGGAGAACAGAGCCAGGCCAGATCCAGAGGGGCCAGAGCTGCAGCCAGAGAGCCAGAGGCACAGCACAGAGAGAGCAGACCCTGTGCTGGGAGCAGAGCTGCAGCCAGAGAGCCAGAGGCACATCCCAGCGAGAGCAGACCCTGTGCTGGGAGCGGAGCTGCAGCCAGAGAGCCAGAGGCACAGCCCAGAGAGAGCAGACCCTGTGCTGGGAGCAGAGCTGCAGCCAGAGAGCCAGAGGCACAGCCCAGAGAGAGCAGATCCTGTGCTGGGAGCGGAGCTGCAGCCAGAGAGCCAGAGGCACATCCCAGGGAGAGCAGATCCTGTGCTGGGAGCAGAGCTGCAGCCAGAGAGCCAGAGTGTGGTGAGCAACTGGGGCCAGCCAAGGGGGGGAACCTTGGTAAAAGGGCCCAGCGCAGAAAGACACTCCAGCCAAGGGTCCATGCAGGCCAGGCTGGGAGGGGGACCTTAACCTGCCAGGGGGCTGGCACTGGAAAGAAGGATCCCACCACCCAAAGCCCGGAGGTGTGTGGTCACCACCATTTCAAGTGTCCCACCCACAGCATCCCTGCAGCACAGCCAGGGCCTGAGAAGGAGGCCTGGGGCCTACAAGGAACAGACTGCAAAGTGCTTTGATGTCCAGAGACATTGTTTGTAATGTTCCCTGCCACAGAGCAGGGTGATGTGTTTCCCTGTAACCGTTCCCATTTATTCTTATTCTTTTCTTTAAATTGATTGTTAAGTAAACAACTTGTATTTGCTTTAAATTGTCTGGAATAATCAGTGGGTCAGTGCAGAGAGGGTACCCCGGAGTGGGGACACCTTAGCCCCTGTCCTAGGTGGCCACAGCAGGGTTGGGGGTTGAGCCCCCCAGGAATCCTGGGCCCAGTCTTGTTGGGGCTACGAGAACTCTGCCAAAACAGGAGAGTCCTCAAGGGCAGGAGGCCTCTGGGTAAAGGAAGTGGGAGCGAGGACTCAGATCCTTTCGCTAGCCCACTTCACCGGGGTACACAGAAGCCAGGAAAGTTCCCCACAATAGCGGGACCATTCCCCCGCTTACATAATTGGCGTCACGAACAGGATCCTATCCACAGGGTCCACCCCATTGGTTTACTGGTTGAGTTCTAGTAGCACTGTCCAGGCCTGGTTGAGCACTCTACCATGGCTGGAATTGAAGAACTACGAATCCAGTTTGCTGAACTTCAGCGCAGATTATCAGACCAAGCGGAGGCATTACAACAAGCTAGAACTGAACAGAGAGAAGCCTTATCGCTGGCCAAGGCAGTAATAGACCAACAGGCAGCAGAAGCTAAGAAACCCCCTACTATTTATGTCCCACGGGAGCGGAAGGTCACAGAGTTTGGTGGCTTCCCGACAAGACCAGGAGACATTACGGTAGAAGAGTGGGTCAAGTCTGTGAAGGCAGCTCTGCGTGTGCTAAGAGTACCTGTAGAAGACCATGTAGACTTCATAGAGGAACATCTCAAGGGCCAGGCCAAGGCCACAGTAAAGTTCATGGCAGTGGCAGACAAGAAAGATGTGGAAAAGGTATTTGAACTCCTCCTAGAAGTGTATGGAGACAAGGTGCCTATTGGAACCCGACTAAAGGAGTTCTTTGAGAGAAAGCAGGAGCCTGGTGAAACTATCCGGGCATATGCATATGACCTCCAGGAGAGAATGAGCAAAGTGGAGCGGAGAGACCCTCAACGAGTTCCAGACCCAGATACAGTTCTGAAAGAGCAACTGGTGTTGGGGCTTCGTGATGACTCCCTCCGCCGTGAAATGAAAAGGAGGTTTAAGGAAGAGCCCAGTAAGAAGTTCTATGAACTCATGCAGGCTGCCATTATGTGGTCAGAAGAAGAGGAAGTTCCTGTGGCAGAGACAGCCAAGAGTAACCCCTGTACACGAAGTGGGGGCCTAGTGAATGCAGCTGCTGGGTTAAAACCACTGAAACAAACACATCTAACATTGGAAAGATTAAGTGTAGCTGTCCAAAACTGGCGGTCCAACAGGGGAGATGCTGAAAGTAATGACTGAGGTGATGAAAGGGAAAAACCCCACCAATATGCCAAGACATCCAAGGGTCCCAGGACCCCGAAGAAGAGCCCCACTGAAGGATGAGCTGGGAAGATACATTTGTTACACTTGTGACAGGCCAGGACATACTAGCCGAGAATGTTCACTGAGAAGGAGAACAGAGTCCCAGGCACTCGAAACCAATGGGGCACCAGGAGCGAGTGGTCCATCTAGAGTAGAAGGCCAAGCAGTGGCAGAAGGATTCCTAGGCCTGTCCTTGGTGGAAAATCCCTCTGCATACAGTGAGAGGAACGTGGTCAGTGCCAGCATATCTAGCGACTTCTGTAAGCGAGCATTTGGAGACTGTCTAACTGCTGAAGTATATATAGCAGGGGTGAAGACCAGATGTTTGGTAGATACTGGCTCCGAAGTCACCACCATTACAGAGTCGCATTTTAAAAAATATTTGAAGGACAAGGACCTGACCATGCACAGCACACGGTTTGTACGTCTAACAGCTGTTAATGGACTGGCAATCCCAGTGGCGGGGTGCCTTGAAGCAGACATAGAGTATATGGGCCAAACGCTGCCAGGAAAATGCATCTTCATCCTGAAAGACAAAGCGTCAAAAGGGAGCCATATGGGAGAAGAAGTTCCAGGGATTCTAGGAATGAACATCATCAGTGAGCTGAAGGAGCTACTCTTACCAGGAGAAGGAACCAGGAGGATGAACTGTCACGAGCACTATACGAAGAATGCTGTGCGGAGTAGAGTATTGGCTCGAGCGGAGAGGCAGAGTCATTCCCTGGGCCCCAGGAGGCATATTGGAAATGTTAAAGTGGGCAGAAAACAGAAGACCATTATTCCTCCGTGGAAAGGGAAGATCCTTGATGAACACCGCTGTGTACCAGAAAATGAGCTGCAGATGATGAGGGAGAAGGGAGGACGAGTTACCTTTCTTCCAGAAAGATGTGATGGGAGACTGCCAGTTCCTGTTCACGTGGCACGCCAAGGGCTGATTCCTGCACATGTGGCTAACATAAGGGCGTTGCCAGAGAAACATCAAGAAATCTTTTCTAAGGATGAGGTGACCAATTATGATGACCAAGTCAAAGGTCACCATGACAGGCTGAAGATAGCCTGTGAAGTTGCTCTCAATACAACTAAAGACACTGCCCAAAGTAGGAAAAGGACTTATGATCGCAAGTCCAGTGGGGCTCTCATCAGGCCCGGTGACCGTGTACTAGTTCGTAACCATAGACACCGGGGGCGTAATAAAATACAGGACAAGTGGGAGTCAAAGCCCCACATTGTAGTTGCTCACACCAATCCCGAGCTACCAGTTTACACCATTCGGCCTGAACGAGGAGGTCCTGAGAGAGTAGTACACAGGGACCAGTTGAAACATTGCACTCTTAGTCCAGACAGGGACCATAGGAGGCGTAGATCAGTACACTCTGAGGAGGCTGAAACCAGTTGGGAAATGGTTCTAGTCCCACAAACCGAATACAGAGGGGGACAGAGTGGGGCAAACCCAAACCCTAACGAGAATGGCCAGATCCCTCAAACTGACCCAGTATTACCCGAGGATAGGGAAACCGAAAATATGGGTAACGAACCACCAGTTTTAAGGAGGTCCCAGAGGGCTAATAAAGGTGTACTTCCTGTTAGACTTAGAGATACTTATTTTATTGGTTCTATGTAGTGTGTTGATGAATATTGTTATGTATAGTATTAAGAAGTAGATGTGGAGTGTTAACTATGTTAAATGTTCTTTTCGTAATTGTTAATGGGTTTTTAATATAATATGATGTGGATATATGTTGTTTTTATGGGGCCTGGATGTACCGGTGTAACTATTGTGGCTGTGGCAGAATTTTAGCAGGGGGGAATGTAAGGGGACTGTTGCCCCCTTACTAACATTCAGTGGGGGTGTTTTGGCTGCTAGCTCCCAGCACTAAAAGGGGAGGGATTGATGGCAAATCAGGACCCTGAGACTGACAGTCCCCAGGAACAATGGCAAGAGGCCAATGCTCCAGGTCAGCCTGATTGACAGGGCAGGCCGGCTAATCAGGGAGACAGAAGGCCAGTGTGGGTCCCGTCCTCCGTGTGTGAGCAGGAATGTGCCGGAGTCAGACAGAGTGGGGCCGAGCTAAGGAGGAAGCAGGGGCCCAAGCTGAGCTGGAGAACAGAGCCAGGCCAGATCCAGAGGGGCCAGAGCTGCAGCCAGAGAGCCAGAGGCACAGCACAGAGAGAGCAGACCCTGTGCTGGGAGCAGAGCTGCAGCCAGAGAGCCAGAGGCACAGCCCAGAGAGAGCAGACCCTGTGCTGGGAGCGGAGCTGCAGCCAGAGAGCCAGAGGCACAGCCCAGAGAGAGCAGACCCTGTGCTGGGAGCAGAGCTGCAGCCAGAGAGCCAGAGGCACAGCCCAGAGAGAGCAGATCCTGTGCTGGGAGCGGAGCTGCAGCCAGAGAGCCAGAGGCACATCCAGGGAGAGCAGATCCTGTGCTGGGAGCAGAGCTGCAGCCAGAGGGCCAGAGTGTGGTGAGCAACTGGGGCCAGCCAAGGGGGGGAACCTTGGTAAAAGGGCCCAGCGCAGAAAGACACTCCAGCCAAGGGTCCATGCAGGCCAGGCTGGGAGGGGGACCTTAACCTGCCGGGGGGCTGGCACTGGAAAGAAGGATCCCACCACCCAAAGCCCGGAGGTGTGTGGTCACCACCATTTCAAGTGTCCCACCCACAGCATCCCTGCAGCACAGCCAGGGCCTGAGAAGGAGGCCTGGGGCCTACAAGGAACAGACTGCAAAGTGCTTTGATGTCCAGAGACATTGTTTGTAATGTTCCCTGCCACAGAGCAGGGTGATGTGTTTCCCTGTAACCGTTCCCATTTATTCTTATTCTTTTCTTTAAATTGATTGTTAAGTAAACAACTTGTATTTGCTTTAAATTGTCTGGAATAATCAGTGGGTCAGTGCAGAGAGGGTACCCCGGAGTGGGGACACCTTAGCCCCTGTCCTAGGTGGCCACAGCAGGGTTGGGGGTTGAGCCCCCCAGGAATCCTG
Organism: Mauremys reevesii; assembly: GCF_016161935.1. NCBI lineage: Eukaryota > Metazoa > Chordata > Testudines > Geoemydidae > Mauremys > Mauremys reevesii. Next base: position 6,934,120 of record NC_052633.1, read on the forward strand.
GGCCCAGTCTTGTTGGGGCTACGAGAACTCTGCCAAAACAGGAGAGTCCTCAAGGGCAGGGAGGCCTCTGGGTAAAGGAAGTGGGAGCGAGGACTCAGATCCTTTCGCTAGCCCACTTCACCGGGGTACACAGAAGCCAGGAAAGTTCCCCACAATAGCGGGACCATTCCCCCGCTTACATTAACAATGCTTAAGTTGAAGTAACTTATGTCACTCAGGAGTGTGAAAAAATCACCCCCCAAGCAACGTACTGTACATCGATTTGCAGAGCTGTCTACACCACAGTATGGCGAGGAGAGACGCTCTCCCACCAACGTAGCTTCTGCCTCTCGTTGAGATGGAATAATTACGGCAACAGGAGGCTTAGTGCATCTTCACCAGACACGCTAAATCAAAGCCACTGCACTGATGCCACAGTGGCTGATTTAGCATGGTAGCAAAGACGAGCCTTTAGTGTGATGGTTCTCTTCCGTGATCTCAGATTTCTCAAAGACCACACATGATGTTAGCTTTCTGCCTGACTAACTGCATGCTATCGGCAGCCCAGCTCACAAGTTCAGCTTTGTCTCTTAACCTATCTCTCAGGTTACGATGGTACTGGCAATAAGCAAGTTGTGCAAAAATAGTTTGGCTGGCTGGCAATTCCAAAAAAAACCCCAACAATTGTTTTGGGTCGACATGAAAATGAATTTTTTTCAAACATTTCAGCAAATTAAGAAATTAAAAAAATGATTTGGGGGGTCACTCTGAGCATTTCAGTCACACTCCAGTGAAACATTTGGTTACATTTTGAGTTTTCTAAAGTGTATTTTTCAATGAAATCAAAGGAGATTTCTAAACAAAGTCATTTCAAATCTAAATGTTTTGTTTAAAAAATGTTTCAATGTTTTCAGCTTTTTTTGGTAAGGTTTTTATTTTAACCAAAAGTTTGCTGAAACCGACATGAGTTGACAAAATGTTTGGCCTGACCCTGCATTTTTTGCTGAAAAAAAGTTTTGATTGAAAAAATTTCTCCCCGCTCTATTAATAAATTCATTGCAGCAATACATTAAGGCAGTGAGTGAGTGATTATAGATTATAAGACCAGAAGAAACTACTGTGATTATCCAGTCTGACCCCCCGGTGACAAATGGGTTGCCACTAAAATGTTTGCAGCTCACATACAAAGCTGTGATTTTGTTAAATTGATTTCACCAAACAGAGACTAAGAAAAGTAAGTGGTGGGCGGACAGCTGGTCCATGCCAGTTAGATGTCAGTGGGTGATTGTAGAGTTTTGGCAGGCTAAAGCTGTCAGCCTTGCCCTGACGGGTGGGAACACCTTTCTCCATGGACGTTCTGATCAGGCTGGACTGGGGAGCTGAAGGAAAGGCCAGTTGGACAGGACATGTTGTCCTATCTCTGCCAAGAGCAGGATGGGCAGAGGCACTTCTGATGAGCAGGGACTGGATCCAGGCTGGCTTGGGGACATTGCCAAAGCCTGAGGGTTGACACTTTGCTGGCATGGCACCCATTAGACCTGTAATTTAGCATGGAAAATAAGGAGAGGAACAGATACAATGCTATTGACCAAAGCCACCCATCAAAGGAGCCTTCAGGGTTCCAGAACTCTCCCGCATCCATGTTTTGCCATCAGCTGTCATGGCAGCCACGGCAGGAAGTTTCCAAGTGTCCTGTCACCTTGACTTGCCTGGGAAATGTTTACATCTTGTATGCTCCAGGTGCACCTTCTCTTTGAGGGGCCTGTGCACGACGCAGCACAAGCCGTGAGTACCAAAACAAGTCCAGGAACATCACTCTCTCTTAGCATGACTGGTCAACGAAATGCCTTCCCAGAATGCCGTAGCTCTGAGGATGACAGTGTCCTGAAAGCAGGCGCTAGTGGGGCGGGTGTGTGTGTTCCATTATCACAACAGCACTTGTACATAGGGTGACCAGATGTCCCGATTTTATAGGGACAGTCCCCATGTTTGGGTCTTTTTCTTATATAGGCTCCTATTACCCCCCACCCCCTGTCCCGATTTTTCACACTTGCTGTCTGGTCACCCTACTTGTACAGCTTAGAGATGCCACCATCCTGAGGCAGAGAAGACTTGATAAGATTGATGGGTTGTAAGTTTTCATAGTTACTGTACAGAACCGGGTAGTGTGGATGGGAACTACTGCCCTCTGCTGGGTGGATTGAGAATTGTTCAATTGCATGTCAGACCCTGTACTGTTAATAGCAATTTTCCACCAACGTGCAGTTCCAAGCAGCCATGGTGTGCAGCATAGTGAGAATTACTTCCTCAGGGCCAGTGGTACATTGTTGTATCTTTATCTCATCCTTTTGTAGGGAAACTTTCTGCTATATTACCAAACTCTTTTAGCTCTGTCTGCCTGGCTCACTTATCTTCCATGTTTCCTTTCTTGTGTTTGGTAATGTGCCTTGCATAGATTCCTTTCAAGAGGCAGTCAGTGAGGGCTGTAGATGGAAGGTTATATACAAGGCCAAAGTGGCTTGATTTTGGATATATCTGTTTTCTCCCTGTTAATTGAGACAAATAGGAAAGCGATTGGCTGCTTGTGCCAAACTGATGACCAGGGCTGGCTCCAGCTTTTTTGCCACCCCAAGCGGTGAAGCGGGAAAAAAAAAAGATAAAGCCGATCGGCAGCACTTCGGCAGCAACTTAATCAGGCCGCTTCATTCTTTGGCAGCAATTCGGCAGCGGGTCCTTCGCTCCTTCTCTTCCTCTTCTGCGGCACTTCGGCGGCAGCTCAAAGAGGGAGAGGGACTGAGGGACCTGCCGCCAAATTGCTGCCGAAGACCCGGACATGCCGCCCTTTTCATTGGCTGCCCCAAGCACCTGCTTCCTTCGCTGCTGCCTGGGGCCGGCCCTGCTGAAGACAAAGCAAAGCACGGCAATAGTGAAAGGCAGCACTGAACATCCATTAAACCAAACACCACATCCCACGGGCAGGCATGGCACACGTGTCTGGGAAAGAAGCCTTTGATCAACTCACAGCAAATCTAAGCCAGAGAGAGAATCACAGGGCACAAATACACCCTGAGGGCCCAACTCCCATTGAAAGTCAAAGAGTGTTGGGCACCTGTCTCCTATTTGTGCGTTGGAAAATCTCCCCCAACACTGTGCACCACTTTGAACAGTGCAGTTAACAGTAGCCACTGGGTGAAGGCCAGGATGCGAAGGCAGGACCCTACTATGTCTCTCAGCGTTTATCACTCTTGCTGTCATGATTTATAGCATAGATCGGTTAGCACAGGCTTTTTGCAGGCTATTAGAGGAGCAGGCACCTGCATTATTATTTGAATAAAAATGCAAGTCTGCATTTTATTATATTGCTCTGGGGATTTGTTGATCAGCAATCTTAGTGTTGTTTCCTCCTTGATGGATAAGCTAGTTTCTAATAAAGATGCATCCTGGCATATCAGAACTCTGACTATGGGTTTCTAATTTGTGTCCTCTGAAATTGCAAGCAGCACCTGGAAAACATTTATCATTCTCCTAGGCAATGCACAAAGGATGACTGGCTGGGGGAAATTACATTGTAATCAAAATAGGGTTTGCAAAGCTGGTTGTTCATTTCTGATCTCAGCTCCCAGCTGCAATTTCTCACATTCCACTGAACGACTTGTGCCAAGCACAATGGACAGCTCTGGCTTTTGAGATGATGGTGGCACGGAATGAATGTTTACAAACTAAAACGGTCCTTGAGCCAGTTAAAATGGGTTTCCCAGCCACCTTAAGGACTTGGCTACACTGGAGAGTTACAGCGCTGGTGGTGGCTTTACAGTGCTGTAACTCACTCCCCGTCCACACTGGCAAGGCACATACAGCGCTGTATCTCCATGGCTACAGCGCTGCTTGTACTCCACCTCCATGAGAGGAATAAAGACTATAGCGCTGCTGCTGCAGCGCTGGGGTGCCAGTGTAAACAGTGATTAATCTTACTACGTTGTAACTGACCTCTGGAAGTTTCCCATAATGCTTTTAAGTAAAGAACTCTCTTTGTTTTGTTGTGAACTCGGGGCTCCCGGAGCTGCTTATCTAAAAAACAAACACAGCTCCTGTTTGCTGTGAATGAGGGGGGGTCCGTTTTGGAGCAGCTGCTTATCTGGTCTGTGAGGAAAAAAACAAAGAGGGCTATTTGCATTTAGTGAATGAGAGAGGGGTGGGGGGAGGGGTCGGAACTTGCAAGGCAGGGAGCTGACACAGTGTGGGTTCCAAAAATCCACTCTCTCTCTCCCCCATGTTCCCTGTCACACTCCACCTCACCCCCCTCTTTTCAAAAACACGTTGCAGCCACTTGAACGCTGGGATAGCTGCCCATAATGCACCACTCCCAACACCACTGCAGATGCTGCAAATGTGGCCACGACAGTGCGCTGGTAGCTGTCAATGTGGATAGACTGCAGCGCTTTCCCTACACAGCTGTACGAAGACAGCTTTAACTCCCAGCACTATACAGCTGCAAGTGTAGCCATACCCTAAGACACGTTGCTCTAACAGAAATGGAAGCCGATTGTGGCCCATTGGTCTACCTGGAGACGGCTTGTGAAATGGAAACAGGCAGAATCAGTAGCTCCAATTCCGAGTCAGTGGCCACAATTAACTGCTGAAAAACAGAGAATGGTACATCAATGTTCGTTGCTGTTTTATGAGTTAACTCATGACTGCAGACGTAGGAGCACATACTGTAACAGATGCACAAGATCGGAGGTTAAAGAAAACAGTTTGAAAATTAATCATGAGCTGAGATGTCAGAAATGCAGATTCAGAGGCTGTATGGCTGCTCTGTGGGTTTGGTATGCTGCACTGTATGGTGTACAAGCTCATATTAAAAAATGCAACGTTTTTAGCTCACTGTATTGCAAAGCTAAGCTACACTATACACACACGCACACAAACAAACCCCAAAACAGGGGTCTTTGAAGTCTGCAGCGGATTGAAAGAACTAAGAAAGGGAAACTTCCAACTTCATCACCGTGCTGGCTTTGGAAGTCTTTTGGCCACTTGCAGGCCAATATTTTAACCCTTTCATTGTCCATCATTGCACTCTGGACTGATACTCTTTGGATCTGGGTTCTGTTCCCACCTTTGCCAGCGACACCTGAGCAAGTCATTAAAGGCTTGTCTACATCTGGAAAGTTATCAGAATAGCTATTCCAGGAGAGTTTGGGATAAGCCCCCATGTGGTCATTTTTGATCTGGAATAAGAGTGTCCACACAAGGAACTCTGAATGCGTCCTGAACCCTCGGACATCACTTAGGGCACAAAGAAGGCTCTGCCATCCCTCTATCCTAGACTAATTGCTGTGATGTCCTGTGTCTTCAACACAGGCCTGGGAGTCCACAGAGAGCTGCCGCCTTTGGCCTCCACCCAATGGCTACAGAAACCAGGTGGGCTGAGAAGTGACTAAGGCTATAGCCCCAGCCAAGGCACCACCCATGGGAGCGCTGATTGGAGCGTAAGAACATAAGAACGGCCGTACCGGGTCAGACCAAAGGTCCATCTAGCCCAGTATCTGTCTACCGACAGTGGCCAATGCCAGGTGCCCCAGAGGGAGTGGACCTAACAGATAATTATCAAGTGATCTCTCTCCTGACATCCATCTCCACCCTCTGACGAACAGAGGCTAGGGACACCATTCTTACCCATCCTGGCTAATAGCCATTTATGGACTTAGCCACCATGAATTTATCCAGTCCCCTTTTAAACATTGTTATAGTCCAAGCCTTCACAACCTCCTCAGGTAAGGAGTTCCACAAGTTGACTGTGTGCTGCGTGAAGAAGAACTTCCTTTTATTTGTTTTAAACCTGCTGCCCATTAATTTCATTTGGTGACCCCTAGTTCTTGTATTATGGGAATAAGTAAATAACTTTTCCTTATCCACTTTCTCAACATCACTCATGATTTTATATACCTCTATCATGTCCCCCCTTAGTCTCCTCTTTTCCAAACTGAAGAGTCCTAGCCTCTTTAATCTTTCCTTGTATGGGACTCTCTCCAAACCCCTAATCATTTTAGTTGCCCTTTTCTGAACCTTTCCTAGTGCTAGAATATCTTTTTTGAGGTGAGGAGACCACATCTGTACACAGTATTCGAGATGTGGGCGTACCATGGATTTATATAAGGGCAATAATATATTCTCAGTCTTATTCTCTATCCCCTTTTTAATGATTCCTAACATCCTGTTTGCTTTTTTGACCGCCTCTGCACACTGCGTGGACATCTTCAGACAACTATCCACGATGACTCCAAGATTTTTTTCCTGACTCGTTGTAGCTAAATTAGCCCCCATCATATTGTATGTATAGTTGGGGTTATTTTTTCCAATGTGCATTACTTTACATTTATCCACATTAAATTTCATTTGCCATTTTGTTGCCCAATCACTTAGTATTGTGAGATCTTTTTGAAGTTCTTCACACTCTGCTTTGGTCTTAACTATCTTGAGCAGTTTAGTATCATCTGCAAACTTTGCCACCTCACTGTTTACCCCTTTCTCCAGATCATTTATGAATAAATTGAATAGGACTGGTCCTAGGACTGACCGTTGGGGAACACCACTAGTTACCCCTCTCCATTCTGAGAATTTACCATTAATTCCTACCCTTTGTTCCCTGTCTTTTAACCAGTTCTCAGTTCATGAAAGGACCTTCCCTTTTATCCCATGACAGCTTAATTTACATAAGAGCCTTTGGTGAGGGACCTTGTCAAAGGCATTCTGGAAATCTAAGTACACTATGTCCACTGGATCCCCTTGTCCACATGTTTGTTGACCCCTTCAAAGAACTCTAATAGATTAGTAAGACACGATTTCCCTTTACAGAAACCATGTTGACTATTGCTCAACAGTTTATGTTTTTCTATGTGTCTGACAATTTTATTCTTAACTATTGTTTCGACTAATTTGCCCGGTACCGACGTTAGACTTACCGGTCTGTAATGTAAGTTGGCAGTGTTTGTGCTCCTTTCTATTTGCCTCACTAGGATTTGACTTCCACTTTTTAAAGGAAGTCTTTTTCTCTCTCACTGCTTCTTTTACATGGTTGTTAAGCCACGGTGGCTCTTTTTTAGTTCTTTTACTGTGTTTCTTAATTTGGGGTATACATTGAAGTTGGGCCTCTATTATGGTGTCTTTAAAAAGGGCATCTCCCGGCTCTACCTATTTGAGCCAGGAGGAGGAACAGGAAGTTTGTCTGAGCAACAAGGCGGTTTCCTGTTGTGCCTGCCTCCCGCACCCTGCTTGTGCCTATCTCCTGCATCCAGCCCTGTTCCTGGTTCCTGCTCTGCTCCTGCCTTCACTCCTATTCCCATTGTGCTTGATCCTTGCCTCTCCTCCTGCCCATACGCCTCGCCTCCTCGGGGACCAGTCCTGGCTCTGACCCCGGCTCTGACCTCTGACCCTGACTCCTGTGTGACCCTGGGCTCTCACCTTTGGCATCTGACCTTGGCTCTGACCCTGAGCTTCGATTCCTGGTTCTGACTCCGGCTTGGCCCTGGGCTCTGGCAACTGGTAGTTGACTCTGGTGCTGACCTTTGGCATCATTCCCCAGCCTGTAAACCCGCTCTGCCCACTAGACCTGACTGCCTACGTCCTGGTCCCTATCTCTCAGTGCATATCATCTGTGTTGTTAAGTCCCATCAGTTTTCCCTCTCTGAGCAGTGTGCAATGAAGGGATTCCTTCGCTCGGCCTGTTTTGTGTGTTCCTCCAGCTGCCCAGCAGCACGCCTGCTCTGGCTTCGTCTGTAACATGAGTTCATCTTACCGTGCGAGTTGTTACTGGATAATTATACTGGAATAGCTATTGCAGTCCATTTTCAAGGGTAGAGAAGCCCTCAGTGCCCCTGTCTGTAAAATGGGGATCATCGGCCTTCAATGGTCCAATGGTAACTGCTTGGAGGCGGGGACTGTGTCTTGCTCTGTGTACATGGAGCACATAGCACAATGGGCTCGCGGTTCTCAGATGGGGCCTTTAAGCCCTACCTTCATGCAAATAATTAATAACGTGCTGGGCGAGTGTGGCTGCACAAGCCAGATGGCCTGTTTGTGGGAATGAGGCAGCAAAGTCTGAATAGGCAGACCAGGGTTTTGGCCTCTTGTGGCAGGCTGATGACGACTGCTGCCAGGGGTTCTGCCCCAAATCTTCACCCACTATCTTTGCAGGAGAACTGCTTCATTCCACCTTCCCGCTGTCCTACCATCCCTCAAGCTGGGAATCTGCTGTGGAATTCAGCTCTGGAATTGCCTCTGTCCCTCTCTTTCCTCACACAGAAACCACGGGATTATTTTCATGCCTCATTTACATAACAGATGGGGTGTGAGCCATGGCACCTCACGGAGGCGTGAGCTCACCCTCTAGCCTTGATGCCAGGCCTGCGAATGCTCATTTCACTGACTTGCAATGGGTCTAGGATTCAATTAGCTAAAGTAAAGCTTTCTATGGCATAACATGGTGGCTTGAGGTCAGTCAGGTGTGAAGAAGATTCAATTAAAAAAACAGTAGGAATTAGATCCTTCTTGCTAGAGATGGAAAGAACTCATCAGGGGCTTAAATTGCCAATGACATGTCTGTGCGGTATGGAAATGCTCAGCCTGCCTTCCCTTTATTAGGCTTATGTCTTTGCTCATCCTAGTACTTTATAGCAACTGTGAAGAGGAGCTGATCTTCCAATGGACTAAACAGTGTTGAGGGTTTCTGAAGGAGGGTTACTGAAATTCTGCATTGACCTGCACTCTCAGGGTATGTCTACGCTACAAGACTATTTCGAATCAACTTAAGTCGAATTTGTGGAATCGACCTTATGAAGTCGAATTTGTGTATCCACACTAAATACACTAATTCGACTGTGTGAGTCCACAGTAACGGGGCCAGCATCGACTTTGGAAGCGGTGCACTGTGGGAAGCTATCCCACAGTTCCCGCACTCCCCGCTGCCCATTGGAATTCTGGGATTTCCCCCCAATGCATGCTGGGGGAAAAAATGTGTCGAGGGTGGTTTTGGGTAACTGTCATCATTGAACTGTCAATCACGCCCTCCCCGAAAGCGCCTGCGGGCAATCTGTTCGTGCACTTTTCTGCTCAGTGACAGCGCGGGCGCCACAGCACTGCGAGCACGGAGCCCGCTGCAGTTATGTCCGTTGTCAACTCCTCGCACCTTATCGTCCACCTCTTCCACAGTCAGCTGCTGAGAAATAGGGCTACTTTTCAATGGTGCTGCGAGCACTGGTGGACCATGGGGGACATTTTACCAACAGCAACGTCGGGTGGCTGGACAAGGTTCATGACGCGCGTGTTTTCAGGAACTCTGGTCTGTTTAGACGCCTGCAGGAAGGTAGTTTCTTCCCGGACCACAAAATAACTCTTGGGGATGTGCAGATGCCTATAGTGATCCTCGGGGACCCAGCCTACCCGCTAATGCCCTGGCTCGTGAAGCCCTATGCAGGCGCCTTGCACAGCGACAAGGAACTCTTCAAGTACCAGCGAGCAGCAAGCAGCGTGACCTGTGACTGTTCAGTTTCTTTACAGAGAAGCTGAACCTGCCCCTGTTTCTCTACCAAGTTACTGTTGACTAGCATCTGCAGTTACATACCCCGTCCACCCCGCTTCCCCCACTTCCAACACACGTTTAAAAATAAAATACATGTTCCACTGTAACTTTACAAAGGTTTCTTTATTGATGACTTTGCATTAAAGGGTTGAAACTGGGACGCAGACTGTGCTGGGTAGGGTGTGCGGTGATGTAAAGACCGCCTCTAAACTCGAGGAATGACAGGCTCCTGCTCCCAGAGCGGTCTGCAGTGCCGGACTGGTTGTTTCAATGGAGCCTGCCATCCCTCCTTTTTGGGACTCTGTGTGCGGGGGCTATGTGGCCTTGTGGTGGGGGAGGACGGATACAGATTCCTCTGCTGCGTGGCTCTGTGGTCCAGGACAGGGACCGTTGCATGAGATCTGTAACCCCCCTCCCCCACTACAAAGTCACATACCCCCGCACCCACACAGAACCTGCAAACCACCTCCCGTACCGACCAGGGTGCCTACTGACTCCACTGTGTGTGTGACCTGCTGCTGATCCTGCCCCCGTCTCTGTACCCTGCTAAAGGTGACTGTCCTATGCAATACCCTACCCCCTTCCCCACCCACCCCTTCAAACACAGCGTTGTGTAAAAAAGCATGACAGAAACAGTAATTAACAGCAAAGTATTTTTAATAATTAACCAGACAGTCAGGGGATGAAACTGGGATTGGGGCTAGGGTGAGTCAGGAAGGGAAGGAATTCTCAAAAATTAGGGTATGAGAGCTTTTGGGTACTTGATTACTCTGCTGGGGTGCAGTGACAGTTTTCACGGCCCCTGGCGCCACTCCTTCTGGTTACTTTGGGTGACGGGAGGTATGGGACTTTGTGGCGGGGGAGGGCGGTTGCAGATACACTGCAGGGGGGCTCTGTCCTCCTGCCTGCGGTCCTGCAGAACATCCACAAGGCGCCGGAGCGTGTCAAATTTTCCCTGGGCATTTCCTGTGTGGCTGGTCAGAACATCCAAGCTCGGACTGCTGTCCAGAGCGTCAACAGAGTGGTGCACTGTGGGATAGCTCCCGGAGCTACTAAGGTCGATTTGCATCCACACCTAGCCTAATTCGACATAGCCATGTCGAATTTAGCGCTACTCCCCTCGTCGGGGAGGAGTACAGAATTCGAACTAAAGAGCCCTCTAGGTCGAATTAAATGGCTTCCTGGTGTGGACGGGTGCACGGTTAATTCGAATTAACACTGCTAAATTCGAATTAAAGTCCTAGTGTAGACCAGGCCTCAGACTGCAGCCTCAGCCCTGCCACAGCTGATTCTTATCATCTGAATTGCACTAGCATTGAGAGGCCCCATCCAAGAGCCAGACCCATGGTGCTAGCTGTAGTACAAGAAGAGGGGGGAAGAGTAACAAAGAGACATACTCCAAAGTTACACAGCAGGCGAGCTAGGAACAGAACCCAGGTCTCTGGAATCCCAGGCCAGTGCACCATCCACTAGGCCATACTCCCTCTTGGTGTGGGTGTTCCCTGCTACAGCTGTTTATTCATCCTGGGCCAGCTCCTGCCCTTGCCACATACTGCGCCTGTCACAGACAGCTACTCCAGTGTCCTGGCCCAGCTGGACTCGACGGTCACTCTTCACATTTCCTGAGGTGTGGGGCAAATACCGCTCAGAACAGCCCACCGGGCGGCCTGTCCTCTCCCTCCTGTGCAGGGGAAGAGTGCAGTTCTGCCTCCACCTGCAAGCCATATTGGGGGCGGGGGAGTGCAGCTCTTCCCCAGTGTCTCAGCTGGAGAAGCAGGGTCTGGCCACACTGAGTAGTCTGAGCAGCCCAGAGATACCTGGATGGCCAGGCAGCCTTGTTACAAGACAGAGAAAACAGTGCAAGGACTAAACAGATAAGACAGGGTGTGTTTTCACAAGAACCAAGGGAACCAATTCTGCACTGCCCTGCACCTTGTGTCATCAGTCGCACCACTGCAAAGTGGGTATCAATGGCTACCATACCACTCTCTGTTTGTGCCAGGGATGACGCCAGCTGCCAGGCCATGCAGGATCAGGTCCTACAGAGTCAGCCATTGGGCTGACACCTCAAGAGGGCAGTGGATAAGTTCTCTTCCTGGCTCGGGCGTACATGAGTTGGAATGGCTCCCTAGGCAATTCCTCCAGGCTGCCAAACATAACCCTCCTGGGCAGTCCCCAGGGTAAGGTCATGCTGGGGACATGACAATTGTTATTCTGGTCTGCCTAGCACCCTCTAGGCAGCTATGAAAGGCTGTTGTAGGTCAGAGTATCCCATGGGACTGCTCTAACTTGTGCCAGGGGTCATATGGGAGCTGCCCTGAACTAGCCAGGTGCATAGGTGGCTTAATGCCACCTTTACCTTCCCCTGCCTGGGCTCCAACTCCTGTGCTGAGTGTCTTAAGGGGTACAACAAGGAATCTGACCCTAGAGAACTAGTCAGTGGCAGTATTTTGATCACTGGTCCTCCTTACTTTATATCTAACAAACATATAGTAACTGGTAAATAAAATGCCAACACAAATGAGATAGTGCCTGGGTGAGATGTCTTACAACAGAGCAGTTTTCTTTTAAAATATGGACAAAGTAGATATGGTGTGGCCAACTTTATTATGAGTTTTGAGGTATTTGCTGTTTTCCTTAAAGCCCCATGTGATTAGATGACAATCTCAGTTTTCATGAGAAAAAAGGAAGTTTCTAGCCCTGATGGTTGTGGATCAGAGCTGGAAAACATGCCCAGGGCCACTCCAAAGGCTAATAACCCAGAAGGCAAATAAAAAGAACCTCACATTTACTGGTTTTAAAAAGCTTGTGATTGGCTAAAACAATCTCATGATCTGGGGGGCTAATGTTGAACAGTCAGAGCAGGTAATACTCTAGGTATTAACATTATAGAAACAAATATAAGGAGAAGATATTATGCCAGCTGTATGTATGGGTGAGATTCACTTCAGTCCGAGGTTCCAATGATATGGGTGTTCCATATATTGCTTCACTGTGCAAGATGCTATCAGCAAGTGGAGAATTCTGAACTCTCAGTGGGCCCCGGTGATCAGAAATCAGTCCTGCTGCCTCTAGCAGAGTATTCTGCCCTGCAGGAGTAAGGATTGCCTGACATCTTCCAGGTGGCTTGAGGTCAGTCAGGTGTGAAGAAGATTCAATTAAAAAAAACAGTAGGAGTTAGAGCCTTCTTGCTAGAGATGGGAAGAATTCATCAGGGGCTTAAATTGCCAATGACATGTCTGTGCTGTCTGGAAATGCCCAAGGAGAAAGTAGTTAAGGACATTGAGGTCAATGGTAATTGGGACAAATTACAACATGGTTTTACAAAAGGTAGATCGTGCCAAACCAACCTGAGCTCCTTCTTTGAGAAGGTAACAGATTATTTAGACAAAGGAAACACAGTAGATCTAATTTACCTCGATTTCAGTAAAGCATTTGATATGGTTCCACATGGGGAAATATTAGTTAAATTGGAAAAGATGGGGATCAATATGAAAATTGAAAGGTGGATAAAGAACTGGTTAAAGGGGAGACTACAACGGGGGTCGTACTGAAGGGTGAACTGTCAGGCTGGAGGGAGGTTACTAGTGGAGTTCCTCAGGGATCAGTTTTGGGACCAATCTTATTTAACCTTTTTATTACTGACCTTGGCACAAAAAGCGGGAATGTGCTAATAAAGTTTGCGGATGACACAAAGCTGGGAGGTATTGCTAACACAGAGAAGGACCGGGATATCATACAGGAAGATCTGGATGACCTTGTAAACTGGAGTAATAGAAATAGGATGAAATTTAATAGTGAAAAGTGCAAGGTCATGCATTTAGGGATTAATAATAAGAATTTTAGTTATAAATTGGGGACACATCAGTTGGAAGTAACAGAGGAGAAGGACCTTGGAGTATTGGTTGATCACAGGATGACTATGAGCCGCCAATGTGATATGGCCGTTAAAAAAGCTAATGCAGTTTTAGGATGCATCAGGCGAGGTATTTCCAGCAAAGATAAGGAGGTGTTAGTACCGTTATATAAGGCACTGGTGAGACCTCATCTGGAATACCGTGTGCAGTTCTGATCTCCCATGTTTAAGAAGGATGAATTCAAACTGGAACAGGTACAGAGAAGGGCTACTAGGATGATCCGAGGAATGGAAAACCTGTCTTATGAAAGGAGACTCAAAGAGCTTGGCTTGTTTAGCCTAACCAAAAGAAGGCAGAGGGGGGATATGATTGCTCTTTATAAATATATCAGAGGGATTAATATTAGGGAGGGGGAGGAATTATTTAAGCTTAGTACCAATGTGGACACAAGAACAAATGGGTATAAACTGGATACTAGGAAGTTTAGACTTGAAATTAGAGGAAGGTTTCTAACCATTAGAGGAGTGAAGTTCTGGAACAGCCTTCCAAGGGGAGCAGTGGGGGCAAAAGACTTATCTGGCTTTAAGACTAAGCTTGATAAATTTATGGAAGGGATGGTATGATGGGATAGCCTAATTTTGGCAATTAATTTTGGCAATTGATCTTTGATTATCAGCAGGTAAGTATACCCAGTGGTCTGTGATGGGATGTTAGATGGGATGGGATCTGAGTTACTGCAGAGAATTCTTTCCTGGGTGCTGGCGGGTGAGTCTTGCCCACATGCTCAGGGTTTAACTGATCACCATATTTGGGATCGGGAAGGAATTTTCCTCCAGGGCAGATTGGCAGAGGCCCTGGAGGTTTTTCGCCTTCCTCTGCAGCGTGGGGCATGGGTCACTTGCTGGAGGATTCTCTGCAGCTTGAGGTCTTCAAACCACAATTTGAAGACTTCAATAACTCAGACATAGGTTAAGGGTTTGTTACAGAAGTGGATGGGTGAGATTCTGTGGCCTGCATTGTGCCGGAGGTCAGACTAGATGATCATAAATGGTCCCTTCTGACCTTAAAGTCTATGAGTCTATGAGGTGCTATGGGAATCCCTGTGGGCCTCAACCTCCACTGCTTTGCAATCTGTGGAGTCATTTACACCCATACAGAGTCTGTTGCCTGCGAGAGTATGGAGAATTCTGTTCTGGCACCATTTCACAAGGACTCCACAAGGTGGCCAGTGATGAAGAGTCTGGAGTCTAGAGCTGCAGCCCTGATGTATGCATTTCTCGCCCCCTCCCCACAGTAACGCAGAAACCCCTGCTACATGACCCAAGCAGGTGCCAAGGGACTGCTGGCGTAGCTGGCTGAGCGTCAGTGCGAGAAGCTGTCAGGCGGATGCGAGGTGTGTCAGGGTCTTGCCAAGTGTAGACAAACCTAGTGAGAGTTCTGCTACCAGCCTCAGTGGGAACAGGATTAGACCAGGAGAACATCAATATCAACTTCTAAGACCTCCATCAGCACAGTGTTCCAGAGTCTTCCAAGCTCAATTTATCCTCACCCAACCCAGGAGGTAGGACAGAGCTATATCCCCATTGGGCAGAGGGGAACTGAGGAACTGATCAACTAGGGCCCACAGCACAACAGGACTGGGGTTTCTAACTTCCTTGCACTGATTTCAGTGGCAGTTAGGAGCCTAAATCCCTTTGGATCTGGGACTAAGTGACTTGCCCAAGGTCACATAGGAAGTCAGTGGCAGTGCAGGGAACTGAAGCCAGGTTTCTATGTCCCAAGCCAGCACTTTCACCATGGGGCCATCTTTTCTCCAGCTTTGCACTCACCAAGCAACTAATCAGCTCTAAAGCAAATCATTGGCTTTAATTAGGGTGGCAAATTAGAATGCTTTGTAACCCTTATCTCTGTTTACCCGTCCGTGAGAAACGCTCCATCCTGGTTGGGAAGCGCATCCTTCCTGCTTTGCATTCTGATCACACCCCAAGGAGCACGGCTCTGGTTAAATTAATCTCAGAGGAGTTTCTTTTGTTCGTTCGCTGTTTAGGCTTAACTATAGCTCCTGTAATGTATTGCTTTGTGCTATACAGTTTTCCCTCTCTGGCAGTTAGCATGAATTCTCTTTGTAATCTCAGCATTAAAGAAAGGGGAAGTCTTTATCCAGTCTGCCACCCCCACACCAATTAGAAGGAAAGCTGATATTTTGATAGTGCAAAGGAACTGGGATTTGGCATTTGATGCACTGGGTAATTCTGTCAATAGGGTGTCCAGGAGACCTGCAAGCTGACCCATGCAGCTTCACTGGACACAGGCACAGGGGTCTCAGGACTGGGACCAAAGCCACCTACCTGTTCCACCCAACACCCCAGTTCATAAAAACGAAGTCTTCAGAGTCTAGTAAATAGAAAATCCCCTGTAACCCTGCCAGCCAGAAACCTATCATGCTGAGTCATCAGTAGTACCTGCCAGATCGCAGCCTCTTGGGCTGAGATCACTATAATCTACAGGCGAGGAAAAGAAGTTTGTGGAGGCTAATTAGATACTTTGCTAAAGCCAGGCGTACTTTGGAGAGAGCAGCACATTAGCCAGAGCTTGTTTTTACCCAGATGTGTTCTTTCTCGCTGCTTCGCAGTAGGTAGCGCTCCCTGTGAGGCAGAGAAAGATGGCTAATGATACAGGCAGTGTGGGGGAGGCAGTTTACACAGCGAGGAGAGCTGCATGGACAAAAGGTGAGGTGGGGTGGGGTGGTCCAAGAATCATGGAATCATAGAATCTCAGGGTTGGAAGGGACCTCAGGAGTCATCTAGTCCAACCCCCTGCTCAAAGCAGGACCAACCCCAACTAAATCATCCCAGCCAGGGCTTTGTCAAGCCTGACCTTAAAAACCTCTAAGGAAGGAGATTCCACTACCTCCCTAGGTAACCCATTCCAGTGCTTCACCACCCTCCTAGTGAAATAGTTTTTCCTAATATCCAACCTAAACCTCCCCCACTGCAACTTGAGACCATTACTCCTTGTTCTGTCACCTGCCACCACTGAGATCAGCTGAGCTCCATCCTCTTCGAAACCCCCTTTCAGGTAGCTGTAGGCTGCTATCAAATCCCCCTTCACTCTTCTCTTCTGCAGACTAAATAACCCCTATTCCCTCTGCCTCTCCTCGTAAGTCATGTGCCCCAGCCCCCTAATCATTTCCGTTGCCCTTCACTGGACTCTCTCCAATTTATCCATATCCTTTCTGGAAGCCCTGGAATGTGATTTCTTCCGAGGATGTGCTCAATGAGATGTAATGACATTGACTTGGTGTGCAGCAGAACGTAGTAAGAAGAGCATGGAATGGATTTTGTTAACATTATTGAGCTGCTTGTGAATGATTTTGTGACTATACGTATTGGTGACTTCTTTCTCTGAATGTCATTGCCATTGGCAGTGAAAGTCACTAGATTTGTCACTGGTCACTTTGACACTTATTTCCTCACTAGGGAAACCAAAGTGTCACTAAATCGAGTGACAAAGTAGCTCTTCATTCCATATATTTATTTACCGAAGCTGCCTCTTTGAAAGTCAGTTAAAAACACTTCAAACGTTCTAGAGATATCACCACTTCTGAAGGCTTCCTCCATTTGACAGTGCTGGAATAGGAAGAATGAAAAAGCAGAATGAACGCTTTCAGTGATTCTGCTGTATGTTCTGCTGCCCAAGCAGCTGCTCTCAGTACTTTTTCACGTATTGTTACAATTCACACTAGTCAAAAGAATATGGATCGTCATGTCACGAGCTGCTTTTCATTATACCACACAGCATTCCCTTATCATTATGATCACAGGTACCCACTCACTAAGGTAATAACATCCCGGCCTGTGATCTATAATCATTAGCGTGACATTCGTTATATTTAATATCGAAGACTGCGACCAGGATGGCCTTGGCATGTGATTTTCAGATGGAGAATCGAGAAATTAAAATGGAGAGATTAGATCTAGATGCATGAATATTGTTGCTCCTTTGGCCTTGGTGGTAAGCCAGTATTCAGGGCCTTGCAGAGTTGTTTCCATTAGGAGGAGAAATTGGTAATACAAGTCAGGTATTTCTTTGGTGAAGTCCTGTGGGCTACAGAAAACATGCATAAACTCCAGTTTGCCGGAACGCTGGAGGAACAAAGAGCAGCAGGTAGTACCCTTGAGTAGACACCCAAGCCTGTCTCTCCAGTGAGTTCTATGCCCAAGAAGCTCTGTCTCTTTCCTTCTCAGGGTCACACTCCTAACTACTTCTCTGGCTTTCTGCTTCTAATGCCTACTTAAAAAGTTACACTAAAAAGTTAGATTCACCCAGCTACGTCACTCAGGGATGTGAAAAATCCACACCCTGGAGAAACATAGTTCAGCTGATCTCACCCCTGATGTAGACAGTGCTTGGGTGACAGAAGAATTCTTCATTTGACCTAGCTACTGGCTCTTGGGGAGATGGATTAGCTACAATGACAGAAAACCCCTCCTGTCACTATAGCGTGTATCTGCACTGAAACGCAGCTGCAGTGTTTCTAGTGCAGACATAGCCAGATGCCCAAACCCACACTCTTAGCCCCTGCCTTTGCAATTAGGGACATCCCCATTAATCTCCTTGGGTTAGTTTTCATTCAGGCTTCACCATACTGCCCGTTTCCTTGGGCGGTGGCATCTATTTTTTCCAGCTATATCACTACGTGAGGGGGCTTAATTGCTCCTTCCATTTAGTCTGGAAAAAAGGTGCTTAGCACACCCATCAGCTTCAACAAGATCTGTGAGCATCTTTCGAGCAGAGACTCACTTGATGGCAGCCATTCACACCATCCAGCAAAACAATATAAAAAGATGGCTTTGGTGGTGGTGGGTTATCAGTGGGTGCTATGCATTCTGCTCCATAACCCTGCCCAGTGTGGCTGCAGGTATGTCTCTGCATGAATCTCCCATTTGACTTCACAATGAAGGGGAAACGCAGAGTCAAAAGAGGCACTCCTGACCCTTACATAGTTTTGCAGCAATGCTCCCTCTGTTTCAGCTTTGTAAATACTCTCCAATAAATACAACAGCCATAATCCTCCTTGACAGCCCTGTGTTCTGAGGGAGTTCTCGACAAGATGGGTTGCCGGTGCTCATCCACTACTGCACATCTCCTAGGTCTCATAAGACAAGACACACAGGAGAGCGGTGATTTCACAGGCTCAGCGTCTGGAGGACCACCCTGCCCTCAGATCAAGTAAGCCCAGGGAGGTTGCAGTGTGGTAGTGCAAACCTTGGGAGTCCCCTTGCAGTATGTGGCAGAAGGGCCAGCCTCATTAGTGGGAGGCATTTGGCAGAGAAGATTGTGACAGACAGAAGGAAAGCAGAACACGAAGTGCCCTGGGATGGGATGAGCCAAAGAAGCAGCGGAGAAACAAGCAGTGTATTACCATCCCGGAACACTGAGGGGTTTAGCACAAAGATCTTGTCCCATCACATGGCATGTGTGGTCTAACCTCCTCTCACTTGTTACGTCCTTTATACTTGGCATGAAATAACACTTTCAGTCTTATGACTGCCTGCGGCAGCTAGAGAAAATACCACGGCAACAGCAGGCAAATGAACAGCAGGTATTATTAGTGCCCGGGCAGAGGATCCACTGGGGACCTACACCAGTGAACTGTTGTTGAGGCAGGTAGCAGCAGAGTTAATCAGGTGTGTTGTCTATGGAAGAACAGGAAGATCACTGTGCCTTAAAGTGCAGAGAGTTCAGAAGGACAAATAACACGAGCTCTAGCTAGGGTTGTCTGTGGCAGCAATATAGTAATGCTTAAAGCACCTGCTGAGATCAAGGACCCATTGTGCTAGGTGTTGCACATACACGGAGGAGACAGACCCTTCCCCCAGGAGCTTATGATCTAAATCAACAGGACATGATTCACACCATTCTCCTGACTCCTAGCCCAGTGTCTGACTCATTGGACCATGCTGCCTCTCCTTGGTCACTGATTAGAGGACAGCCCAGGATTTTCTTCTGTGTTTGGCAGACAGACCAAGGCACCTGGTGCCAACACCATATTTAAAACTAGTCGCAAATACAGTGCTCGCAGCTGGCTGAACTGTAGTCCGAGGTTTTGGAGCAATCCAAATAGGAAGATCTTCCCAGCACTAGATCTACCTTTCAGGCAGGGAAAGATTTCCACTGCTGTGCACATGCTAGGAGAGGCACTGAGAATCAGGAGAGCTGCTCCTAGATCGCCCTAACATTAGAAATTAGTGACTCTGTCGTGTCCTTAATTGTATTCTGTACCCGCGATGTTCTGTGTTCTCATTGCCTTTGTTGGAGATGATTAAACCAGTTGATATGGAATCAGGGCAGAATGTTTCAGGATATCAGTTTATCCCAGCAACTCCACATTGCAATGAAAGGAAAAAGAATGAGCCGGAACAGCTCCTAACCTTGCTTCAGAGGGAATATCACAGCTCATGAAGCTTTAAGTCAGAGCAGTGCAAATATATCATGAAAATGATGCAGATAGGCAGGTTTCAGAACATGTGTCTGAACATCCTTGTGGACAATTGGAGGGGGGGAATGTGAGAAAGCCAGAGAGGAGTGAATGAATACAGTGTTTACTGCTGGGGATATGAAGGAGGATTAGTCTCAGAGGAGCAAATTAATGAAATCACACTCTAGCAGCCTTTAAAAACAAATAGTCATTAACTGTAAACATCCAACATCACGGCCTCTCACAAGGGAGCACACAGCATGATTTCCTTGCAATGCCACTTGGCCGAAAGCTTTATACCCATCCATCTATGCACGGACTGGAAAGTTACTTGTCAGAGAAACTCTGGCTAATGGGTAAAGTAAAGAGACTAGTTGACTGAATCCCAATCAAATGGCTTTGTATTTTCGTGTCTGTGAGCTTTTCACCTCTCCTTTCAGCTCTGCTTATTCTCCATTAAACTTTTAATGAGCAGAAGCAAACTCTATGGGAAAATCGGAAATAGAAATAAGATCACCCCAATGGCAGACTCCACTTGGATTTTAAAGAGGGGTAAACAGGTGGTCCAGCTGATTGTATGGACTAAGAATACTGTGACACTCTTTGGGGCACAGACCATCTTTTTGTTCTAGGTTTGTACAGGTTTGGGGCCACAAA
The DNA here is from genome assembly GCF_016161935.1 of Mauremys reevesii. Taxonomy (NCBI): domain Eukaryota; kingdom Metazoa; phylum Chordata; order Testudines; family Geoemydidae; genus Mauremys; species Mauremys reevesii. Next base: position 6,954,671 of record NC_052633.1, read on the forward strand.
TAAGATTGATGATGCTGGTGCTGGAAAACCCCCATCCGGTGTGTAGGTGCTGTAGGATATTTTTCAGGTGAATGAAGGCTAGTGGGATTTCCAGTGAGGACAATCAGACACTTCTTATATGTGATTGTAAAATGTCATGCCTATCTGTGGAGCTATAGAAAACTAACTGATATTTGGAGGCAAAGTAATATCTTGCATTTATATAGTGCCTTTTCTCCAAGGAGATTAAAGGGCTTTGCATTAGTTAAGGCCCACAAAAATTCCTGAGAAGCAGCTAGTATTGTACCCATTTTACATATGTGTAAAGCAAGGCAGAAAGTAGAAGGATGATTCAGTGGTTAGGGTGCTATCCTGGGATTCAGGAGACCTAGATTCAGTTCCCTGGTCTTCCATATGTTCCTGTGTGACCTTAGTCAGCTCACCTGGTCTCTCTGTGCCTCAGTTTCCCATAGGTAAAACAGGGATAATCCTACCTCAGGGGGATGTGTGGGGATAAATGTATTTACGATTGTGAGGTGCTCAAATAGTGCAGCAATTGGGGCAAGAGAATCATCTAAAAGAGAGGTTAAGCATTTTCCCAGGGTCTCTGTATGACTCAGGGAAAGGGAGAATCCAGGAGTCTTGCCTTTCAGCCACCTCATCCAATCATCAGACCTCCCTGCTACACAGACAGAAATATTTCTTTGCCACACGCTGTTTTCCTTTTGGACGTGCTTCTTGGAAGCTCTCCTCCTGCTGGATCACAGCGTGCTGGGTCCGAACGGGAGGATCAAAACGTCCGGGGTCCTTTTTACACATGTGCAGCCTCTAGACCAGGCACAGGATGTCTGTTCCCAGCTAGCGCAAGGCAGCAAGCCAGCCTCTGAAATGCTGACTGGAGAGTGTGTCGTAATTCTGCCCAGCCAGGTTAAAGTTGAGCCCAAGGGTGAACAGCTTTGAACTGAAGCCTTGAATTCTGAGGCGAGGAGAATGTGGGTGGATCATCACGTCACAGGAGATGCCTCCTCGAACGGAGAAGAATCTTCTCAGCCCATTCGAATACTGTGTGACGCCAGAGCACAGGAGGGCTGGATTTCATGGAACTGGGCCTCCAGTTCCCCTGATCAGCCTTAAAAATCTCACCAAAAAGCTACACTGTGTGGGCGAAATCCTCAACCCTCATTGATCACAACAGAGCTCTCCCGCATCACAGCAGCTGGGGAGCTGCTCACCGGCTGCAATGGACCTACCCCAATTGATACTGCAGATCTGACCCTTTGACTTCAGTAGAGTGATGCTGATTTACATCACCAGGGGCTCTGGCCCCGAGGATTTCTAGGGCTTATCTCGGCTGCCTTGGTGCAGTCATCTTCCCCCACTGGCAGTTCTGAAGTGTAAGTGGTGTTATTCAGACAATCACATGCACCCATGGGCAGCAGGTGGACCCCCCCTTCGGGGAAGCTAGCCCCCAGCTCTGCCCCTTCCGCCCACGCCCCCAGCTGGGAGCCCAAAGCACCCCCACCACGGCCAGAGCCCCAGGCTGACCGGAGGCCCAAGCGCCACCCCTCCTTGGCTGAAGGAGACCCGAGTCCCCCCTCACACCTGCCCAGAAGAGCCCTGGGCCAGCCGCAGATGCAGCCGCGCCGTATTTTCCCCCCACCCCTCCCCAGATCCAAAGCTGCTTGGGAAAAGCCGCAGCATGACAGCGTCTCTTCCCAAAGAAGAACCTGAGCTTTTGCTATGCCCCATGCAGGTTCCGGGGTGGCTAAGTAAGGCAGTATGTGTTCCTCAGCTTCCTGGGTTCATCAGTCATCTCTCTGGAGTCCAGGGAGATGACTGATGGACCCAAGAACTTGAATAGCACATTCTGCCTCCGCAGCTGCCCTGGAACCTGCATGGGGCATAATAAAGCAAAACCTTCCCCTACCAAACCCACATCCAGGTGTCCAGTGGCATACACCAGGGGAACTGCTGGGAAGTTATGAGTCTCTCTCTCTCTATGGATAAGCTACTAAGACATTATTAGCAATTAACTCAGGTGCTGACTCTCTACTAGAGCCAGGAGGGCTTGGAGGGCTGGTCAGAGAACTGGGGCCTACCTGCTCCTAGAAGTGTGTTTAGGTAGTTTGATACAGGGCAGGGGTGTGGTCAATGGGATATAGACTCTTAAGGCCTTAGTGTGATTTTGAATATCTGCATTGGAGTGTTCAGTTATCCCCGGTCACACGTCAATGTGCCTTATATGTTAATAACAGAAATGGGTAATTCAGAAGGATACTTGGTAGCAGATCAGACGGCAGGTGCTTTTTAGCTACTGAAGCTGTTGAGAAATGATTCTGTCCTGTCTCTCAGCGCATCACTAGCTCTCTGCAGAGGCTGAAAGCTGAGCAAACTGGACGCGTGTCTGCAGAGTGGGTGCTCGTTTTGTTCCTATGCCAGAATTAACTCTTGGTGAGTGATGTGATATTCTCACACAAGGGTAAGGAACAAATAACATCACCAGCCAGTGAGCCAAGCCACTGCCGGGCAGCTGGCTGCTTCTTGATTGAGTGCTCAGCTTTTCAAAGGATTCTCTGCAGAGCTAAACAATCTCTGTGGCTGGCAAGCCCTGGAAACCGCTCAGATCTCCTGAGCTAAGCACACAGGAAGGTTGCTCCCTGTTTAGAGCAGGTCTCTCTATTCCAGAGACTGCCACAGATACTGCCCAGCCCATTTGCTCAGGGGAATGCTCTCACAGGCAGGTTCTTCCCTGTCTCACCGAGCATCAGCCACAGGCAGCCAGAGGAGAATTTCAAATGGGCCATGCATCTTCAGGCAGCTCTTCCTGGTTGATGGCTTTCAGCTGGAGCTGAGCCAAGGACCGGAAAGGGGGTGACCATGGGCAAAAGCCAGCTAGCCTCCCTGAGGCCCTGAGCAAGGGTGGGAGAAACTCACTCACCATCTGAAAGCAAAGATGCGCACCCTCCTCTCAGGAGATTTTCCACCCTCCAACTGCAGAAGGGCCTTAGTGCGTGTGAGCAGGGGAACAACCAGCCAGGCCCCTGAAGAATCCCGCAGGGAAAAACCAGTCATGAGCCATAGGGACCAGTCATGAACTGCTGTGTCATAGAATCATAGAATATCAGGGTTGGAAGAGACCTCAGGAGGTCATCTAGTCCAACCCCCTGCTCAGAGCAGGACCAATTCCCAACTAAATCATCCCAGCCAGGGCTTTGTCAAGCCTGACCTTAAAAACCTCTAAGGAAGGAGATTCCACCACCTCCCTAGGTAACCCATTCCAATGCTTCACCACCCTCCTAGTGAAAAAGTTTTTCCTAATATCCAACCTAAACCTCCCCCACTGCAACTTGAGACCATTACTCCTTGTTCTGTCATCTGCTACCACTGAGAACAGTCTAGATCCATCCACTTGGGAACCCCCTTTCAGGTAGTTGAAAGCAGCTATCAAATCCCCCCTCATTCTTCACTTCTGCAGACTAAACAATCCCAGTTCCCTCAGCCTTTCCTCATAAGTCATGTGCTCCAGCCCCCTAATCATTTTTGTTGCCCTTCTCTGGACTCTTTCCAATTTTTCCACATCCTTCTTGTAGTGTGGGGCCCAAAACTGGACACAGTACTCCAGATGAGGCCTCACCAATGCCGAATAGAGGGGAATGATCACGTCCCTCGATCTGCTGGCAGTGCCCCTACTTATACAGCCCAAAATGTGATTAGGCTTCTTGGCAACAAGGGCACACTGTTGACTCATATCCAGCTTCTCGTCCACTCTAATCTCTAGGCCCTTTTCTGCTGAACTGCTGCCTAGCCACTCGGTCCCTAGTCTGTAGCCTGCATGGGATTCTTCCATCCTAAATGCAGGACTCTGCACTTGTCTTTGTTGAACCTCATCAGATTTCTTTTGGCCCAGTCCTCTAATTTGTCTAGGTCCCTCTGTATCCTATCCCTACCCTCCAGCGTATCTACCACTCCTCCCAGTTTAGAGTCCTCTGCAAACTTGCTGAGGGTGCAGTCCACACCATTGTCCAGATTATTAATGAAGATACTGAACAAAACCAGTCCCAGCACCGACCCTTGGGGCACTCCACTTGATACCAGCTGCCAACTAGATGTGGAGCCATTGATCACTACCCATTGAGCCTGACAATCTAGCCAGGTTTCTATCCACCTTATAGTCAATTCATCCAGCCCATACATCTTTAACTTGCTGGCAAGAATACTGTGGGAGACGATATCAAAAGCTTTGCTAAAGTCAAGGAATAACACGTACATTGACTTGCCATTTGTGAATCCATGCTGACTATTCCTGATCACTTTCCTCTCCTCTAAGTACTTCAGAAATGATTCCTTGAGGACCTGCTCCATGATTTTTCCAGGGACTGAGGTGAGGCTGACTGGCCTGTAGTTCCCCGGATCCTCCTCCTTCCCTTTTTTAAAGATGGGCACTACATTAGCCTCTTTCCAGTCATCCAGGACCTCCCCTGATCACCATGAGTTTTCAGAGATAATGGCTAATGGCTCTGCAATCACATCCACCAACTCCTTTAACACCCTCGGATGCAGTGCATCTGGCCCCATGGACTTGTGCTCGTCCAGCTTTTCTAAATAGTCCTGAACCACTTCTTTCTGGTCACCTCCTCTCCATACTGTGCTGCCCATGAGCCACTTGCCATCTGCTTCAGAAGACATGACCGTGAAGAGGAGGCCCCAGGGTGGGATCAGAGGGCCGGAGTCGGCCAGTGACAGGTTGCTGGGGTCTGGAGAGCAGTGAAGGAGTCTGTGGCTAGGTCACCCCTGGAGCTGGAGGGGTAATTTGGAGCTCAGAGCTACACAGGAGTTTTTGGGTCAGGAAGACGAAATTTTGGCTTGTCACGAATAAGCCATCTCAAGACTAAACAAGGACCAACATTTTCAGACCAAGGTTTCAGTCCATAACTAGGTTTCTAGAACACTTTTAGCTGCTTACCTATGGATTTAGGAGTCATACATTAGCCACCAGGATTTGAATTTTTTTAGCGGGAGAGGTGTTCAAAATGTTCAAAGGCGTCTAAGTGACTGAGGAGCCCAACTTCCCTCTTTCAAATGGGGGTTAGGTGCCTAACTCCTTTTGATTAGGACTTAAGCAATGCCTTTGTCCATTAAGAAATCTTGGCCCTAGGTGCCTACATCACTTTTGAAAATGGGACTTAGATTCCTAAGGAATGTATACACTTTTGAAAATGTTAATTAAGTGCACTCTCTAATTCCCCAGGGTCCAACTTTTCAGCTGGCCAAGGCTGAAAGACAAAGCCCCAGAATGAGGTGCACAAGGATTGATGCAGGAAATGTAAATTGAAGTGGGATGTATTGCTCTGGTGTAGCTAACCCTTTTGGGATTCTCTATTCCATGAGTCTGTATTTTGGATGGAAATAATTCTCATCAGTAAAAGTCAGGGGACACGTGATGTTATCTGATTAAAATATGTCTATCTAGATCATTGTTGCAATTACTGTTATATATTTGCAACAAATCTTGTACAAAGGTTGTCAAGTAAGGTGTCTATGGAAAGGTTATGATTTGCTGAATATGGTTACACAGGTGCCGACTCCGTTGGTGCTCCTTGGCTGGAGCACCCACAGGGAAAAAATAGTGGGTGCTCAGCAGCCAAGCTCCTCTTATCTTCCCACTTCCTCCTCCTCCTCTTCCTCCCCTGAGTGCGCCACGTCCTTGCTCCTCCGCCTACCTCCCAAGCATTTCCCGCCTGGCCGTTTGGCAGCATTAGCACACTCCGGGAGGGAGGGGGAAGGAGCAGGAACCTGGCGCACTCAGGGGAAGAGGCGGGGCTGGGGCGGGGCTGGGGCGGGGATTTGTTGAAGGAGTTGGAATAGGGGCAGGGAGGGGGCAGAGTTGGGGCGGGGACTTTGGGGAAGGGGTTGGAATGGGGGCAGAGCAGGGGTGGGAAGAGGTGGGGCAGGGGTGGGGCCTCATGGAAGGGGTGGAATGGGGGCAGGGCCGGGGGCAGAGGGAGAGTCGAGCACCCACGCGAAAGAGTCGGTGTCTATGTATGGTTATGTTATTTGTATGCATGTATCATTTTTGTATTTTGAGTTATGAGTATTGGCTCTATACCTGTATTTCAGATGTTTGCTCCTGGGGTAACACCCACAAGGTATTTAGCCTGCACATCTTGAAGGACTATTCAGATTAAGTGGTTCATCAAGGAGCATTTAACTCACAGTGAAAGATGCCCATCTACCCTGAATAGACTGTCCTGTGAACGTGCTGTTTGAGGTACAGGTAGTGACTTCTACTGTGACTAAGAGAAATCATGCATGGACATGTGACTTGCCCAGCTGACTTCAAACTCCATCTTGTCACCTGTGATTTTCCACTATCTGTGCTGAGGGCTTTGTTTGGAACAAACAGTGGATTTCGCTCACATGGCAGAAGCTATAAAAGGCCCTGGAAACATTTCCATTTTGCCTCTTTCCTGCTCAAACCTCTGGACTATGGACTTGCACCAATAGGAGCGTTCTAACAAAGGGACTGAGGACCTTCCAATGATTCGGAAGCAACATGATTTAAGCCAGCAGTTTATTCCGTCACTGCTACAAGCCTGATCCAAGAACTTTGCAATTCTTGTATGTATTTGATTCCTTCAACCAATTTTAACTCTCACCTTCCTTCTTTCTTTTTATAAATACACCTTTAGATTTTCGGTATTAAAGGATTGGCAGCAGTGTGATTATTGGGTAAGATCTGAGTTAAGTATTGACCTAGGTGTGTGGCTGGTCCTTTGGGATCAGAAGATCTCTTTGGTTTGATGAAATTGGCTTTAAATAACCACTCATCTTTAAGCCTTTAAGTGTTGTTAGTGGGGATACAAGAATTGGAATGCCTAAGGAAACTGCTGTTCTGACTTCTTGTTAGCCAGTATGGTGAGACAGAAGTTCACTTTTGTTGCTGATTTGGTATATCTTATGGAAGAATAGCCACCAGTTTTGGGGTGTTTCTGCCCTATTTCTCAGCAGTTTGTCCTGAATTTGTATTCTCAGTTGTGACTCATAAAGGCACAATTACAACACTACATTCATTTGGAATGCAGGCAACATTGGGAGTAGAATGAACAAAGTCCCTGGAAATGAGCTACAGTTTAGTGGGTTGGAAGGTTGCCCAAGGTTGGAACCTAGCAACTTCATCGAGCCAACTAAACGTATTATGCTAACCCTGAGGTCATTTAAACCAAACCAATAAGGCAGTTTGGGATGAATGCAGCCCAAAGAAAGCCCCTGCTAGCGATAACTGATTTTGCTGTCTTGTTATGGGCATGGTCAGCTTAACTAGTTATAAATCACTTGGTTCTGCTTGTGTCCACACAGCTGCTTTTCTGCCAGCCAAACTACATATGCTGACAACTGCCACGCTGCCTAAGTCCATGCCTCCATCTGAAGGGGTGTGCAGGTCTGGCTTTACCAGCAAACGCTCCTAGTGGAGAAACAGCTCACACCAGTTCCCCAGAGTAACTAAATTATACCAACCAAAGTACGTTTTTGGTGCTATAACCACATCTACACTGGGGCTTTTGTTGGCACAGGTATGTCGGGTTGGGGGGTGCTGTTGTTTTCACTCTTCTGACCTCGCTATGCCAGCAAAAGTTTTAAGTGTAGTCCAGACCTAACTGTGATTCTTTAAGTGCATTCTGGGAAAATCGATATGATTCTGTACAGGTTCTTATATCGCCCTTGTCACCACAGGATCTGAGCATCTTTCTGCAGCGCAATAAGTAACATGACTAACAGCTGTCATGCCTCTCCCAGAGGGGGAAATGTGTGTGCAGTGGAGTGTTTTGTTTTATTGAATAACTTGTATGTTCCTACTGCTCTGCGTGTGAAGGATCAGACGTCCTGAACTGTGACACCCAGGGGAGCACGCAGACCATGGACACCACCCAGCAGTTCTCCCAACCCACTGAAGAAGGGCATAGTGGAGCTCTAGCTCACCAAGGGCTCCACCCACAATGTTCCCGATTGGGGGAGACATCTGGTCTCACTGATTGGCTCAGATGCACTACTTAAGCCAGAAGGAGGCCCAAGAAGTTGTCTGAGCAACTTGGTGAATCTGTGGGTGGATGCCACTGTGGACCCTGATTTGCCTGAGTCCTCAGCCAAGCCTTCCTGGCCTCCTTATCCCAGATCCTCTTCCACTCCCAGTTCCTGCCTGGCTCCGGATCCCAGTTCCTCCCTGACTCCAGCTCCAGCGTGAGCCTTGGCTTGACTCCTGGCTCCTGCCTCTGACCAGACCCAGTCCCTACCCTGTGTTTGTTAGAGAGAGCAGGTCAGACCAGGGTGCCTTGCCGTGGGGGTAGAACATAGCCTGGGTTAGGGTGGTCCTGCATCCTGGGGGAGTTCAGCTCACAGTCTGGGGCTGGCTCCCGAGAAAGCTCGCTCTCCCCCACAGATGGTCCGTGCCCCTGAAACAGAAGGTTCTGTGGTGCTAGGGGAGCGGAGTTGTCTCCTGCAGTTCTCATTTCAGAGTTGGGCCCTGACCACTGAGCACCTTGAAGATAAGGACCAAGATCTTGTGCTTGTCTTGCTGTGCTGAAGAGCTCACAATCTAAATAGACACAGAGTGGGAGGGGAAACAGAGGCACAGTGAGGGAAGTGATTTGCCCAAGTTCACCCATGGGTCAGTGACTCAGCCAGGAAAGGAAGGCAGGACTGCTGACTGCTGCTCCAATGTGCTGTCCATTAGACAGACCTGCCCAAATAGATGTTATCTATGGGCTGGTCCACACTAAGGAGCGGGGTCAAACTAGGGTACGCAAATTCAGCTACGTGAATAGCGTAGCTGAATTCGAAGTACCCTAGTTCGAACTACTCACCCGTCCAGACGCCGCGGAATCAAAGTCCGCGGCTCCAAGGTCAACTCCGCCACCGCCTTTTGCAGTGGTGGAGTACCGGAGTCGACCGCGGCGCTTCCGGTGTTCGAACTATCGCGTCCAGATTAGACGCGATAGTTCGAACTCCGAGAAGTCGAACTCACCCGTCGACCCAGCTGGTAAGTGTAGACTAGCCCTATGGTGGGCTGTGGTATGGTCCTTGTAGCCCTACTGCCTAATTGCTCAGTGTGTGTCCCTCTTCCCACTGTGCTAAATGCAGGTGACATAAACTCCGATCCTGTGTTACGTATACATGTCTGTTGCAGCCTGAACTATCTGAGTTGTGGGGGATGGAATATAGGAAGCCTTTCAGGAACGTTAGCTAAGGAGAGGCGTAAGTGGAGGAGGAGTGACCAGGATTGCACGTGTGGTTTTAGCTCAGTTGTACAGAGGTTTTACAGCCCTGGGCTGATGTGCATGAATTTCAGTAGAATTCGGTTTTCTGTAAATCTGGGGTTCTAGCCAAGCTAAGCCCATAGCCCATCCTGGCAGCAGGTTTAGGAGCGCTGGGTGAGTTTTTTGGGTGGTTGTTAACCTCTTAACAATAGGATGGTGTGACTCTGTTAACCTGATTTTTAGAGGGCTGGTTTATTAAATAAGAACATAAGAACGGCCATACTGGGTCATACAGTGACCAGTGCCAGGTGCCTCAGAGGGAATGAACAGAACAAGTAATCATCAAGTGACCCATCTCCTGTTGCCCAGTCCCAGCTTCTGGCAAACAGAGGCTAGGGACACCATCCCTGCCCATCCTGGTTAATAGCCATTGATGGACCTATCCTCCATGAATGTATCTAGTTCTTTTTTTAATCCTTTTATTGTCTTGGCCTTCACAACATCCTCTGGCAAGGAGTTCCACTGGTTGACTGTGCGTTGTGTAAAGAAATTATTTCTTTTGTTTGTTTTAAACCTGCTGCCTATTACTTTAATTTGGTGACCCCCAGTTCTTGTGTTTGGAAAAGGAGTAAATAACAATTTCCTTATTTACTTTCTCTACACCAGTCGTGATTTTATAGACCTCAATCAATCATATCCCCCCTTAGTCATCTCCTTTCCAAGCTGAAAAGTCCCAGTCTTTTTAATCTCTCCTCATATGGAAGCTGTTCCATACCCTTTATCATTTTGTTGCCCTTTTCTGAACCCTTTTCAATTCCAGTATATCTTTTTTGAGGTGAGCTGACGACATCCAGGGCTGGATTAACTCTCCTGTGGGCCCAGGGCTATTATATTTTGTGTGGCCCCATCGGAGGGGATGCGGGCTCTGGGAGGGAGTTTGGGTGTGGGGGGGGGCCTAGGCTGGGGCAAGGAGTGACGGTGAAGGAGGGGATCAGAGAGTCAGCTCTTACCTCAGGCAGCTCCCGAAAGCAACCAGCACACCCCTCTGGCAGCTGCTCCTAGGGGTGGGGCCAGGGGTTCTCCGTGGCGCGCCGCTGCCTGCAAGCACTGCCCCCGCAGCTCCCATTGGCTGCAGTCAGGGCCGGCTCTAACTTTTTTGCCGCCCCAACCAAAAAAAAAAAAAAGTGCCTCCCCGACGAACCAAAAAGAAAATCCCCTCCACCCGGAGCGCCGCCCCGCCGAACCAAAAATAAAATCCCCCCTCATAAGATCGTTCCCGTATTTTATCATCTTCCCTCCTCTTCTCCCTACTAGGACATAGAGCAGGGGTCTCAAACTCAAATGACCCCGAGGGCCGCATGAGGACTAGTGCATTGGCCCGAGGGCCATATCACTGACACGCCCCCTTGCTGCCCCTGGCCCCACCCCCAATCCACCCCTTCCATGAGGCCCCACCCCTGCCCTGTCTCTGTCTCAGGACTAGGGCAGAAGGGCAGGGGAAGGGCAGCCTGCCCTGGCCCTAGTGAAGGGGGGCTCTAGAACCCTGCGGCAGCAGGTGATGCCGGAAGCTGGCATAGCAGAGGAGTGGAGTCAGCGTGAGCTCCCGGGCAGGCTCCCGGACGGTGAGGGGGCAGCAAGTGGGGGCCGGGAGACGCTGGGGGGAGGTGCGTGGGGGTGGCAGGTGGGGCCAGGGGAGAGACCCGGCCCCAAACATTGGGGAGCAGCGCGCGGGGAGCTTAGTAACAGAAAATAACTCGGGAGGGGGCGGGGTGAGGAGTTTGGCGGTGACAGGACGTAACGGGGGGAGCGCCAGGGCCGCCAGAGGATGCCGGGGGCCCGGGGTCTTCGGCGGCGGGGGGCCCCTTCCGTTCCGGGACCCGCCGCCTAAGTGCCCCAAAGACCCGCGGCGGGGGTTGGTCCCCGCCGCGGGTCTTTGGGGCACTTAGGCGGCGGGTCCCGGAACGGAAGGGGCCCCCCGCCGCCGAAGACCGGGCTGCGCTTCCGCGGCGGCGGCGGGTCCCTCTTTTCCCCACCCCGGCCGGGGCGGGGCTCAGGCCTCGTTGGAGCTCCCAGCCCCGCCCCCTCCCCACGCGACTCTGAGCGGGGCGGGGCTCAGGCCCTGTTGGAGCTCCCAGCCCCGCCCCCTCCCCACGCGGCTCTGAGCGGGGCGGGGCTCAGGCCCCGTTGGAGCTCCCAGCCCCGCCCCCTCCCCACGCGGCTCTGAGCGGGGCGGGGCTCAGGCCCCGTTGGAGCTCCCAGCCCCGCCCCCTCCCCACGCGGCTCGGATCGGGGCGGGGCTCAGAGGCCCCGGCGGAGACTCGGCGCTTGATGCGCTGAGGCTCCAGGAGAGGGGCGGAGGCGGGAGCCTCCGCTTTTCTCTTGGGGGCCCCTGCGGAGCCCGGGGCAAATTGCCCCTTTTGCCCCCCCCTCTGGGCGGCCCTGGGGAGCTCCGCGGGCCGCATGTTTGAGACCCCTGACATAGAGAATCTCCATTAAAAGCAACAAAGAATCCTGTGGCACCTTATAGACTAACAGACGTTTTGCAGCATGAGCTTTCGTGGGTGAATACCCACTTCTTCGGATGCAAGTGGTGGAAATTTCCAGGGGCAGGTTTATATAAGCAAGCAAGAAGCAAGCTAGAGATAACGAGGTTAGTTCAATCAGGGAGGATGAGGCCCTGTTCTAGCAGTTGAGGTGTGAAAACCAAGGGAGGAGAAACTGGTTCTGTAATTGGCAAGCCATTCACAGTCTTTGTTTAATCCTGAACTGATGGTGTCAAATTTGCAGATGAACTGGAGCTCAGCAGTTTCTCTTTGAAGTCTGGTCCTGAAGTTTTTTTGCTGCAGGATGGCCACCTTAAGATCTGCTATTGTGTGGCCTGGGAGGTTGAAGTGTTCTCCTACAGGTTTTTGTATATTGCCATTCCTAATGTCTGATTTGTGTCCATTTATCCTTTTCCTTAGAGACTGTCCAGTTTGGCCGATGTACATAGCAGAGGGGCATTGCTGGCATATGATGGCATATATTACATTGGTGGATGTGCAGGTGAATGAACCGGTGATGGTGTGGCTGATCTGGTTAGGTCCTGTGATGGTGTTGCTGGTGTAGATATGTGGGCAGAGTTGGCATCGAGGTTTGTTGCATGGGTTGGTTCCTGAGTTAGAGTTACTATGGTGCAGTTACTGGTGAGAATATGCTTCAGGTTGGCAGGTTGTCTGTGGGCGAGGACTGGCCTACCACCCAAGGCCTGTGAAAGTGTGGGATCATTCTCCAGGATGGGTTGTAGATCCCTGATGATGCGCTGGAGGGGTTTTAGCTGGGGACTGTATGTGATGGCCAGTGGAGTCCTGTTGGTTTCTTTCTTGGGTTTGTCTTGCAGTAGGAGGCTTCTGGGTACACGTCTGGCTCTGTTGATCTGTCTCCTTATTTCCTCGTGCGGGTACTGTAGTTTTGAGAATGCTTGGTGGAGATTTTGTAGGTGTTGGTCTCTGTCTGTGGGGTTAGAGCAGATGCGGTTGTACCTCAGTGCTTGGCTGTAGACAATGGATCTTGTGGTGTGCCCGGGATGGAAGCTGGAGGCATGAAGGTAGGCATAGCGATCGGTAGGTTCTACACCATATCTACACCAGCAACACCATCACAGGACCTAACCAGATCAGCCACACCATCACCGGTTCATTCACCTGCACGTCCACCAATGTAATATATGCCATCATATGCCAGCAATGCCCCTCTGCTATGTACATCGGCCAAACTGGACAGTCTCTAAGGAAAAGGATAAATGGACACAAATCAGATATTAGGAATGGCAATATACAAAAACCTGTAGGAGAACACTTCAACCTCCCAGGCCACACAATAGCAGATCTTAAGGTGGCCATCCTGCAGCAAAAAAACTTCAGGACCAGACTTCAAAGAGAAACTGCTGAGCTCCAGTTCATCTGCAAATTTGACACCATCAGCTCAGGATTAAACAAAGACTGTGAATGGCTTGCCAATTACAGAACCAGTTTCTCCTCCCTTGGTTTTCACACCTCAACTGCTAGAACAGGGCCTCATCCTCCCTGATTGAACTAACCTCGTTATCTCTAGCTTGCTTCTTGCTTGCATATATAAACCTGCCCCTGGAAATTTCCACCACTTGCATCCGAAGAAGTGGGTATTCACCCATGAAAGCTCATGCTGCAAAACGTCTGTTAGTCTATAAGGTGCCACAGGATTCTTTGTTGCTTTTACAGATCCAGACTAACACGGCTACCCCTCTGATACTAATCTCCATTAAGAGATCCTCCCCTAAGGGATGTCTCTATCTGAACCACGTGCTCTTACACACCTGTCGGCTTTCCCCCCAGCCCTTAGTTTAAAAACTGCTCTGAGATCTTTTTAATTTTAAGTGCCAGAAATCTGGTTCCATTTTGGTTTAGGTGGAGCCCATCCTTCCTGTATAGGCTCCTCATTTCCCAAAAGTTTCCCCAGTTCCTAATAAATCTAACCCCCTCCTCCCTACACCATCATCTCATCCATGCATTGAGACCCTGCAGTTCTGCCTGTCTGACTGGCCCTGCACGTGGAACTGGAAACATTTCAGAGAATGCTATCATGGAGCTCCTGGACTTCAATCTCTTACCTAGGAGCCAACATTTGGTCTCTCCTATCCTCTCCAGGACCTCTCTCTTATCCTTTCCTATGTCATTGGCACGTACATGTACCACGACCACCGGCTCCTCCCCAGCACTACACATAAGTCTAACTAGATATCTCGAGAGATCCGCAACCTTTGTACCAGGCAGGCAAGTCACCATGCGGTTCTTCTGGTTATCACAAACCCAGCTATCTATGTTTCTAATGATCGAATCCCCTATAACTATTACCTTTCTCTTCCCAATAACTGGAGTTCCCTCCCCCGGAGAGGTATCCTCAGTGTGAGAGGATACCACATCATCCTCTGGAAGGAGGATCCCAACTATGGGATCATTTCCCTCTGCTCCAGTTGGATGTTCTCCTTCCCTCAGACTTGTATCCTCCTCAACAGCACAGATGCTGTCAAACTGGGGGTGGGGCTGTTGTTCTACCGTGTCCTGGAAAGTCTCATCTATGTACCTCTCTGCCTTAGCTCCTCCAGCTCAGTCACTCTGGTCTCCAAAGCCCATACACAGACTCTGAGGGCCAGGAGCTCCTTGGACTGAATGCTCACATACGGCACTTGCCCAGAGGGCAGGTAATCATACATGCTGCATTGAGTGCAACAAACTGGATAGCCCCCACTCTGTTGCTGGACTTCTGCCTGCATTATTATTTTACTCCTGCAGCTCATTCCTTTGTTGTTGTTTTGTTTTTATCAGGGGGTGTTCTGGCCTTAAGTTTAAAGAACGTTAAGTATATCTAGCCTCTCACTCTCCCTCCAAACTCCCTCACAAAACTCCCCTGATAGCTGCTCCTGTTCGCTAGCTAATGATCTGACCGGAAGATAATCAGGTTCTTCTAGAGAGTTCAGTACTTTGTAAGGACCCTGTAAGGTGTGTGGCAAGAGCACGCACACTGAGGACAGAGCTGAGCTGTAGAGATTTTTATTAAAATAAAGGAAAACGTTGTCAAAGTGCCAAAGCACAGGCTTAAAAAGAAATACTACAGTTCTAGGGTACCCGTGGTACCAGTCCTTGCAAAACCTATTTAGCCTAGCACACTCACACCCTTCCCTGAGGTCCTGCTGATGGGAGACAAAGGACCAGCCTTGTCTCTCGCATGCGCAATGAGTCCAATGCTGAGATGGTGGAGAGAAGGTTCGCTGTTGAGTAACTAAGTTATACTGCAGCTGGTAGCTAAACAAAAGATCTACAAGACTTAAAAGAACAAAAACTTAAAAGAACTAAAGGCTGTGCTCAACATGGTGGTTTGCTATCTTATAAGGTCTTTGGCACAATCCCGAATATACATGTCAGTGCCCTACCTTCCATGCCCAGATCTCACCCACATAATCTTCAGGTACACTTACTCTATAGGCTAGCATATTCATCCATATTAATAGCATATCCATGCCTATTAATGCCAATTATCTCCTTGAAACCCATTACCTTTGGCCTGCACCATTACTTCCATGTTCTTGTAATGTAGCTTGTGGTTACCGGTGTGTCCCAGAATTTTGGCAAAACATTCAGTTCCCAAAGTCTAAAAGGGCAATCCCTAGGCCATTTATCTATGCCAAAGGTTACGAGCACTCATGCTAACTTGCTCTTAGCTAATCTTATGTGGTACAGGCCTGTAGGTTTCTTGCATTACAGCCAAATATAGCGAAGTAATGTCTACTGAAATTATTCAATACAACAATATAAGCCAAAATAATATAATCAATCAAATCAGTAAATAAAGGCGGGATATTTAATATAGCAAGCTAGCAGGCAAGCCCTATGAGCCACAGATCCAACGGACATCCTAGGAACTCTATTGTACTTGCAAGTACTCAGAGCCAGAGGTGCTTTGACAGCACATGCTGTGTCTGTTGGATGTGACTTATCCCTCTCCTCCTCTGGTGAATGGAACATGCTACAGAGACTCATCAAGCCCTCGGATCGTTACCCCTTCTTGCTTCCCCATGTGGGCATCAATGATACTGCCAAGAATGACCTTGAGCGGATCACTGCAGACTACGTGGCTGTGGGAAGAAGGCTAAAGGAGTTTGAGGCACAAGTCATGTTCTCGTCCATCCTCCCTGTGCAGGGAAAAGGCCTGGGTAGGGATCGTTGAATTGTGGAAGTCAACGAATGGCTACGCAGGTGGTGTTGGAGAGAAGGGTTTGGATTCTTCGACCATGGGATGGTGTTCCAAGAAGGAGGAGTGCTAGGCAGAGATGGGCTCCACCTAACGAAGAGAGGGAAGAGCATCTTCGCAAGCAGGCCGGCTAACCTAGTGAGGAGGGCTTTAAACTAGGTTCACTGGGGGAAGGAGACCAAAGCTCTGAGGTAAGTGGGGAAATGGGATACAGGGAGGAAGCACGAGCAGGAGACTGCAAGAGGGGAGGACTCCTGTCTCAGACCGAGAAAGCGGGACAATCAGTGAGTTATCTTAAGTGCCTATACACAAATGCAAGAAGCCTGGGGAACAAGCAGGGAGAACTGGAAGTCCTGGCACAGTCAAGGAAGTATGTTGTGATTGGAATAACAGAGACTTGGTGGTATAACTCACATGACTGGAGTACTGTCATGGATGGATATAAACTGTTCAGGAAGGACAGGCAGGGCAGAAAAGGTGGGGGAGTTACACTGTATGTAAGAGAGCAGTATGACTGCTCAGAGCTCCGGTATGAAACTGCAGAAAAACCTGAGAGTCTCTGGATTAAGTTTAAAAGTGTGAGCAACAAAGGTGATGCCGTGATAGGAGTCTGCAATAGACCACCAGACCAGGGGGATGAGGTGGACGAGGCTTTCTTCTGGCAACTAGCAGAAGTTACTAGATCGCAGGCCCTGGTTCTCATGGGAGACTTTAATCACCCTGATATCTGCTGGGAGAGCAATACAGCGGTGCACAGACAATCCAGGAAGTTTTTGGAAAGTGAAGGGGACAATTTCTTGGTCCAAGTGCTGGAGGAACCAACTAGCGGCAGAGCACTTCTTGACCTGCTGCTCACAAACAGAGAAGAGTTAGTAAGGGAAGCAAAAATGGATGGGAACCTGGGAGGCAGTAACCATGAGATGGTCGAGTTCAGGATCCTGACACAAGGAAGAAAGGAGAGCAGCAGAATACGGACCCTGGACTTCCGAAAAGCAGACTTTGACTCCCTCAGGAAGCTGATGGGCAGGATCCCCTGGGAAAATAACATGAGGGGGAAAGGAGTCCAGGAGAGCTGGCTGTATTTTAAAGAATCCTTATTGAGGTTGCAGGAAAAAAACCATCCCGATGTGTAGGAAGAATAGAAAATATGGCAGGCGAACAGCTTGGCTTAACAGTGAAATCCTTGCTGATATTAAACACAAAAAAGAAGCTTACAAGAAGTGGAAGATTGGACAAATGACGAGGGAGGAGTATAAAAATATTTCTCAGGTATGCAGGAGTGAAATCAGGAAGGCCAAATCACACTTGGAGTTACAGCTAGAAAGAGATGTTAAGAGTAACAAGAAGGGTTTCTTCAGGTATGTTAGCAACAAGAAGAAAGTCAAGGAAAGTGTGGGCCCCTTACTGAATGAGGGAGGCAACCTAGTGACAGAGGATGTGGCAAAAGCTAATGTACTCAATGCTTTTTTTGCCTCTGTCTTCACGAACCAGGTCAGCTCCCAGACTGCTGCACTGGGCAGCACGGTATGGGGAGAAGGTGACCAGCCCTCTGTGGAGAAAGAAGTGGTTCAGGACTATTGAGAAAAATTGGATGAGCACAAGTCCCTGGGGCAGGATGCACTGCATCCGAGGGTGCTAAAGGAGTTGGCGGATGTGATTGCAGAGCCATTGGCCATTATCTTTGAAAACTCATGGCTAACGGGGGAGGTCCCAGACAACTGGAAAAAGGCTAATGTAGTGCCCATCTTTAAAAAAGGGAAGGAGAAGGATCCGGGGAACTACAGGCCAGTCAGCCTCACCTCAGTCCCTGGAAAATTCATGGAGCGGGTCCTCAAGGAATCAATTCTGAAGCACTTAGAGGAGAGGAAAGTTATCAGGAACAGTCAGCATGGATTAACCAAGGGCAAGTCATGCCTGACTAACCTAATTGCCTTCTAAGATGAGATAACTGTCTCTGTGGATGAGGGGAAAGCAGTGGATGTGTTATTCCTTGACTTTAGCAAAGCTTTTGATACGGTCTCCCACAGTATTCTTGCCAGCAAGTTAAAGAAGTATGGGCTGGATGAATGGACTATAAGGTGGATAGAAAGCTGGCTAGATTGTTGTGCTCAACGGGTAGTGATCAATGGCTCCATGTCTAGTTGGCAGCCGATTTCAAGTGGAGTGCCCCAAGGGTCGGTGCTGGGGCTGGTTTTGTTCAATATCTTCATTAATGATCTGGAGGATGGCGTGGATTGCACTCTCAGCAAGTTTGCAGATGACACTAAACTGGGAGGAGTGGTAGATACGCTGGAGGGTAGGGATAGGATACAGAGGGACCTAGACAAATTAGAGGATTGGGCCAAAAGAAATATGATGAGGTTCAGCAAGGACAAGTGCAGAGTCCTGCACTTAGGACGGAAGAATCCCATTCACTGCTACAGACTAGGGACCAAATGGCTAGGAAGCAGTTCTGCAGAAAAGGACCTAGAGGTTACAGGGGATGAGAAGCTGAATATGAGTCAGTGTGCCCTTGTTGCCAAGAAGGCTAACGGCATTTTGGGCTGTATAAGTAGGGGCATTGCCAGCAGATCGAGGGATGTGATCATTCCCCTCTACTCAGCACTGGTGAGGCCTCATTTGGAGTACTGTGTCCAGTTTTGGGCCCCACACTACAAGAAGGATGTGGAAAAATTGGAAAGAGTCCAGCGGAGGGCAATAAAAATGATTAGGGGGCTGGAGCACATGACCTATGAGAGGCTGAGGGAACTGGGATTGTTAATCTGCAAAAGAGAAGAATGAGGGGGGATTTGATAGCTGCTTTCAACTACCTGAAAGGGGGTTCCAAAGAGGATGGATCTAGACTGTTCTCAGTGGTAGCAGATGACAGAACAAGGAATAATGGTCTCAAGTTGCACTGGGGGAGGTTTAGGTTGGATATTAGGAAAAACTTTTTCATTCGGAGAGTGGTGAAGCACTGGAATGGGTTACCTAGGGAGGTGGTGGAATCTCCTTCCTTAGAGGTTTTTAAGGTCAGGCTTGACAAATCCTTGGCTGGGATGATTTAGTTGGGTTTGGTCCTGCTTTGAGCAGGGGGCTGGACTAGATGACCTCCTGAGGTCCCTTCCAACCCTGATATTCTATGATTCTATGATACATAAATGGCTGAGATTCCTATGGACACCAGGGCAATGTAAGGGGACGTATCATCCATGGTCACCTTTCACACCAAGTACCCTTAGCACACAGAAAAAGCAAAGACTCGTCTCGTCCTTGATGACCTGTGGTAGCTCTGGTTCTGACGACTCCCCCTTCAGGAACTGCTTATGCTCAGCAATTTGTAGATATGAACCAGGACACTTCCTTTAGATGTATTAAATCTGTTCCCCACATAAAATGCTGCTGCTGTCCAGTCTTCAGTTCTTGGTTATACCGAGTGTAACTCCATCAATTTCAACCCACTGCATCCCACAAACCCATGAGGAAGCCAGGGAAAGTCTGCAGTAATTTACAATGTTTTCCCTCTGTGTTTTGGAAGCTTTGCAGGCACTGGAAGCAGGACTCATGCTAGCCAGGGGCTACTTGGAACCAGGCTGCAGTGCTTGGGCATGGGCCTGTGTCCCTCACTGCCAGCATATCCCACCAGGCCAATGCAATCTTGCATATTAGTCCCAGGATGTGAGCAGGCAGAACCTTCCCAGTATAAGCATTTCATGCAATCCCACAATTAAAATCTGCAGGGCTGCATTCTGAAGGCAAATGAAAAGAAAACTGAAGTCATGTAAGCAGGGAAGGTGCAAGAAGAGCTGCTGATTGAAACTTCCAGAGAGAAGCTGACGCAGAAGAAAGAATGTGTGTACTTACTATCACTGGAAAGCAGGGCCGCCCAGAGGGGGGGGCAAGAGGGGCCCCCACCCCCCCCCCCACCAGAGGCCCCGGGCAGGGCCCCTGGGCGGGGTGCCTTCGACCGGGTCGGGGCGGGGCCGGAGGGCAGCTTCTGCCAGCCAGAGCGCCGGGCTCTGCTCGCCGGCCGGGGGGGGGGCTCCGGGGGGCAGAAGCTGGCCCGCTGAAAGACGGAGCCCGCGGACGCGGGGACCCGCGCCGCCGCCCGGCGCGCCGGCAGGGGGCCCCCGGCGCACCGGGCGCCACGACCCGCGCACCGGCGCGGGCCCCTCCACGCACGCCGCCTCCCGCCCGCCGGCGGCTGCCGGCGCGCGCGCCGGCCGTAGCGGTCGGGGCCGGGCCGCCCCGGTCTTTGGGGGCTTTGGGCGGCGGGTCCTGAACGGGAAGCCCCCGCCGCCGAGACCCCCCCCCCCGCCTCCTCTCTGGGCGGCCCTGCTGGAAAGAGACCGGAGAACCGAGTGTGCATGGGCAGCAGTGGAAAAGGTGGTGGGAGAACTGTGGGGCCAACAACTAAGTAACAAAAAGAAAAGAAAAGTGTACGCTGCATGTCTTTGTCCCTGCCTGCTCTATAGTTTGGAATCAGTGGCTCTCACAGAGATGGAAGAAAGGAAGATACAAGTAGCAGAAAATAATATACTGAGGAGAATGGCAGGCAAGCAAAGGGCAGACAGAGTGAAAATGGAAGAAATTAGGGGGAAGATTAACTTGAGAAGCTTGATGATACATAGGCTGGAGAGCACATGTTTGAGGTGAGCTGGACGTGTGATAAGAATAGGAGAAGAATGATCAGCAAAGAAAGCATGGGAGGAAGAGGAGAGCAAGAAGGGACATGGAAGACTGAGGATACAATGGAAAGACTCTGAAGAGAAAAGGACTGGAACTCCAAGACCTCTGAACCTGTGCCATGGACCAGGAGTACCTAAGAATCACAGCCACCTCTGACCCCATGTAAATGGAATAGGAGTTGAGAAGTGAAGTGAGGGCTGCATTCTGATCTCACTTTATAGGAGTGAGATACAGAAATAACTCCACTGATTTCAGTGGAGTACAAATGGCTCCAGTGAGATCATAACCAGGGCTGTGAAGTGAGTGTTATTCCTACATAAAGGGCGAAGTTGGTTTGTTGTTCTGCATCCGAATCCTTCCTATGCTGCCAGATGCCACTTAGGGCACAACTGAGGTTCTGCCATCCTGTCTAGCCTGGGCATCTCTGTGCGTGTCCTCTATGTTTTGTCATTGTGGCAAAAATACGGTTACATTTGGCTGGCAGTTTCTGAGCACGAGGGAGATGGTTTCGATCTTTGAGGAGAATAGCTCCACTGTGTGTGTTCCTCTGACCAAGCTAAAATGATGAACTAGAATGAAGCATTGTGAGCTCCTGGGAGAGGAATTGTGTCACGCTGGTTCCAGTAATGATTGCAGGCAAGAACTGAAAACGGAGTCTTGTCCCATCCTGTGTGTTCCAGCCAGAGATATCTCCAGCTGTGGAAAATGCCCACCAATGAATGTCTATCTGTCTATTTGCTTTGGTAAACTCTTTCATCTGACTTAATTGTGAGCTGGAACACAATGCCAGCGCCAGCACAGCTGTTCCAGCAGACAGTGCAAAGCTTTCTCAGTGCTCCGAGAGACAACTGGCACCACCACCCAATTAATAACTTATCGGGCTCAGCTAAAGACCAATGTGACTAATGGAAACCCAGACACTACAGATGCTTTTCACATCTGCCACATAAATCCACCATTCATACAACAGACCTGATCCTCCACTCACTGACACCAGTCTGATGCTGGGGGAGCACCACCAAAGTCAGGAGGTGCAGAGGATTGGAGTAAGGGCATTCAACTGATGTCTGGTGTATAAAGGAGGGAGGAAGCTGATGATCTGGCCAAGGTGGAAGCTCGGAAGCTCAGGTAGGACTGATCACAGTCAAGGATATCGACGCCTTGTTAAGGGAAATATTAGCTGAAATAAATGGTCAAAAGATAAAAGATCCTCTGATCAGTACCAAAGCATCTCAGAAAACAAGCTCCCCGCTGGTGAGACTGTGGGTGGGACACACTGCAGCAATGCGCAGCAGTAGAAACGGGACCCAGGTTGAGCCAGGCTGCGCGTCGTGTTTGGAGCAGGCTTTGACACCTGCCCAGGACACCTTGGATCGAGCCCTTACAAAGCGCCAGGGACCGTGACGTGGGGGGTTGTGCCCATTGGTTGGTGCAGGACCCAGGCCCAGTGTTCAGAGCCAGAGCCAAGGGCTGGAGCTGGAGTCAGCAGTCAGGAGTTGGATCTGAGGCTCAGGCCTGGTTTTCCCCCTGAGTGAGACAAGGTGGGGCAAGGCTGGCAGCAAGGCCAGAGCAGGAATGGAACAAGGCTGGGAACGAGCAGGCAGAGGAGCTATTGCAGCCAGAGGTGAATGCTCAGAGCAGCTGCTGGGCTTAAGAGCAGGTCTACTGAACCTTCCAGTCGCTCAGGCCCTGCAGCCATCAGGCAGCCTGCTACAGGCCTGCTGCGCTCCTTAGGTTACTCTGCTGCAGGCCCTGATGCCTGACACAAAGGACTCTGTCAGAGTCCTTACCTCATGGCCTGATATGATTATTGCAGAACAAGACAACAGCAGTGCCACCAAAGTCAATGAAGGGAGACAGGTATGAGACTGTAAGTTCTTTGAGGTAGGGACTGTCTCTTATGATGTGTTCGTACAGCACCTAGCACAATGGGGCCCTGAGCTCAGCGGGAGCCTCTCAGCTTTACTGGAATGGCAGTATTTACCATTCAGCAGGTGCATAAGTGTCTGTAGGAGTGAGGCCTAGGTGTGGGACTGAGCTCAGTCCAGTGGTAAGTTAGGTGCAGGGCAAGGTGAAGAGAAAAGAACTGTGGAGGGTTGTGAGAATAGAGCAAAGAGGAGGGCTGGAGTGCAGTGAATGGTAAAGAAGGTGGATTACAGGTCAGAGTTAAGGGGAAGACAGTCTGGAAGAGGAGCATGGCAATTCTGAACTGGATAAGAACCGAACAGGGAGGGCGACATGAACTTGTCTCCTGGATTCCGAGGATTGCCTTGCTGTCGCACTGTGACTCCCCTGAGGGAAGCAGACATTTGCAGAAGTGGCCTCTAATTTGGGTGCCTCAATTGATGTATTAGGCCTGATTTTCAGAGGTGCTGAGCACCCACAGCTCCCAGGCACCATGGCTGGAGGATTGGGTATTCAGCACTGCAAACAGACAGGAAAACCTCAAGCCTTTCAGGGTTTCTTTACGCATCATAAAGCAGCGACTAAAATGCACAAGGCCAGTTTTGTCCAAACCCTTTGCAGCTCTCCTTTTATGGCAAGGGCCTAGCTGGACCAAACCAATAGGTGAGTGACAGACCATGAGCCCGTGCACTGGAGCCAGTGATTGAGCTTTCCTGCCACAGGTTTTCTCCCAGACTGTTGCTTCATCATTCAGGCCTTGCTCTCATAATGCTGGCTTTGCTGAAGTCCACAGTTAAACCAAAGCCCCAGCTTGTCACTTGCTGAAAACAAAGAGTTTGTCCCCACCTCCCTTAGGCTTTGAGATGGAGAATCAATGCTTTCCTGTTTGTTCCAGTTCAAAAGGAATTAGAGCTGGATGTGAGATTGTAACATGCCCTCAGGGAGGTGAGCTCCCTTTAAAACACAGAGCAGTCAGAAATGATTATAGCTCTGGCATTGATTTACACTGCTGGCAAGGGAAAAAGCCCAAGAGAAGGAAGATAAAAATAAACGTGTGTTGTGAAGAAGAAAAGCTTGTTAATAGGGATGCAGGCCACATAGTTACAGAGAGATACTCATAGCCAGTTCTTTTGGAGGATCACTGGCCTCCACTTCCTCTGACTGAGATTGTCAGCTCTTTGGTCTGTGTTTGTACAGCGCCTAGCACCCTGAGGGCCTGGCCCATGCCTGGGGCTCCTAGGCGCTATTGCAACACAAAATAAGAATTTCATATTACTTCATTTATTTGAAAATGTGGCTCCAGTCTGAACAGTGACTCTAGAGATGGTATTGTGGGGTGGCATATTACTTATCATGAAAGACCTGATGGAGAAGAATGGTGATACAGTGAAGAGGGTTCAGAGATTAGAAGGATTAGAAACCAAGCCTGATAGTGAGAGATTCATAGAGCTGAAATGCTTTAGCTTAACAAAGAAAACATTCAGGGGAGACTTGAGCACAGTCTAAGTATCTACAAGGGGGACAAATATTTGACAATGTTCGTTTCAGTCTGTCAGAGAAAGGTCTAACGCGATCCAATGGCTGGAAATAAGGCATAGATTTTCAAGAGTGAGAGTAATTAACCATTGAACAATTTACCAAGGGTTGTGGTGGATTCTTCATCACTGACCATTTTTAAATCAAGACTGGATGTTTTTCTAAGTGATCTGCTCTAGGAAGGATTGTGAGGCAGGTCTCTGGCCTGTGCTATACAGGAGGCCAGACTAGATGGTCACAGTGGTTCCTTCTGGCCTTGGAATCTATGTATCTCTGATCCCAGACCCACCTGAGTCAATGGAAGAAATGGGAGGATTCCAAGGATCTGTAGACAAGGACTTTATTTTCTTATCGTGCCCCATTCCTGCAAACTTCTTTGATTCAAGAACCTTGCTCTGCCCTATTGTTTCACTCTGTTAAAAGAGAGAGACTGGGAAGAGCGGGGTGGTGCTCAAAACCCTATATCGCCTGCAGTTTGGTTACCCATTAAATCAGAGGCGAGAGCAGTCTGTAACTACCACGGGGAGAGCAGCAATGCTCACTCTGTTATTCTAGGCCAGATCTACATCGGAAACTTGCCAGTATAATAATGTCAGTGGCTTTTTTAATGACACTCTGTGGTGGAGTAGACAAACTCCACATTGGGCAACACAGAGTTAATGCTGCACCTTTGAAAGATGTCAGAATTGGAGGAAGGATCTTAAAAGGGAAAAACCCAACTCAGTGAGCGGAGCAGGTCTTGAGCCCTCAGTTCTTGGAACAAGGGCTGGCTAAAAGCAAACACTCAGCTGATCGCTGCCGGGTGACCCCTCCTGAAGGGAAAGGAGGAGCTGGTGTGGATCCTATTGTGGTGGGACTGTACCTTTGCACCAGCCAGGGAGACCAGCTGGGCCCACAGCTTTACAGAAGTCCTCTGAGGGAAGAGGGCTTCACGACATCTTTGGGATGATTCATTTGGGTTTGTTCCTTTGCCAGCCCCTGGGAGGGGTGGACGGTCTGGGGCTCAGGCAGTGGGTTGAGTCTCTTAACGTCTGTTAGTCTATAAGGTGCCGCAGGACTCTTTGCTGCTTCTCTTAAGACTGGATTGGTATGGAGAAACACCTGGACACATCATGGCAGTGACATGCTCTGATGCTGGCGAAAGCCCTAGTTAGATGCAGCTGTACGGGTATAAAAGTGCTTTTGCTAATATAGCTTATTTCATTCCAGAAACTGGTGTGACGTTATTGACATAATCTGTAACTGTATAGATCACTGTTGTGACTACTGTTATATATTTGCAGCAAATATTGTATAAAGGTTGTCATGTAAGGGGTCTATGGAGAGGTTATGGTTTGCTGGTTATGGTTTGCTGTCTCTATGTGTGTATCATTTTTGTAGTTGAAGTTATGAATATTGGCTCTATACTGTCTGTATTTCAAACTTATGCTATGCTTCTGGGTGACACCCCAGACAAGTTGGTGTTAGCCCTGCCTAGCCTGCTTGATGGCCCATTAAGGACCATCAGCTACACAATTGACCCATGGAGAGAAGGCAGATACGCCTTGTGACTCAGCAAAGTATGCAGGGACTGGCCCATGTGACTCCAGGCTCCATTTTGCTGTAAGTTTCCACAGTAAGAACAAAGAAGTGTTCTTATACCTGGAAAAGACTATAAAAGGCTGATGCCTCATCTCCATCTGGTCTTCAGTCCTGCTTCTTACCTTTGGAGGGACTTTGCTACAAATGGAAGCTTTACACTAAGGACTGACAACTCATCCCAGCTGTGAATGTACTGTACTCCAGAGACTTGATTTGAACCTGCAGCTTATTCCATCATTGCTACAAGCCTGAACCAAGAACTTTGCCATTACTGTATGACTGTATGTAGTTGATTCCATTTAACCAATTCTAGCTCTCATCTATATCTTTTTCCTTTTATGAATAAACCTTTAGATTTTAGATTCTAAAGGATTGGCAACAGTGTGATTGTGGGTAAGATCTGATTTCTATATTGACCTGGGTCTGGGGCTTGGTCCTTTTGGATCTAGAGAACCTTTTTTCTTTTACTGGGGTATTGGTCTTCATAACCATTTGTCCCCATAACGAGTGGCACTGATGGTGATACAGGGAAACCAAGGGAATTGCTTGTGTGACTTGGGGTTAGCCAGTGGGGTAAAACCAGAGTCCTCTCTGTCTGGCTGGTTTGGTTTGCCTTAGAAGTGGGAAAACCCCAGCCTTGGGCTGTAACTGCCCTGCTTTAAGCAATTTGTCCTGAATTGGCACTCACAGTTGGGTCCCACAAGAACCAGCATTGTTACAACTGGCCAGAGCACATTTCACAAGCTCTACCAGCAAATCTTCTCTAGTGTAGACTAGACCCCAGGCAAACTTTTGCAACAACCTCAAAAACCTTATATGAAGCCTGCCTGGAGCAAAACTTTCTACAAATGTGCCCTCTCCCCCACCCCATCCCAATCTGGCTGCTCCCACTGTAGTGATTGGTTTTGCCATTGACTTCAAGGGGTAACATTTTCAAAAGTACCTAAATGATCTAAGAGCCGAAACCTCTTTTGAAAATGGCATTTAGGCACTTTGGAAAATTTTACCCAAAGCCCCAAAGAATGGAGTGATGCTGTTCCTCCCTCTATGCTAGTTATTGCTGCATTGTCCTGTCCTGTTCATAGCAGTGTTTTAAACAATCTGCCCCTTCCGCCTGGGAGAGCGCTGCTTGACTTCAAGCATCTGTATTGTTGGCGCTCTGTACATACCAATACAGAATATGGCAGGCTCATCCCCAGGAGTAGCTCCGCTCACCTTAATGGGGAGGACTCTTGTACCGCAGAGTTTGGAGTTCCTACTGCCAGATTAGGGAGCGATACCTCAGGGCAGCTGGAACTTGGGCTATCATGCCCAGGCCAATAGATAAGCCTTAGGATGTGGTGGTTGCAAAGCTGGTTTTATGCCAACGCACTGTCTGAGAAGTCCCACCTGCAGTGGAAAGTCCCACATGGCTCTCATGCCATATGAGTTTCTGTGTGTACTAAGATCAAGCATGTGAACTCAGTACACAGCCCTGCATCAGCTTCACAGTGCCTCCTTTTGTCAAAGGCACCGGTGGCTTCAAATACCAGAGCAATAATGTCATCACCAGATATGCCCCAGAAGATGTGTTTTATCTGTAAACAGGCAAGCTGGAAGTGCCTGTGTAAACATGCCCAGGCGCGTCTGGAATCCCTTCCAGGCACTTCTCTAACTCAACCACATGTTTTCACTGATTGCAGTTTTGTGTCTGCAGTAGGGCTGGTAGAAACATTTGTGTATGACTTAGACATGTAAATGAGTGTGGTTAACCTGACTGGCTTCAAATCCTACTACTGCAATGAACAATTGGCTCATTCCTGTAGCCCCCACTCAGGCGAGTGTGCCCATTGATTCCAATGAGACTGCTCGTTGAAGGAAAGGAGGCTGCAAGAAACACCTGCACTGAGCTGACCACGCAGATTTCATGCACACTTTACTAGTTTTTGATCCTGTTGAGTTAGCTATAAAGGGCTCCCCCCAATCCCCCACATTGTGTATAATAATTTCCTGTCTGATACTTATAAGTTGGGTAAAATGCCCACAAACTCTTGGCATTTCAGTCTTTAGCTATTGTGTTGTTATTGTGTAATATGCCCATTCTCTGAAATAGTATTTGGAGGCAGCACCGAAGGGTCTGAGCAGTAGCAGATGTTGGGGCTTTGCAAGCCAGTTCCTACTGGAGGAGAAACCAATTATATGGAATCTGGGTATTTTCATAGTGTGACCTGTTGATTTATTTTACACCATAGACACCAGTCACTGAACAGAGGTGGTCACAAGCAACTAGAGGCAGATTATGGTTTTGTGGGACCCTGGATCAGAGCAAGTGGGGACCCTTCCCCACCCCTTCTGCCTGCAGTCCTGTCCCTCCTGCCCCTCCCTGGCACTTGAGGTGAAGGGGCTTCCCTTGCCCACCCAGCACTGCTGCTGGGGAGCACTGGGCGGGCAGAGTGGGTCAATTGGCCCAATGGCTAATCCGCCACTGCAAGCAGCATGTAGGCAAACCCCTCCTTCTGAAATGTCAACAGAAATACCAATGCCTGATTTCCTGGAAGCAATTCTGCCCCCCAGAACTGACTCTAGTTAGGGCGATCATGACAGAGAACAAACTCTCCTGCTGTTTGCAACAGCTCCCCAAAGAGATGACATCACAAACTACCAATACAACAATATTTCTTCAAAGCCTGGTCACTGCTCTCACGCTCAGTGAAAGAGCTTGTAAGACTGTGTGCAACAGGGCCTTCTGGGGACTCCCACCTGCACAAATAGAGCAGTGCAGAGACCTTCTGCACAAGGGTGGATTTCATCCTGAATGCATACCAGCTGCAGCCTCCAATACTCCTTATATCTGCCCCTCTATCCATGGAAGGGTGAGGGGAGCCAGTGTGACTCTTCTTGGCAGCCTCCTCTTGTATCAGGAAACATGGTTACCTGCCACCCCATTCCCCTCTCTTTCTTCTCACAGGTCAGTCAGCAAGTCAAGTGAAAAGACCTGAAGCATGATTTGAATCTAATGGCTGCTCTCCACATCATGGAGGAGCATAGTGTGGGCAATCTGCAGTCACCAATTCATTACTTGTGGTCAGATCTGAGAGCCACTGCTACCCGGAGATCATAGGCTTATGGATATAGGAATCTAACCCTGTCCAGTGAAATGCTGTCCCAATGGATCAGAGATTGCCTTTTACCCAATAGGGTGGAGCAGGTTTTACAAACGTACACCTAAAATCATAATGTGATTCCTAGATTTGGTGGACCAATGGTGGCCAGTGGAGCAGGTCTCTCAGCTATGTGTAACACTGTAGGAGAGAGACTGAACATTAACAATGATACTCAATTAACATTTCGGAAGCAATCAACAGAGTCCGGGACCATGTTATCTCACATAGCCTGCTACAAATCAGGAATGTAGCAGTAAACGGAGCTACTCTATTGCAAAACTGGTGTAACTATGATCAGAATCAGGACCCTCCCCTTTGCTTTTAAACTGGGAGTTCTTCGTCGTCTTCTTTGTATCAGAATAGTACTCGGAGGCCCAAATTGAGATCAGGGCACCATTGTGCAAGGTGCTGTACAAACACATAGTAAGACACCCCCACCCCACCCCGCAGAGACGTATAGTCTAAATAGAGAAGACAAGAAGACAAACAAAGAGTGGTACTGGAAATTAGCAAGGGGAAGTGACAAAGCAATTGAGTGGACGAGTCAGGAATAAGCCCAAGCTCCTCTGACTCCCACGCAGTGCCTCTCTACTACGTAATGCTGCCGTCACACAATACGTTCTGCTCTGTATTAATTTAACTGGTATTGAAGAAAATGTTAGGGTGAAGTGGGTTATTTTTGAGAGTGTAGCAAGGAGAGTGAAATCTATTTATATTGGTAACAGGAAATGAATCATTCATTAGTTGGTAATGATGTAACAGAAATCTAAATAGAGGAGCAATGGGAGCAATGTGTTGTTTATGGGGAGGGGTGTTGATTTTTTTTCCTTCAGAGATGCTTTTGCTAATTAACTTTTCATGACATGAATTTGTTTGCTTTAATGTATCCAGTTAGAAGAGTTTTCTGATACATTATTTAAGGCCTGAAAATAAATATTGGATGCTGAGGCTGTGCACATGAACGCTCAGAACAGCTCGTCTTCTCACTCAATTATTGATGGCGCTTTTTGCTGACTTTGAGATGCTCCCAGATGCATGGGGGAGATTCTTGGGTCGTTGATGTGCCAATTCCACTGCCCATAGGCTACAGAACTCCTCATCCCAACGTGTAGTTGGGGCTTTTAGCATAGTGCTGTGCCCAGCACTTGGGGAGGCAGAGAATTTCCTTAGGATGACAATAAGTGCTTAACCACCATCAATAACCTGCCCACTGCAAAATTTGTATCTGAAAGCACTGAAAATGATACAATAGTTTAGTTACTGCGCTGTTTTAATTGACAGCGCAAGCTGTTTTCTAACCTAAGCAAAAAGGCAGAGTGCTGGCTATAGGCTATCAGGGAGCAGAACAGTGAAGGAATTATAACGTATGGGCTACATTAATGCATGCATGCTATTAGAAAAGCTATCTCCGGTATTTGTTTACTGGGGTATGTCTTCCCTACTGGCCGGATCGGCAGGCAGCGATTGATTCAGCGGGGATCGATTTATTGTGTCTAGACTAGATGCGATAAATCGATCCCTGAGCGCTCTCCCGTCGACTCCTGTACTCCGGCTCAGCGAGAGGCACAGGTGGCAGCCAACTCGCCGTAGTGAAGACACCACAGTAAGTAAATCTAAGTACGTCGACTTCAGCCACGTTATTCAGGTGGCTGAAGTTGCTTAACTTAGATCGATCCCCCCCTCCAGTGTAGACCAAGCCTAGATCATCTCATCCTTTTCACAAGGCCTGTGTCCAAAGCAATTGGTTCAGTGGATTGTTCTGAGTTAAATAAAAAATAATCCCCAGCCACAGTGTTCACACAGAAATTAATTTGGGGCTGTTCTCTTGCCTGCCTTATACACAGTGCTTAATTTGTAGTGAAAGAGATGCTGGGGCTCAAGAAATTTTTTTACTTTCATAACTGATGTGGCAATCCCAGAGGTCCTGGGGCTATGAACTGCCAAGCCTAGAGGTGCTGGAACTAAGCACTGGCACGAATTAAGCACAGGTTATACAGGAGGTCAGAATAGAATCAGAATATCAGGGTTGGAAAGGACCTCAGGAGGTCATCTAGTCCAACCCGCTGCTCAAAGGAGGACCAATCCCCAGACAGATTTTTGCCCCAGATTCCTAAATGGCCCCCTCAAGGATTGAGCTCACAACCCTGGGTTTAGCAGGCTAATGCTCAAACCACTGAGCTATAGCTCCCCCAGATGATCACAGTGGTCCCTTCTTGTGTAGGATCTATGAATGAACAAGTGTACATGCCAGAGTGAAAGTGATTTGGATCCCAATACTATAGGATTAGCTTCTTAGCCAGTATAAATTGTCTCAATGCCATTGGAATCCATGATGACGAGCCCCATATGGGGAAAGTCAGACAGTTTTATAGGTGCCTTCCACAACCTAAGGGTTAGGCTGTTTGTCTATCAGTTTGAATAAATGAATACACATAGCTCGGTCAGTTATTGGGCTTTGTATACATGAAATTGCAAGACTGCCCATTTAGAAACTTTAGCACTATGGATTTAACACCCTTTAAATCTGCCTCATTTGCTAGATGATGAAGTTGGGATATAAAGCAGACAATGGCTTATGGACACAGAAATCTATTTAAGAACCCAAATGACACCGAAAGGGGCACCATCCAAAAGTACAGGCCCAAAATGTGACCTTGTCTTACTGTTGATGTAAACAGATGAGTGAAGTCTTTTGGATTCTAAGGGTAACATCCTGGCCCTATTGAAGTTAATAGGAGTTTTGCCGTTGACTTCACAAGAGCCAGGGTTTCACCCTAAGGGCTTCATTCGCCACTGTGCTATTCCATTCTTATGTCAGTGTCATTCTATTAAAGTCACTGGAAGTGTATCAGGATAAAATTGGCATAATGCAATAGTGAACCAGTGCCTGAATAGCCGTCCTTTCTTTTTATAACTCAGGCTATTGTATCATGAAGAAACCAATAACCATACTTACCACTGTTTTTGTGAAACCAAAACCTTTGATTTTGTGCTGCTTCTGTTTTTTCTGTAGCTGCATTTACCTACATTAACAACTTTGTGTTGATTTCTGCTTATTTACACTGGTCTAAATCAGGAACAACTCTATTTCATTTCAGTGGAATTACCTTTGAAGTAGATTAGTATGACAGCTTAGAATTTTTCCTAGCGTTATCAGATGTATGCAGACAGCACAGAAGGCAAATAATCCTGTTCTCCTTGAAACCAAGGGAGATCTCAGTGTTTGGACAAAATCGTTAAGGAGCAAACATTTTATTATTAAGCTTCCAGGAAGGCATTGCAAAGAATGGGCAGTCAGAAATAAATCTATTTAAAAAATAAAAAGCTTTTTACCCTCTCTATAACTTGTCAATCAGAAAATAAAATCAAATTTTGACTTGGCACAAGCGTTCATTAAAAAATATTCTTTCCACTTAGTTTCTTTCCTGAGCAGTCAACCAAACTGCTTGATTTACTGTGACCTTGAAACACAATGAAGCATTGCAAAGCAAACCCTCTGATACAGAAAGGCAGTGTGTTTTAACATGCAATACGAACTATTCCGATCCCAGTAAGAAATAGCCAAGTGGTTATCTCTAATGGTTTAAATCTCATCCAAGGCAGAGCTTTTACAAGGCGCCCTTTGTTAAGGATGTCATAAAAAAACACAATTTGTGAAAGTTTACATCTCTGCTGTGTGGAATAGCACCTGGGATTACTATGGCAGCACCAAAGGCACGTCTGACATTTCACATCATTTTAAAGTGATATACTTTAATTACAGTGCACTCTACCCTTCTGAGTCTGACACAGTCACTGACACAAGGCTATTGTGTTTTGGTGCCTAGCTACTGCATGCTTCTTGGAATTGCAGGAGCTCTCTGGAATAGTCATAAAGAGTACCCACGTGCTGTTACCGAGTGCATGTGGCATAGTATATTTCACGTGCAATAAACAGTGTGCAAACACTTAATGATCTAATGCCCAGTCCTCACACTGGAAAAACACAACACTTCTTGGAAGTAGGGTTGCCAACTTTCTACTTGCACAAAACTGAACACCCTTGCCCCGCCCCTGCCCCTCCTCTGAGGCGCCGCCCCCTTTTTTGAGCCCCCCCGCTCATTCCATCCCCCTCCCCCGTTGCTCGCTCTCCCCACCCTCACTCATTCACTCATTTTCACTGGGCTGGAGCAGGGGGTTGGGGTGCGGGAGGGAGTGAGGACTCCAGGGTGGGGCCAGAAATGAGGAGTTCAGGGTGCGGGAGGGGGCTCCGTGCTGGGGCAGAGGGTTAGGGGGTACGGGCTCCAACTGGGGGTGTGGGCTTTGGTGTGGGGCTGGCGATAAGGGATTAGGGGTGCAGGAGGGGGCTCGGGGCTGGGGGTGAGGGCTTCGGAGTGCAGGAGGGGGATCAGGGCTAGGGCTGGGACAGGGGGTTGGAGTATGGGAGGGGATCAGGGGTGCAGGCTCCAGGCGGTGCTTATTTCAGGCAGCTCCCAGAAGCAGCGGCATGTCCCTGCTCCGGCTCCTAAGTGGAGGCATGGCCAGGTGGCCCTGCACGCTGCTCTGTCCGCAGGCGCCACCCCTGCAGCTCCCATTGGCCACAGTTCTTGCCAGTGGGAGCTGTGGAGCTGGCGCTTGGGGCGGGGGCAGCGCGCAGAGCCCCCTGGCTGCCCCTATGCCTAGAAGCCGGAGAAGGGACACGTCTCTGCATCCGGGAGCCGCGCTGAGCCACAGGAAACAGGGAGCCTGCCTTAGCTCTGCTGCACCGCTGACTGGACTTTTCATGGCCTGGTGAGCGGTGCTGACCGGAGCTGCCAGGGTCCCTTTTCGACCAGGTGTTGTAGTCGAAAACCGGACACCGACAACCCTACTTGGAAGGCAGACCTGCAGCCAGACCAGGGCTGCTCACTCAGCGGCCATGACTCACCCCTCCAGCAGTGCTGCCACCCCACCAGGAACCCTCCTGCTGCCTCGCGATGTAACAGATCCCCTAGGCTCCCAGCCTGCTCTAGATCCGGTTCCCATTCCTGCCCCAGCCTTGCCTGAGCCCTGTTCCAGCCTGCCTTAGCCTTGTCTTTGCCCTACTCTGACCATGCTCCAGCCCTGCATCTGCCTTCTGACCCCCAGGCCCTCAGAATGCAGCTTAGATCTTTGGCCTGCATCTGGACTCCGGCTACGATACTGACTACGCTTGCTTACGCACTCTGACCTTGGTTCTGACCCATGACCTGTCTCTGGATCCTGGTTCCAGCACTGCCCTTGGCCTGGTCCCAACCCGATGTCTGGCTCTGACCTGCACTCCAACCACCAGGCCTGACTACCTGGAACCAGTGCCTGACACCTCTGCGCCGGGCTCCAATGTGAGGAAAGGGCCAATATGCTCCTGTGCACGACCTGTGAACTGAGCCCCGTCCACATGAGAAGCCCAAATCAGCTGCCGCTCTCAGGAGATCATGCAAGTATTCCAAACATGAGCCTGTGGAGTTGGCTGGCTCCTCAGGAGCTGCTCCTCCTCTGTGGGGTCAGATTAATATACAAGCAGTATAAAGACACGTCTCAGGCCCCAGCTCCTAGAGTGTATGTGATAACATCAGAAGCTCAGCTGTCATGTTTTTAACCTTCATGGTGGAAATGCTTGAAAATGTGACCCATGTGTAACTGATATGGCAATATCTGCCTGAGTCTGCAGGCAGGCTCCAGGAGCAGCTCTGACAGGCAGCGTGGGTGCCACCTGGTCCCCACCCACCAGCTAAGAAGGTCAGATCCCCACAGCTCAGGGGATAGGGGTTAGTCTGGATGAAATGGGCAGGGCTTCGGTCCTCTGGTGGGCTCTGAAGGAATGATTCTCCCTAAGGGGTATTCAGGTGTCCCCACCCTTCTAGGCAATGGGTTTAGGCCTCTTAGCTCAAGCGGTGGAGGCTTATGCTTTGGAGCTAAAAGTTCTGGGTTCATTCCCTGCTAACAACCCAGCTGGAGGGCGGCTGCACAAGCCACACAGCTTGCATTTTGAGTGCCCAGTGTGTGCGACCACATTGGAGCACGAAAACATTGTGAAAAGATACTCGCTTCAATTCAAGCACTCAATTCAGCGGCGGTCACTCCCGCTAGTTGAAATAGGCCAAATCTGTCCAGAAAAAAATGTTACAAAT
The DNA here is from genome assembly GCF_016161935.1 of Mauremys reevesii. Classification (NCBI taxonomy): domain Eukaryota; kingdom Metazoa; phylum Chordata; order Testudines; family Geoemydidae; genus Mauremys; species Mauremys reevesii. The sequence goes on from NC_052633.1 coordinate 6,989,627, forward strand.
GATTCACTCATTTTTAGCTGGGACCGAATCCCTGGTGACCCTTGGATTTGTTTCAGCTTCTTCATATGATGAATGACTTCAGTTGCTTTTTTTCCTTTATTCTTGAAACAAGCACGAGGTTAGACCCGGAGGAGTGTCTTCCTGAGAGCTTATCTGGTGGAATGATCACTGCAATCCTTTGGAATGTTCTGTGTCTTATCTTGTCAAAGCCCCACATTCTGTTGCCATGGCGGCTGCAGGGGAGGGGATCAAAGCTCTTCCAAAGAGGCTTGACATTAGCTCCTGACCACAAAGGGCCAGCCTGCAGCCTGCAGGAATTCAGAGCACTGGCTTGCATATCCCTGCCAGGCATTTGAATGGCCTGTTTCATTGCCACCAGTGGCAGCTGGGCTCAGTGCAGGCCTTAGTGGATGAAATTCTCTGGCCTGTGTTACACAGGAGGTTTGACCCACAGCTAGTCGGGCAGCTTTTGACAAAATGATGTTTCATCGGAAATTGACGATTCATTGAAAGTTTCCACAGAAACGTAGCGGTTTCAATCCAGCTTTCTTCAGGAAGGTTTCTCAGGTCCAGGATGGAATTTCTGGTCCAAACCAGCAAGGAGGGCCCATCCCACAATAGCCAATGGGTTAAGGCAGCGGTTCTCAAACTTCACCCGAGGATGCCCATTTTGATTTAAAAATGTTCACGGACCCCCAAGGTGGCTTCTAATTTTCCCTGTGCTCAACCCCCGCTCAGCTCCAGGCCCCACCCCAACTCCTCCCCTTCCCCCAAGGTCTCACCCCCACTTCCACATCTTCCCGCCCCCACTCCACCCCTACCCCTTCTCAACCCCACCTCTTTTTGCCCCCTTCCCCGAGCATTTCCCGTGCCCGCTCCCTCCCAGTGCCTCCTGCATGCCGCTGAACAGCTGTTCCCTGGCATGCAGGAGGCACTGGGAGAGAGGGGGAGGAGTCGATCAGCAGGGCCAGCAGCCCCGGACATGACCTGTGGAACTGCTGGAGTACCCTCATAGACCCCAGTTTGCGAACCACCGTGGTAAAGCATGCGCTGGGGATGTGAGAGAGCCAGATTCAAGTCCCTGCTCTGGCTGATTGGGAATTGGGGCTTGAACCGGGGTCTCCCAGGGAGCTGATGTGGGGTGGGTCTCTCTTTTTCTCAGGATAGTTTTGGAAAGGGCTCCTTTTCAGCCTGATGTTGAACGGAGACAAATGTTGAAACGAGGACATTTCCCCCAAAATAGAATTCTTGTTTTCCAGCCAGACTCAATGATCCTTCCTGGCCTTAAAATATATGAACCAACACTGTAAGCCCACGTGAGCCCCAACAAAACGAAAGGGAATTCTGTTTTATGGCTGCATTTCAGCTGACTAGCTCAACTGGCTGCAGGATCCTGTCGTTCATTAGGGATGATTGGCCCTTAGCACTCACACGGCCGGGTTGCAACACTCTCTCTGTAACCATTCTATGGCTGTACACAGCTAACATTTGCCATACTAATACTAGCCTCCCGGCAGCAGGCAGCAATATTAAGCTGACATGTTCTTCAATACTCACACAGCCACCCCCAAATTAATAGAAGCTGTCAGATAGTCTTGCTCAATTTATTTTTTAAAAATAATCATTACATGGCATTTTGAACTTGAATTTTCCCAGTATAGGACCTGATGCTGCCGGTGCTGCATGCATACTGAGCACCCTCGACTGCCTTTAGTGTGTGGGCATTCAGCACTCTGCAGGATTGGGCCCAGGCAAAGCTATTGCTGGGTTTTAAAAAGTCTTGCAGATTTCAGGGGAGAGTTCAAATTGAGGCCCTGACCACATCTTGTGCTCATTAAATATTCCATGACTTTTTCCCGAAGAATAGGGAAGTCCTGGTTCAAATCCAGCTCAGGTAATTACACCCTGCCCACCTAGAATTCTTCCTGTGCTTCAGTTGGATCAGTCTGTATCTGAAAGGGGAAAACTTGCAACAACCCTGAAAGACACTATTGTAAAGCAAATGTTTGATCGCGCGTTGAAACTGTTCCAGAAGAGTTACTGTCTTCGGAGATGCTCGTTCAGTTCTCAGATGCTCTCAGATTATGGGCCCTTAGTGATTTTTTAATATTTTATGTTTACCTGTAAAGGCATCTCTCCAAAGTGTATGTCATCTGAAACTTTCACTGCTTGTTCTTTTAGCAAGGGAGAGCTAGGGGAATCCTTTGGCAGGAGGGCTGCTAGTTTGGGTCATTCCCAGCAAACCTAGAAAGAGCCATTCCTTCAGAGACTTCTTGTTGCATTTATTTGTAGATGGAACTTATAATGTTCATTGGTTCTGTTGGAGTGGTAAAAACCAGGCAGCTGATTGAGAGGATTAGCATTTGCTAGGAACATCGCGGCAGTCTCAGCTGGAGCCATGATACCTGCTAATGGAGCTATGCCATTTACCCCAACGGAGGATCTGCCCGACAGTGTTCAGAGCTTGCTCTCAAAGGAGTTCAGCATTTGATTTGGAAATCTTCTTTCTAGAGAGCTTCTCACTGAGAAGGGCCCTTAGGGTGACCCGATGTCCCAATTTTATAGGAACAGTCCCAATATTTGAAGCTTTTTCTTATATAGGCTCCTATTACCCCCCACCCCATCCCAATTTTTCACACTTGCTGTCTGGTCACCCTAAGGGCACTGGAATCAGCACTCTGGGAGTTGGTGTTTAGCAAGCAGCCTGGGACAGGGCAGGGTCCGGTGCCCGTCTCTTTTCACATTACAAACAGCTCAGACAGTGAGTGACCTTCTGATAAGCACCTCCTGAGGTGTATTTCATAACGTCCTCCCCACCACAGGCTCTGAAAGCCTTGTCCCCTTTGCGCATCCTTCCTGGGTCTTTTCTACCTTCTGCCTAATGGGCTAAGCAGCCTCTTAGCTCTCCTCAGCCCAGCCCAATCCAGGCACAGGTCTACTCTAGAGCAACTGATTAGAGCTGCAGTCACCAGAGTGCTGGATCAGCTGCTGTTGCCCAGCCCTCGGTCACGCTGCCAAATTCTCTTACTTTACTTGAAAGAATAAGGCAGGGGAATTAAGCCCATTGCTTAGGATTGAAACCAAGAGAACTGTTTCTGCAGGCTGCCAGTGGAGACTGGTTGGCTGACAATGGCTCTGAAGCTGTTACTGGTTTATATAAAGAGACCCAGGATCACGATCAGATCTGCATCACTGGTGTCAAGGCTGATTCCCCACTCTGGCACTTCGAGTGCAGAAGGTGGGGGCCCGCAAGGACTCTTAAAAATTAATACTGGCCACTCCAGGCTTCTATTAAACTCCCAAGGTTACAGCTTCTCTCTGACCTTGGCTTGGTAAATGCTTCCACCACCCAAATGCAAAATCTCTTTTTGAAGCCCAGGAAGGCGCACTTGGGAATTCCTTCCTGTGGGGTACCCTCAAGCCCTCTCTCTCTCTCTCTCTCACACACACACACACCTGTGATGAAGTGGGGGGTTTTCTGTATTTTTCCAGTGGCTTGCATGCACAGGGGGTGGGACTCAGTGTCCCCAGGGGTTACTGGTTTAACGAGGTGAGGGGAGAGGGAGTTTGTTGTTACAGAGGACCGGAGAGGAACTCGGGACACCAGCCGATGGCCTGGAGGATGGAGACCCCAGCGACTGGTGACCTGGAGACCCAGCTCAGGAGACACAGCCGGTTCTGGCCAGTGGGAGGACAATGGGCTGTGAAGAGAGGACTCCGGTGACCTGACCAGCCGGTTCCAGCCAGAGGGGCCAGAGGGGGGCTGAGAGGAGAGGAGACCCAGGTCTTCCTGTTTACGACCCTGTTTACCTGGAGAGAAGCCAATGGGCAGAGGCAGGGCTTGGGGCTGGGGATATTGGAGACCCAGCTGGGAAGCAGGGGGGCTCGGGGCTGGAGAGGGGGAGCAGGCAGAGCCCACCTGGATGCAGGGGGACTGGGATGTGCTGTGCTGAGGGAGGCCAGGCTTGAGACCCTGAGAGTTTCCTGTGCTGTGTTCAACTCTCACTAAACCCTCCTGTTTTAGGCTGGCTGAGAGTCACTCCGGTCTAGAGAGCAGGGTTGCATCAACCCCTTTGGGGTGAGGAAGCCTGGGGGGTCCAGAGCACGTGGAGTCCCTGAGGGGGCCTACGGCAGGGACAGACGTGCTAAGGCTCAGAGAGGTGCGGCTCCAGGAGGTGGAGGGGCTTGACCCCGAGAGAGAGTGGACCCCCAAGAAGGGCTGTCGCACTGAAAGGGGCACCCCCCACGGACTGCACAGGGCCAAGAGTGGGCCCGATCTGTGAGTCCGTGACAACACTCCGCGGGGAAGAGCTGAGAAAGAAAACAAAGGAAATTAGCTGGTGGCAACAGCTAATTTAACAACATGCACAAACCTCTTAGGACACCAAAAATCCAATCCTGTTCTTAAAAAAGGTAAATTTTATTAAAAACGAAAAAGAAAGGAAATACATTTGAAATTTAGGCTTTTTGCTAGATCTTAAAAGAAACCATTACAAAAATTAAGCAACAAGATAGCTCTCTTGAGGTTCAGTTGAAAGGTTCCAACCTAAACAAAAGTTAGCACAGAGGAGTCCACAAGCCAATCAGAAATAAAAGAAATAACCCTAATCGCATCTTCCTAGACATTCCCTAATTACTTACACATTCAGGGTTTCAGATATGTAGGGTTGAGATATGAGTTGATGCTTTTTCATTCCTGGTTTTAAAGCTTTTTACAGCATAACTCCAGCCGTGTCCTGCTCTGTCCCCTGTCTTCGGAGAACAACAACAACAGACAAAGGGAAGGGTTTTTTCCCCCCAATTTAAAAAGTTCTAGCCTTTCCATTGGCTTTTTTGGTCAGGTGCCCACACCCTTTCCTTTACCTGGGGAACTTTTTTAACCCTTTACAGGTAAAGTAAGCAGAGAATAGCCCCCAAGAGGAACTTTATAGCTAACTGGCTGTCTGGGTGTCCATAAAAGGGAGCTACCCCCCACCCCCTTCATTTATCACCGCTGTCCAGAAGAGGATGCAGATAGAGGGATGTGAGAGTCAACCTCTGGCAAGGCAGTGCCTTCCATTGAAGGGTCTGTCCCCTTCCAGCTGGTTGCCCGTGTTAATACAGTTGAGTAGCCACAGTGCTTTGAATATAAAAAATGCTTTAAAAATATTCAGTGCTCTTGGAAAAATCAGGCCTCAGGTTGGGCACCCAAAATTAGCAGACACATTTGCAAAGTTTAGCCCTAATGTCTCTGTGCTTCAGTCCCCCTCCTATATGATGGGGATCATACGTTCCTATCTCTCAGGGGTGGTGTGCGGAAAAGTTCACTAACGCATGGGAAGCACACAGATACTATGGGATAAGTGCCATAAAAATGCCCAAGAGGAGATGGATGATCCTGTATCCAGAGCAGGGTTTGGTTGGTATGTGGGAAGCTAGACCTGGGGACCTAAATTCTCTGTAAGCTGCGTGACTGCAGCAGCCTATTAAGCACTGTGAAGGCTCTCAGGAAATCCGCCTGCTGTGGCTGGGGGAGGGGCACCCCTCCCCCCAGTCCCAACCCAGCCCCAGACCTGCCGCTGCTGGGGGAGGGGCACCTATCCTATGGCCCAGGTGCTGCTGCGGGGAGAGATGGAGGGAGTTCTCCTTCCCTGCCGTAGTCCCAGGGCAGCCTGCACCCCAAACCCCTCATCCCCAGCCCCACCCCCGAGCCCTCCCCCCCCTCCCCCACCCCTCCGCCCCACCCCTGAGCCCCACATCCCCAGCCCCACCCCCGAGTCCCCACCCCCAGCCGGAGCCTTCACCGCCCCCCCCCGCACCCCAACCCACTGCCCCAGCCCTGACCCCCTCCTCCCCAGCCCCACCCCAGAGCCCACACCCCCAGCCGGATCCTCACCCCGGCACCCCAACCTCTGCCCCAGCCCTGAGCCCCCATTCCCAGCCCCACCCCAGAGCCCACACCCCAGCCAGAGCCTTCACCACCCCCCGCATCCCAACCTCTGCCCCAGCCCTGAGCTCCCATCCCCAGCCCCACCCCAGAGCCCGCACTCCCCAGCCGGAGCCTTCACCCCCTGCACCCCAACCCCGGCCCCAGCCCTGAGCCCTCATCCCCAGCCCCACCCCAGAGTCCCCACCCCAGCCAGAGCCTTCACCCCCCCCCGCACCCCCACCCTCTGCCCCAGCCCTGAGCTCCCCATCCCCACCCCAGAGCCCACACCCCAGCCGGATCCTCACCCTGCCCCACACCCCAACCTCTGCCCCAGCCCTGAGCCCCCATCCCCACCTCAGAGCCCCCACCCCCAGCCGGCGCCATCACCCCCACCTGCACCCCAACTCTCTGCCCCAGCCCTGAGCCCCCATTCCCAGCCCCACCCCAGAGCCCGCACCCCAGCTGGAGCCTTCACCACCCCGCACCCCAACCCTCTGCCCCAGCCCTGAGCCCCGCATCCCCCGCCCCACCCCCGAGCCCCCACCCCTAGCCAGAGCCTTCACCCCTGACCACAATCCTCTGCCCCAGCCCTGAGCCCTCATCCCCAGCCCCACCCCAGAGCCCGCACCCCCAGTTAGAGCCCTCACCCCCGCACCCCAACCCTCTGCCCCAGCCCTGAGCCCCTCATCCCCAGCCCCACCCCAGAGCCCACACCCCAGCCGGATCCTCGCCCCGCACCCCAACCCTCTGCCCCAGCCCTGAGCCCTCATCCCCAGCCCCACCCCAGAGCCCACACCCCAGCCAGAGCCTTCACCCCACCCGCACCCCAACCTCTGCCCCAGCCCTGAACCCCATCCCCAGCCCCACCCCAGAGCCCGCACCCCAGCCAGAGCCTTCACCCCTCCGCACCCCAACCCTCTGCCCCAGCCCTGAGCCCCAAATCCCTAGCCCCACCCCAGAGTTCCCACCCCCAGCTGGAGCCCTCACCCCGCACCCCAACCTCTGCCCCAGCCCTGAGCCCTCATCCCCAGCCCCACCCCAGAGCCCACACCCTGCCGGAGCCTCATCCCCCCACCCCACCCCGCCGCCCCCGCCCCGCGCCCCGCAGCCCCCGCCCCACCCCAGAGCCCGCAGCCCCAGCCAGAGCCTTCACCCCCCGCCCCCGCACCCCAACCCTCTGCCCCAGCCCTGAGCCCTCATCCCCAGCCCCACCCCAAAGCCCGCACCCCAGCTGGAGCCCTCACCCCCGCACCCCAACCCTCTTCCCAGCCCTGAGCCCCTCATCCTCAGCCCCACCCCAGAGCCCGCACCCCCAGCTGGAGCCCTCACCCCGCACCCCAACCCTCTGCCCCAGCCCTGAGCCCCCAGCCCCAGCCCCACCCCAGAGCCCACACCCCAGCCGGAGCCTTCACCACCCCCTGCACACCAACCCTCTGCCCCAGCCCTGAGCCGCTGATCCCCCGCCCCACCCCAGAGCCCACACCCCAAGGCGGAGCCCTCATCCCCCCCCACCCCAACCCGCTGCCCCAGCCCCGAGCCCCTCATCCCCAGACCCACCCCAGAGCCCGCACCCCAGCCGGATCCTCACCCCCTGCACCCCAACCCTCTTCCCCAGCCCTGAGCCCTCATCCTCAGCCCCACCCCAGAGCCCGCAGCCCCAGCCAGAGCCTTCACCCCGCCCCGCACCCCAACCTCTGCCCCAGCCCTGAGCCCTCATCCCCAGCCCCACCCCAGAGCCCGCACTCCCAGCCGGATCCTCACCCCGGCACCCCAACCCTCTTCCCCAGCCCTGAGCCCCTCATCCTCAGCCCCACCCCAGAGCCCGCACCCCCCGCGGGCGCCCTCACCCCCGCACCCCAACCTCTGCCCCAGCCCTGAGCCCCTCTCTTACACTCTAAACCCCTCAGCCCCACCCCCACCACATGAATTTTGTTATGTGCACCATCACCTCCATATTGGTGCACATAAAATTCATTCTGCACTTGGGTGGGAAAAATTAGAGGGAACATCACTGCTGGGGACTACACATGGAACTTTGAGCAGCTGCCTCATTCCCTGAGCATTGTCCATCCTGTGTATTGAATGAAGCCTATGGGAAAAGATAATGTGGGATCACGTAATGAAAGACTGTCTCATAATGAATATGCGCAAGGGGGCAGAATTAAGTTTGCACAAACAACTGAATTCTGGCACATTTTAACTTTTGAGGGAAAACCTCAGCCTAACTCCAGACATGGAAAACATTCTCCAGTTACATCTTTTTATGAATTCTAAAGCTCAGAATTGCAATACATGCTGTAGGAGACCAGGGCTCTGCATGTGTGGTAGAGCACTATATTGCCTATAGCCTCCATTCCGTTGTGCTTTTTGTTTACTTTGTGAAGATAATATTGCCATAAATCATCATACAACTCCTGATTGCTACTGTGACATTACAGATTGGGCCAGTGCTCCATCAGCTGTTGTTGCAACTGTCATTACTACATGATATATGTCTGTGATCTCCCATGTATCCTCCTAGATTACTAAACCAATTCCTCACTCCACATTTTATGTGCATCTGAGACTTTAGGATTTTTTTTTTGTATATTTCAACAATTAGAGGCTTTTGGGGGGTGGATTTTGAGGGACATCTATACTTCTGGAGAAACCATGAAAGCAGTGGATGACTTCATATATTTAGGCAGTAAACTGTCACGAAACAGGCACAGCCCATGCCAAGGAGAATTGGTTTAGCAGCCTCAGCCACGAAGGAGCTGCAGAGGGCCTGGAGCAAAAAGAAGGTAAAATTATATGTAAAAGTATGGATTTAGCAAACCTGCATACTTGTGATCTTATACGGATCTGAAACCTGGATGTTGTTTGCACGGGTCATCATGTGGTTGGAGACATTCCATATGCATTGCTGGTGACAACTACAGGGTTTAAGGTGGTTTGACTTTATCAGTAATAGGGATGCTGTGTCAGGGTGCTGGGTAAGGAGTGCTTAACCAGCCCCCTGCCATGCCAGCCCCAGTTAAGAAGAGTAGATTGGAGCTAGCTGAATAGGCCTGTGCCTGCTTCAACTAGCAACAGCTGCTGCCAGCCTCACTAGCCAGGGGCTGGAAAAGGGCTGGGAGGGAGGAAGGAAAAGGAAAAGGAGGAGAGGCAGCCAGCCCAGCGGGCGAGCGGCAGAGAGGGGTGGGTGGCTCTGGCTTGCGAAGCCTGGCTGTGAAATCCTATATATGGATAGTAAGGTGGTGGTGGGAAATAGCTATAAATAAAGCGCACTGGTGACTGCATCAATCTGAGGCATCCCTGACTGATTTGTGAGGGCAGCAGGGACAGAAGTAAGAGGGGTCCAGCTGCACCTGGCTACAGATGCATCAGTGAGACCTGGCCCTGAGAGGACTGAAGTCACTATTGGCCACTGCAAGCTGGCCCTTTTTGGTCATGCTGCCTGCCTCAGAGAGGAAGTCCCTGCACATGGAGCTCTGAAGATCGGACTTGTGGTCAGGAGGGAATGTGATTAACCTGGCTGCACCAGATCAGTAATAACACTGGGAGCTCTGAGATGCCTGGAATAAAACTGTACAGTGTAGTCAGGGACACTCAGCGCTCCGGGTCTCCGCTGTCAAAGCGGGGTAGGGGTGGGGGTGTTTTCGGGGAGGGATGTTAGATAGCACAGAGTGTTAAGTTACATGGGCCTCTTTCATCTCTGGAGCCAGTTTCACTGATGTACATCTGGAGGAAATGTTGATTTCAGTGGACTTACTCTGTATTTACACTAGTTGTAGGGTGACCAGATAACAAGTGTGAAAAATCAGGGCAAGGGGTGGGGAGTAATAGGGTCCTATGTACGAGAAAGCCCCTGATATGGGGACCAGTCTCTATAAAATCAAGACACGTGGTCACCCTAACTAATTGAATGTGGCCCTCGGGTTCATCTCTGTCATACTGCATAGCATAGTCCCTCATGATAAAACCCGCTACACGTATTTTCCTATGGCAAGTTGTATCTGGTAAGGAGAAGACCCAGGACTGGGACAGTACTGAGTAGAGGTGTGCGCAGAAATAAACATTTGGCTGCTTTGGGAAGGATCCTTTCTGTGCCCCTGCCGCTGGTGGAGCTGGCTAACACTCCCTCCTCCTGTGCGGCTGGAGGAGCTGGTTCTCCCCGCCATGGGCCTAGGTCTGGTGAAGCTCGCTCTTCCCCCTAGCCCCGGGGCTAGTGGAGCTTGCGCTCCCCCAGAAGCCAGAGGAGCTGAATCTCCCCCCGCAGCCCGAAGACCAGAGGAGATGTCATCTCCCACCCTGACCCCCAAGGAGTTCTGTGCCTTCACAGATTGGGGGGGTCCGTGCCCCTCCTTGCCCCCGCACACACCCCTGGTACTGAGGGCTTGGCTACACTGGAGAGTTACAGCGCTGGTGGTGGCTTTACAGCGCTGTAACTCACTCCCCGTCCACACTGGCAAGGCACATACAGCGCTGTATCTCCCTGGCTACAGCGCTGCATGTACTCCACCTCCATGAGAGGAATAAAGAGAACAGCGCTGCTGTTGCAGCGCTGGAGTACCAGTGTAAACAGTGATTAATCTTACTACGTTGTAACTGACCTCTGGAAGTTTCCCATAATGCTTTTAAGTAAAGATAACACTCTTTGTTTTGTTGTGATGCCTCTCTTGGTTTTGTTGTGAACTCGGGGCTCCCGGAGCTGCTTATCTAAAAAACAAACACAGCTCCTGTTTGCTCGAGCAGAGGCAGGCAGGGAATGTCCACAGCTAGTGTTTGCTTGAGGAGAGAAGCAGTACGGCGTGCGGGGGAAGGGAGGGGTCCGTTTCAGAGCAGCTGCCTATCTGGTCTGTGAGGGAAAAAAACAAAAGGCTATTTGCATTTAGTGAATGAGAGAGGGGTGGGGGAAGGGGTCAGAACTTGCAAGGCAGGGAGCTGACACAGTGTGGGCTCCAAAAATCCACTCTCTCTCTCCCCCACGCTCCCTGTCACACTCCACCTCACCCCCCTCTTTTCAAAAACACGTTGCAGCCACTTGAACGCTGGGATAGCTGCCCCTAATGCACCACTCCCAACACCACTGCAGATGCTGCAAATGTGGCCACGACAGTGCGCTGATAGCTGTCAGTGTGGCCACACTGCAGCGCTTTCCCTACACAGCTGTACAAAGACAGCTTTAACTCCCAGCGCTGTACAGCTGCAAGTGTAGCCAAACCCTGAGTGTTGCATGAAAGGCCCAAAGGGACCAGCTGACCAGTGGGGATTGGCTGTGCAAGGAAACCAAGTACAGGGCTGCAAGAAATGGCCCCTTTCTAGCATTGGCCACAAGTCATGAGTGAGTTTGGAAAAGGTTGGCAGGACTGTTTAGAAGCTCACAGCTACAGAAGTTATTTTTGCTCACTCTTGGCTCTTTGTAACAGCGCTAGAGCTGCAGCTGCCATGATTTGAGGGTACTTCAGCAGTTTATTTTGGGAAACGGGGCTACAGCCTTGCTCACAAACACTCACTGATTGATGTCTTGTCACATTCAAGATGGCTGGTCCGAAGGAGGATTACTGGTGGGGAAGGAGACATCCCAGCAGAGCAGGTCAGAATCCCTTTAGGGCCAGAGGATGGAGAGAGATGGCAGGAGAGAGATCACTTGATCATTGCCTGTTAGGTTCACTCTCTCTGGGGCACCTGGCATTGGCCACTGTCGGTAGACAGACACTGGGCTAGATGGACCTTTGGTCTGACCCAGTACGGCCGTTCTTATGTTGTTAGGTGTGTGGGCACATGCTGTAAACACACGTATTATTCACTTGAGACCTTTGGGTTTCACCAGGTTGGCTGTATGTCAATTCCAGCCTGTCCTCTGGCATTAGGGTGACCAGACAGCAAATGTGAAAAATCGGGATGGGGATGGGGGGTAATAGGAGCCTATATAAGAAAAAGACTCAAAAATCAGAACTATCCCTATAAAATCGGGACATCTGGTCACCCTATCCGGCATAGGGTCAACACCCACGTCAAGGCGACCTTCTTAAATGCGAGTAGCTGCTCTTCTTTGCTTTGCTTTGACTAGCAGAGAGGGACACCAAAATGCCCATCCCATTACAGTGCCTGCACACACCACCCTGCTATTGTGCAGTTTCTTGCCTGGCCCAGATGTGATCAGTCTGTTCATTTTTGCCCTTGTTACAAATAATAGATGTGGGATTTTTCTGTTTGCCTTCTAGGTTTTGAGCCCTTTGTGGTCATGTATTCCAGCTTTTCTCCACCACCAGGAAGACTAGAAACTGACTTTTTTAATAAAAGGTGAGCTTCTCATTTCTGGGGCTTTAAGTAAAACACCAAACAGCGTGAGACTCATGATTAAATCAGGAGAGGTGGCAATGCTGTAATTAATTTGTTATGAGCTGTGATCTTTACTGAAATGGCTGCAACAACACGCTTGTATGTTTAACACCAATGAATCTGACATTACACCTGGCAGAGCAGGTAGCAGCTGCACACATTCTCCTAGCTCTCATAATGACACCATAGGGTACTCATAGATTTTAAGGTCAGAAGGGACCATTATGATCATCTAGTCTGACCTCCTGCACAATGCAGGCCACAGAATCTCACCCACCCACTCCTGTAACAAACCCCTAGCCTATGTCTGAGTTATTGAAGTCCTCAAATTGTGGTTTAAAGACCTCAAGGTGCAGAGAATCCTCCAGCAAGTGACCTGTGCCCCAGGCTGCAGAGGAAGGCGAAAAACCTCCAGGGCCTCTGCCAATCTGCCCTGGAGGAAAATTCCTTCCCGACCCCAAATATGGTGATCAGCTAAACCCTGAGCATGTGGGCAAGACTCACCCGCCAGCACCCAGGAAAAAATTCTCTGTAGTAACTCAGATCCCACCCCAACTAACATCCCATCACAGACCATTGGGCATATTTACCTGTTAATAATCAAAGATCACTTAATTGCCAAAATTAGGCTATCCCATCATATCATCCCCTCCGTAAACTTATCAAGCCAGATATGTCTTTTGCCCCCACTGCTCCCCTTGGAAGGCTGTTCCAGAACTTCACTCCTCCTTTGTCTAATTTCAAGTCTAAATTTCCTAATGTGCAGTTTATGTCCATTTGTTCTTGTGTCCACATTGGTACTAAGCTTAAATAATTCCTCTCCCTCCCTGATATTTATCCCTCTGATATATTTATAAAGAGCAATCATATCTCCCCTCAGCCTTCTTTTGGTTAGGCTAAACAAGCCAAGCTCTTTGAGTCTCCTTTCATAAGATAGGTTTTCCATTCCTCGGATCATCCTAGTAGCCCTTCTCTGTACCTGTTCCAATGTGAATTCATCCTTCTTAAACATGGAAGACCAGAACTGCACACGGTATTGCAGATGAGGTCTCACCAGTGCCTTTTATAACAGTACTGACACCTCCTTATCTTTACTAGAAATACCTCGCCTGATGCATCCCAAGACCGCATTAGCTTTTTTAATGGCCATATCACATTGGTGGCTCATAGTCATCCTGTGATCAACCAATACTCCAAGGTCCTTCTCCTCCTCTGTTACTACCAACTGATGTGTCCCCAATTTATAACCAAAATTCTTGTTATTAATCCCTAAATGCATGACCTTGCACATTTCGCTATTAAATTTCATCCTATTACTATTACTCCAGTTTACAAGGTCATCCAGATCTTCCTGTATGATATCATGATCCTTTTCTGTATTAGCAATACCTCCCAGCTTTGTGTCATCCGCAAACTTTATTAACACATTCCCACTTTTTGTGCCAAGGTCAGTAATAAAAAGATTAAATAAGATTGGTCCCAAAACCGATCCCTGAGGAACTCCACTAGTAACCTCCTTCCAGCCTGACAGTTCACCTTTCAGTATGACCTGTTGTAGTCTCCCCTTTAACCAGTTCCTTATCCACCTTTCAATTTTCATATTGATCCCCATCTTTTCCAATTTAACTAATAATTCCCCATGTGGAACAGTATCAAATGCCTTACTGAAATCAAGGTAAATTAGATCCACTGCATTTTCTCTCTCTAAAAAATCTGTTACTTTCTCAAAGAAGAAGCTCAGGTTGGTTTGGCACGATCTACCTTTTGTAAAACCATGTTGTAATTTGTCCCAATTACCATTGACCTCAATGTCCTTAACTACTTTCTCCTTCAAAAATTTTTCCAAGACCTTGCATACTACAGATGTCAAACTAACAGGCTTATAGTTACTCGGATCACATTTTATTCCTTTTTTAAAAATAGGAACTATGTTAGCAATTCTCCAGTCGTAAGGTACAACCCCTGAGTTTACTGATTCATTAAAAATTCTTGCTAATGGGCTTCCAATTTCATGTGCCAGTTCCTTTAATATTCTTGGATGAAGATTATCTGGGCCGCACGATTTAGTCTCATTAAGCTGTTTGAGTTTGGCTTCTACCTCGGATGTGGTGATATCTACCTCCATATCCTCATTCCCATTTGTCATCCTACCATTATCTCTAAGCTCTTCATTAGCCTCATTAAAGACTGAGGCAAAGTATTTGTTTAGATATTGGGACATGCCTAGATTGTCCTTAACCTCCACTTCATCCTCAGTGTTTAGCGGTCCCACTTCTTTCTTTGTTTTCTTCTTATTTATATGGCTATACAACCTTTTACTATTGGTTTTAATTACTGCTTCCATACCACCTTTTAAACTTGGAACTTGCCTCTTTCCATTGCTCTGGGTACCAAACAGCCTCTCTCTTGGTTCGCATCCCTCCTGGAAAGTTGCGGTGTCCACACACTTAATTTAGTTTAGCACCTAACCCAGCATGAGATTGTATCCTCAAGCCATGCATGTGTGTGGGAATTAGCCTGTGAACTCTAAGGGCACTGACCCTGTGCTTCTCTGCACTTGTTCAGCATTGTGCACATTGTTGTCCCTCAGTTAATGACAGCCTGGGGTTTTGCTTTCAGAACAGTACAATGTGTAATTGTTCGTCTATCCCCTTTGGAGTCCAGAATGGCTATCACTATGTTTGGTGTACCACCCACCTCCCACCCAGATCGGCAGCGTGGCCTGGAGGGACGAAGGCCTGTCTTGATTTTAACATGTCAGTGCCTCTATCTGATCCAAAGTACATATGTGTGTCAGCCAAGAGGAAGAGTCCTTAAGTTGTCATGGCTAGGACAACTGCCAGGAATCTGAATCCAAGAGCCACGGGGAGAATTATAGAATCATAAGAGTGGTAGGGACCTTGAGAGGTCATCTAGTCCAGTCCCCTGCACTCATGGCAGGACTAAGTATTATCAGACCATCCCTGACAGGTGCTTGTCTAACCTGCCCTTAAAAACCTCCAGTGATGGAGATTCCACAATTATTATTATTAGATTATTAGAAGATAATAATCAAGGTCAAACTAATATCAACAGAGCACCTAAACCTAAGTGCTCTGATGTGTAAGGTCGTTAAAGAGTTTGTGGGTGAAATCCTGGGTGGGACTTTTACCACTGACTTCAATGGGACCAGGACTTCATCCTGAGTGCTCACAATCAACAGACAGGACTGGGAGGCAGAGCGTAGGACAGTGAAACGTCACATCCGGTGCTCAGTATGAACTAGGGAACAATTCCAGAAAAGAGCCACTGGGTCCTGGGTGAAGGACTAGAGAGGAGGCAGAGGCTTTCTCTTGTGGAATGCGTAAGCTTGTCTGGGTCCATAACTAGGGGCTATTCCAGTGTCAGATCTGCAGAACAGTGTTCCTCTGAAAACCACACTGAGCACAAAGCCAGCTGGGATTAATGGCCGGGCTCAGATGTGAAATCGCTGGGGCTAAATGTGCAATTTAGGTGAGTAGGAGTTGACCCCATGTGTACAAGTTCTTGAAATGCAGACTGTGGAGGCCTGTCAGTGCAAGAAGAGGGTTAGTCGTGAGCCTGACGATTCTTTGCTGGCTCTGTCTCCTGAGGACAGAGTCTGTGCTTGTATTGTGCAGCACTGGGAGCTCAAGGCCTGGTGAAGGATTGGTCCTGCTTTGAGCAGGGGGTTGGACTAGATGACCTCCTGAGGTCCCTTCCAACCCTGATATTCTACGATTCTATGAAGGAGGCATAGATCTGAATACATTACTCGCTGCAGCAAAGAGCTTCCCAGATATTGAGCTGGGAGTTCAAATAATGTGCTTCACAGTGGAAATGACTGTAGCTAACACTTCTGACAGATCATCATATTAAGTGGCCCTAATAATCTGTAACAGCTGTGCCTAACACAGGCAAGTATAATTATCAGTTCAATTAACTACATTGATAAATACAGTATAGCAGCAAACTTCATGAGTGAGGCAGACTGTCACTTGAACATGATTAACTGGGGTAAGACAAGACTGAAAATAGTCACCAATTTTTTTCAGACACAGTTTCGAAGCATCCCACTCAGATTCAAATAAATGAGAAATTATCCCAAGATTAGTCACTCCCTAGCACAATTAATGCTCATTTGGGGGTCTACTTCACTAAATTCCTCCAAAGGATGCTGTGTGCACCCTCAATTTTGCATGTGTGACCCAGGAACAGGGGAGATTTTTCTGGTGGCAAAACCTGTTTTTTGGAGCTGGGAACATGTTTCTGAGGTGTGGCGTTTCAGGGGAGGGAATGCTGGACTTTTAACTGAAGGGAATGCTACAGATTAGCGGTCCAATTTAGTCCTCCTGTCTGTGCAGCTCTACTATCCACTTAAAGGCACATACATGACCCCTTGCACTCTTCAGTGGATTTACTACAGCTGGGTGGGTGGGAAATGGTTTGCCTGCCCTATGAGAATTGTTGAGATTTTAGAAAAAAATTCCTGTGCTGACTGGGACAAGTTGAAATCTTGACATTTTCTGCAAATCAATAATCTGAAAAATAAATTGGAGTGAGCCAATTGAAACAGTTTGTTCTGATTTGGGCTTTTAAAAATAGTTTTGAGTGTAAACTAATAAAAGTTGTTTAATGTTTCAAACTAAAAAAATAAAACTTTTAATTAAAAAACTTTCAGAACTTTTTTTTCACATTTTTTAAATTGGGAGATGTATTGAAAATGAACCTTTCCTGCAAAGCTTCTGTTTTGACTACTCAGTATTTTCTGAGGAAAAATACTTGACTTGGAAATTCCTGATAAACTCCAGCCTTTCTCCTCCCCACAGCTCTGGGAGGTAGGGAAGGGCTTACTGACAGTCAAACGGGAAATCTGCAGCAGATTAAGGTCTCCTAGGGTGACCAGATGTCCCGTTTTTATAGGGACAGTCCCGATTTTTGGGTCTTTTTCTTATATAGGCTCCTATTACCCCCTACCCCCGTTCCGATTTTTCACACTTGCTGTCTGGTCACCCTAAGGTCTCCAAATTTGTGGGTCAGCCCCAACCACTGGACCCTCCTGACACATCACAGCTGTCACCCTGTAGCTGTCACAGCACAGACAGCTTTTGGCTAAGTGTAACTACTGAATTACCCTCTTCCACTTAAAGCTGGCCCCCTTTGGGTCATAGATGAAGGCCCTTGGTAGCGTAGCATAGGAAGCGTTTGCTGAATGTTGTACTTCCCCGGAGACCTCTTTCTCCATAGAACAATGACTGAAGTTAAACAAGGAGAGAATTTGGCACCCTGCTTCTGTATACGTTTTTTGCTTTCTCTCAGGAGAATGGGTTTCAAAACATGGACACAAGGTAGCTAGAGAAACCTACAACACGTGTTGAATACTGTACATCCAAATCCAGAAACAGAGTGACACACAGCCATTTGAACAGAGGTACGGTAGCTCCCCTGGCTCTGGAGCAAAAGGTGTTGGCACTTTCAAATAAGGTGACTCATTTGCATCAAGCCCTATCCAGTACATATTCTGGTTGGCTCTTCAGAACACGATCCCCTGCACACCCCAGTGCTGCTCTCTTTGTTCACACTGAAGTCACAGGGAGTTTAGAAGCCTCAGTAAGGCGACCACGAGTTGGGCTAGAAACTGGCAATGGGCCTTTCTGTCCCTCAGCCAAGTTCAGAGGATTCACGTTGCCAGATAAGAATCTGAGTGACGTAACTTCTGAGGACAACAGACCTGATCTAAAGTGTGTTGAAGTCTATGGCATTGTCTTCAGTGGACTGTGGGTCAGACTCCAAGGGCAGGTCTACACTAACAGCTGTGCCATTGTAGATGCACTATGCCCAGGAGAGAGCGTCTCTTGTCGACATAGTGCTGGTGTGGACAGCGCTTTGTGTACGTAACTTGTGTCACTCAGAGAGGTGTCTTCTTCATGGTAGTGTAGACAAGCCCCAAATCTCTTAATCCAGTTCAATATCATAATATAGCATGGGGCACTATTCATGAAGATTTCTGAATTTTTCTATTCTAACGCCTAATTTCAGAGTAACAATAAACTGACATAGGCACATTACAGTCAGACCATTTCTTATCCCTTTCATGCTATGCAGAGATGGTCTCCTAACAGGAGAGCCATCGTTAAATACCAGTAGTTTTCCCTTTCTCATTAGCGTGGAGTTTTCTTCCTAACTAAGATCAAATGGACTAATCTCAGCGTTTAGTTCTAGACAGAACTGTCATTGAGCCATAGCATTTTTGCAGCTTCCATCATTCTGCTGCCGGGAGTATATCCATCATGAACAAAACCTATTTTCGTTTGTGTAATTTAGGCTTGGGGAGGAAAATCAAGTCTGTATGGAAGGCAATGCCATTAACTCACATATTGCAATCATTCCAGTTCAGTCAACACGCTAAGTTGGCTAGCAAGGCTGGGATTTATGATCTGATTGCTTACTTTATATCAGAAGAGGGGAAAGGAGACTTCAGATTGCTATTTAGATCAAATACTTCATTTAAATATTACCGTTCCATGTCAATATCATTTCCTAAAAGGGAAGGATTAGAGATCTATAATTCCAAAGCGAAACACTTCCATATACAATTTCAGAACAAAACCCTTCACTGCACACACTGGGCAAAGGATGAGAGTTGGTCACATCATTTAATGCACATCTGGAAAGCATTCAGACACTATGAGGGGATAAGGGGGGTATATCGACCCCCCCCTTGGGCACACCTGAGCTGGCCAAACCTCAGCCTGAGCTCCCTTGCAGTGTGAAGCAGAGAACACATCTTCAGAGCTCTGTCTCAGTTCTCTGAGGATGTCCACGCAGTGTGCAGAGGCGGTCAAAAAAGCAAACAGGATGTTAGGAATCATTAAAAAGGGGATAGAGAATAAGACTGAGAATATATTATTGCCCTTATATAAATCCATGGTACGCCCACATCTCGAATACTGTGTACAGATGTGGTCTCCTCACCTCAAAAAAGATATTCTAGCACTAGAAAAGGTTCAGAAAAGAGCAACTAAAATGATTAGGGGTTTAGAGAGGGTCCCATATGAGGAAAGATTAAAGAGGCTAGGACTCTTCAGTTTGGAAAAGAGAAGACTAAGGGGGGATATGATAGAGGTATATAAAATCAGGAGTGATGTTGAGAAAGTGGATAAGGAAAAGTTATTTACTTATTCCCATAATACAAGAACTAGGGGTCACCAAATGAAATTAATAGGCAGCAGGTTTAAAACAAATAAAAGGAAGTTCTTCTTCATGCAGCGCACAGTCAACTTGTGGAACTCCTTGCCTGAGGAGGTTGTGAAGGCTAGGACTATAACAATGTTTAAAAGGGGACTGGATAAATTCATGGTGGCTAAGTCCATTAATGGCTATTAGCCAGGATGGGTAAGGAATGGTGTCCCTAGCCTCTGTTTGTCAGAGGGTGGAGATGGATGGCAGGAGAGAGATCACTTTGGTCTGACCCGGTACGGCCTTTCTTATGTTCTTATGTTCTTATGTCTTCAGACCGAATTTCTCTGCATAAATTATTGCCTGTCTGTATTCTAAGACAGCTACAACGTACCTGTCAAAGGTTCATCGCTGGCCCCCATCACTGTAGTGTCTGAGAGCCTCACAATCCTTAATGCGTTTGCCCTCACACACACCCTTCCCCGTGGGGCAGGGCGGTGCTGTTATCCCCCTGGACAGATGGGAACAGAGGCACAGCCAGACTAAGGTATTTAAGCTCCTAACTTCCCCTGATTTCTGCAGCAATACCTGTGCGGACTTGGGCAGTGAGTCTGAGAGCTCAGGTCAGCTGACTCAGGCATGTTGGGCTTGTGCTATGGGGCTTAAAATAGACGTATGGACATTCAGGTTGGGGCCAGAGCCTGGGCTCTGAGACCCTCCCACCTTGTTGACTTTCAGAGCCCGAACGTCTACACAGCTATCTTTAGCCCTGCCGCACAAGCCCAAGTTAGTTGCCCCAGGCTCAGAGTTATTATATTTAACCTTCTGTCGGCCAGCATCAACCAACCAAAAATAGCTCAGCTGCCCAGGAGGATAGCCCTAGAATGGAAAGCCAGAAGCACCCACCAGATCAGCCAGTCCAACCTCATGTACAGCACAGCTTAAAATCCATGATGGCCAATGCACAAAATGGTCCATGCCAAGGAGAACACTCATCCCACCCAACACCCGCACACTAAACTCAACAACTGGATTTAGAGCAAAGTGGTGCAGCCCTCAGGAGACTGAACTATTGTGTGCCACAAGTAGAGAATGGAGGCATGGAGCTGAGGAGTCCAGACGACATTTTGCTCTGACATTGCCCAGCTCCAGTTCAGGGACGCCATTGAAGACGCCATCCAGAGGCTGCTGGGAAACCCCACTGCTCTCCCTGGAGAGTTCAACTCCCACGTGGACTTCTAGCTGCTTTCCTGGGCCAGGATGAGGGCTAAGGTGGCAGGTGGCAGCTCTCAGAGCACATAGGGCTTTGGAGTTTGCATCCGACACCCTGCAATGAGCAGGAAGCCCATCCAAAGCATTGCACATAATGGACTGCACCACTAAGAGTGCTGAATTAAGGGAGCATTCTGTTGGTCTCAAAAGCTAACCCTACGTGCAGATCATTGCAACCTGGCCCAGAGGGCACAGGGGCAGGGTTAGCTGTTGCCAAAGCCGAACTGGAGCAGATGCTTCTCAATCTCTTGGCCAGCCATAGGTGTAAAAAGGTGCCACGGGCAGCTCAGCACCCTGGGAATCAAGGAGCAAGAAAGTCTTCAAGGCATCTTGATCATAGTCAGCAAGCAAACACTCTCAGTAACTAGTGTTGCTGCTACTTACTCCTGTTTGGTAAAGGCTTCCCAGTGCCAGTTAGCATTGGCGGGGTACATTCCCCTGCGGTGCTCCCCGCAGTGCAGGGGGGGACACGTACCCCACACCCTCTGGCGGCATGCTGTACTCTGATCACTGCTCCCGTCAAACACACACGGGGTGCCTGGCCAGCTCCGCCAGCTGTAGGCAGCAGGGCACTCAGGGGAGCCCCTAGTTAAAATGCTGCCACCAAACTGAATGGCAGAGTGGGACGAAGACCCTGGAGACAGGCCAGGGGAATGGCTGCGCAACCACGAGCCTGTGAAGCAGAGCCTGGCCCACATCCCCAAAGGGGCCTGAGCCCGAGACTGTTTGGTTGTTGCCTGCCCCAGCCAAGAGGCTGCAGGCTATAGACTGTTTGCCTGCTCCGCCCTGCCCAGATGCCCAGAGCCCCACACTGTGGTTGCTTGCCCCAGCCAGGAAGCTGTGGGTCAAAGACTATGTAGTTGCTCAGCCATATGTGGGAGCTATTTGACCAGCCAGGAGACTGAGACCAAAGACTGTTTCAACCCCCAGGCCCCGAGGGACTGGAGTCATACACTGTTGGTGTGCACCCCAACCAGGAACCGGGGATCCCCGCCACCGGGCGGTGAGCTGGGCCCTCCGGTGGGGACGGGAAGTGTTTATCGGGCACTTGTGCAGCCACAAGTCAGGCCACCCTGACAAACTTCCGGCCGACTTGCCGAAGCCGCAGGTAGGGGGCACCCTGCCCTCGATAGGGAGGAACCCTACAATGGGGCTTATCTAACTACTGCAAAAGAGCAAACTCTCCAGCTTTGCAACAGGCCATCATGGACCAGAGCACACCTGGGGGATGTGGTCCCTGGATTTCCCTCTCAGGTCTCCAGGAACCCTGCGCTGCCCTAGCCATATGCTCAGGATCCTGTTTGGGAAGCGAGCAGACACATTTTGAGGAGAACACAGCTTCCAGGAAGTGTGTTTCCCCTGTATTGCTGGCTCTTGCCCAGGCTATGAGAAAGCAATATGGTTTAAATGGGACAACAAATGACTAGATTTCTTGGGCGTGATTCAGTACCAAATAAAGCCCTGGTGCTTTGAAGGATAGTGCCTGGGCAGACTGTTGCGTCTCTGTGCATCCAAATTTCCTGAAGGCACTTGGCATCAATCTGCTGACCAACCTGTGTGCTGCCAATAGCAGGATCAGGGGCTACCGTGTTACTGTGATGTCGGCGTTAGGGCTGGTTGTGGCTTTTAGCCACTGTGCTATGGAACGTGATGTCCCTACATGGGTCACTGGTAGTGAGGATTGAACCCAGGACTTCTGAATCCTAAAAGCACGAGTCTTTACTGCCTGGGACAAAGGACCTAGCCCTGTCAGCTCACTGGCTGGGGAAGGCTTCTTGTCCCTCTCCACTGGCTGTGTCTGAGAGCTGTGCTGGGTTAGCCTGGGTCACACCTCCACTGTGGGCAGCAGAGACCTGCACCGACCCAGGCAAAGCACCAGAGACTCTCAGTACCCTCCCACTCCTTTGCCACTTGCTTAGCCCAGAGTCTATAGTCTGGGAGCTTTATGTACTTTATTTAAAATGTGGATGCCCCTTGATCTGTTTCTGGAGACCTTTGGAGATGATCATACTAAGGGTGAGCTTTATTTTGAGTTTAAATTATCCAGAGGTTATTCTCAGCAAGACTCCGGTGCCAACTTCTGGAGAACTCACTGCTCCTGATCAGGGTGGTACAGAGACGTTGGGAACTACCTACATACCTTATTACACGCCGATGCAGTCAGCCTAGTTAGTTAATACGCTCTCTGCTCTACATCTGTCTCTTGGTTCAGCGCCATGATCAGCTAATTCATAACCTCTCCCCAAATTGCCAGGCTTTTCTCTGATTTTGAAATGGCAGCACTTGACTTCTAGTTTTACCTTGATATGGCTTTAAATTCCTGAATAGCACATGTCTAAAAGAGCATGTACAAAGGGATTGGATATTTCATGGGATTAGTAATGGGATATGGAGCCTTTTATCTCTAGACAGATAGTTTAAATCCAGCCCAGGTCAACAGTGATTTACAGCCATGGATTCTCAGCAGCCTATAGGAAAAGAGCATGGTCGGCTCTCTCCAGTTGCTAGGCAAGAGGTATGCATCTCACAAATGCTGCAGCAGGGAGGCAGTGGGGCTCTGTGGATAGGTCACTGGACTGGAAGTCCGGAGATGTGGGGTGTGAATGGGGCCTCTCAGTGCTTCTTTAATACCTGTAATTAACAGTCCAAGTCACGTTCTTGTGTGCAGTAGCAGCAGCAATGGAAGTGGGAATCCTCTAATATGCTGGTCTCACGAGCCAGACAGAAGCACTTTGGTAGGATGAGGCTGCAGCTTGCCACCTCACTGCTTATGCTGTGTGGAGAACTGGAGGTGTGCTTCCCTTCCAGGGGCACTGAGTTCGCACCCCCAAACAGCCCCAAAGGGCTTTATTAAAGAGGAGGATGAATGGCTGCATGGCTACTCTCTTCCAATTGTGCATGGTGTGAGGCTCTGTGGGGGTAGCACTACCCAGTGCAGTGAGGCCCAGGAGGTAGGGCATTGCATAGGAACTCAGGAGACCTGGGTTCTAGTCCCAGCTCTGCCACTAACTTCCTGGGTGACTTCAGGCAAGTCCTGTCCCTCCTGCATGCCTCAGTTTCTCTGTCTGTAAAATGGGATGATGATACTGCCCTCCTTTGTAAAGTGCTTTGAGGTGTACTGATGAAGAGTGCTCTATACAAGCTAGATATTCTCATCATCACCTCTGCCCCAGGGAAGCTGCATAGTATGTGAAAACTGGAGAAGACAAGCAACAGCAGAGACCACTGGTGGTGTGTGGAAAGCCACTACATGCAGCCCGAGATGAGCTGACTGCAGACAGAGGGTAGCTGGGGGGAATGGAGGGAGCAGAAGGATCTGGCTGAGGTAGGAATGAGGAGGGAGGAGGATGGGATGACATCAGAGCAGGGCTGGTGCAACCATTTAGGTGACCTAGGCGGTCGCCTAGGGCACTAGGATTTGGGGTGCGCCATTTTCTTCAGCAGCGACCGCGGCAGCTGGATCTTCAGCCACCCCAGTCGCTGCCAGCATTTAGGTGGAGGGAGCTGGGGCAGGGGAGAGTGTGGAGGTCCTCCTGCAGCAAGTGGGGGGGGGGCACGCAGGGGAACTCCTTGCCCCAGCTCGCCCCTTCCCTGCCTCCTCCCCGAGCATGCCGTGGCTGCTTCACTTCTCCCGCCTCCCAGGCTTGCGGTGCCTAAGCTGATTGGCGCCGAAAGCCTGGGAGGCAGGAGAAGTGAAGCAGCGACGGCGTGTTCGGGGTGGAGGCAGGGCAGGGGTGAGCTGGGGTGGGGGGGTGCCTCAGGGCTGGGTGGGATAGCTGCTGCAGGAGGGCACCTCAGGGCAGGGGCTCGGGGGAGGGCGCAAGGTGGAAGTTTCACCTAGGGCGCGAAACATCCTTGCACCGACCCTGCATCAGAGAAAGCAGGGTGAAAAATGCAAACCTTTTCAGGCTAAGGAGTCAAACCTCATTCAGGCTGAACCTCCAGGCCTTTTGTTGGCTCACCCATTAGCACAGTGGTCATCCACATGCAACAAAAGGAATTAAAGCAATTCAAGGAACCCTTTAATTAGCTTTGCTCATTTCTACCTATGTCTAAAAAAATCATTTCCCACATTGGGAGTGGGAATTTATCCTTACCCAGCTGGTTATGTAATGTCGTACCAGTGCAGGCAATCGGCATTAATATATATCAGTGCAAAGTCCCCTGCTCTCACAGATCAATGCAGTGAGCCTCGGGCCAAGGAACTAAAATGAAAAGAGTATTCAAGCCCAAGGTGGATTGGCCTAGAAGTCCATTGTGCGCATCTCCTCTGTCCCAGTGTTCACGGGCAACGTTCATTTTGCATAGATTTGCCACTTGGC
The DNA here is from genome assembly GCF_016161935.1 of Mauremys reevesii. Lineage (NCBI taxonomy): Eukaryota > Metazoa > Chordata > Testudines > Geoemydidae > Mauremys > Mauremys reevesii. The sequence goes on from NC_052633.1 coordinate 7,014,632, forward strand.
AGTTCAGCGGAATCATCTCAAATTGACTGGACTAGAGAGAAATGCATACACTCCCACGCTTCAGTGAGTATCCAAGTGGACATTTCCCTTCACCTTGGGGTACTGCTCTAGAAATCTCAAAAAAGTGCATCAAACTATTGGTTTTCCCGTTAGCCACTTTACTAGGTGGAAATCTTGTGTAATGTATATAATGCAGAGCTGGGATAGGAATAAAAAATGGTGGCTGTACAAACAGAGGAGGAACTCACATCCACAGGAGAGCGTCGTGTTGGACACTACCTTTTTCCTGTTTTCACGACAGCCCAGCGTAATCTCATTCAGAAAACGAAGCAGAAAAATCTGTTTGGGGAGCTTGGCAGAAGGAGGATGACTCTTTGGTTGCACACTGGGAATAAATCAAGGATTGTTCCTTATTAACTTTTGTGGGTCAATGTTTTTTCAATGAGACACGACATACATGGTTTGTTCATTCAGTGTATGCTGGCTGTAAAGCTTAGCCACCTGCTGACGCAATATTTGAACAAATCAATCTATGTTGACACAGTATCAGCAATACTAATAGCACATCTGCCCTGGAGCGGGAAGGTGAGGAGCCATCCACGCTAGTGTTGGTGGAGCTGGTGTGCTAAACACAGCACAAGCAGCCAGCCACCCGAGTACGTACGCAGTGCCTCAGAAGGGATCATGCTTGGGGTGGGGAGCCTCTCCTGCCACTTGTGTCACCACAGCATTTCGATTTGTAGTGTGTTAGCTCCATCCAAGCAAGCATAGCCATGTCTCTTTGAGCTGGGATTGCACCCCCAGCTCGAAGGCTAGATGTACCGCTAAAAGACTCCCCACGCGCATCCCACAGCCCAAATGTGGATGCTCAGAATGGCTGTGCTCTTTTTGCTCAGAGCCCAAAGCTCAGCCCCAGATGGCCACCTGGGCTAGCCAGGGGATTTATTCAGCGTGATTCATACCCTGGTCTGAGCTGCCTTGGGTGCATGGATGGACAGGCAGGAGGAATCTGGGCTGGGTATCATGGAAAACTGATGTGCATGAGTTCTCCCTCCTCAGGACTGCTCTGCAAGCCTTTGATAGAGGGAGGAGATGCTGCTTTGTCAGCTTGACCTTTTCTCTGAATGGGTTAACCCACCACAAAGGCCCCATGGGTGCCTGCTGGATCTGCAAGGCCCCCGAAGCTATGGAAAGTGCACTGCTTCAGCCTCTCTGTTCTTTGGTTCCCGCTAGTTCATAGTTAAACATGGAGAAAACATTCACGAAGGCCAGGCCAGATGCTGCTTGTCTGCCACCATAATGCAAACGTGACTCACACCGGCCACCTCCATTCTGCTGCCATTAAAAGCCCAGGGGAACTTTGCCACTGGCTGCAATGGAGGAACAGGCTCTGTCGTAGTGAATGGTGCTCTTAAAAGGGGTCAATAAAGCAGCAAATTGCACAGTGTGCCGCAGCGCTTACCAGGGCAATCATTGATCTGCGGGGACAGGTAACGAATTTCCATGAAGAGGAAGATCAGCCTGATTGGAATAGATTCCTCAGGAAGTGAAGTCAATGGGAGTTTTGTCATTAACGTCTACAGGGCCAGGGTTTTGCCACAGATATATAGTTGTGACTGTCTGGTGTGTGTATGGCTTTAGGAACTCGGTGCCAGTGCTGCACAGCCACCAAGCCATTAATGCAAAACAGTGAGCATCTTTCTGCACTCTACCTTCAAGTGTTTGGATGGTATTTTCAAAAGCGCTTGGGTGGTATTTTCAGAAGCGCTCAGCACTGAAATCAATGGGGGCAGAGGTCTGTCACCAATAAGAGCTTTTGAAAACCCACCCTTTGTGCCCAGTGATTGTGACGAAGTGGGACTGTTCTTATTGTTTCCTCTGAATACTGTAGGGGTGCCTCAGTTTCCCCATGCATTTCTTAAGTCTCTAGGTGGTGGGATAAGGGGGTGTAAATGTTGCAAAGCAAAGGGCTGACACTCTGTCTCCTGGCAACTAATGGCCGGGGGCCTTCCCCCCTGCAAGGTGATAGCTAAAGGTGTTGGAGAACAAAGGAATCAGGTGACCTCCTGGCCCGGAAAAGGAAGAAGGGCTAGAGAGTGAGTCAGTTTGGGAGCTGGCTGGTTACATGGAGTGAGTGCAGACATGGGTGTCTGGCTCACTGCCCCCCAAAATGGACCCGACTGAGGGGTCCTGTTCTCTGTACCTAGAAGGTTTGTTTTAGACTGTGTTCCTGTATCTAATAAACCTCTGTTTTACTGGCTGGCTAAGAGTCACGTCTGAGTGCAAAGTGAGGGTGCAGGACCCTGTGGTTTACCCAGGACCCCGCCTGGGCGGACTCGCTGTGGGAAGCGCACAGAGGGGCAGAGGATGCTGAATGCTCCAAAGGTCAGACCCAAGAAGGTGGAAGCCGTGTGAGCTTCTTGCCCTGGAGCCAGTCTGCTCACAGAGAGGAGACTTCACCAGAGTCCTGACTGGCTTCGTAGGGAGCAGATCCAGAGCATCACCCAGGGACTCCGTGACCAGGGGCGGCTCTAGGCATTTTGCCGCCCCAAGCACGGCAGGCAGGCTGCCTTCGGCGGCTTGCCTGCAGAGGGTCCACTGGTCCCGCGGCTTTGGCGGACCTCCCGCAGGCATGCCTTCACGGCGACTGGCAGAGCGCCCCCAGTGGCTTGCTGCCCCAAGCACGCACTTGGCGTGCTGGTGCCTGGAGCCGCCCCTGTCCGTGACAGTGATGCTGTAGCGCCTTAAAATACTTAGCCCTATCCAAACCTAATGTCTTTGGAATCCTCTGTTCCAATTGTTAACTGCATTTTCAGAAATGGCATCAGCACCTCCAGCCAGGATAAGAAAGGGGCAAGTGTGCTCTTATGAATAACAGGCATAGCTTAGTAAAACTGGCTTCTTCCTAATTAATAATTAGGTTAAATGAAGGCAATGTAATGGATTTAATGTATTTTCAATTCAATGTATTAAGAAGTTCTGCTTAAATAATTGATAGGCACCACAGGAAAACAGTGTTATAGAAAATCTTCAATGAACTTTAGCTTGGCGTTCCTCTAAGCTTATTTTCAGTTTCTTATAAACACATGACGTTGTTATAGCATCCTGTTTGAGCCTAATTGCTCCAAAGTATCACTTCCTGAAGTGTTCCCCACATGGGAAACGGAAACAACATGGTTCCAAAGGTGAAACGGTTCTAAAACTGGGAGGCAGTGTACGGAAATTGAACTAGTCCAGGGGTCTATGTCTTTTGGATTCTAGTAGTGAAACGCCTGTTTCCTGACATTATTGCTCAATAGTATGGCTATTGTTGTTCCATATCTGTCAAGGTTAAGCACCCCTGAAAAGTGTCCTCAGAAAGGAAGGACATGAAGTTGGAAGCCAGGCAAAGCAGAACAGATACTGTTAGCACACATTCTGCCTTCTGAGCTGGCTAACAGGCTCTTGGGTAGGAAGGGCTGCACTCCAGCACCACGGGAAGATGCGGAACTCAGGAGGAAGGGCTCGTCTGGTGTAACTGCTTTCCAGGTAATTGTAGCCCACACTAATGGACTGGTCCAACAGCCATAGACCTCAATGGAAGCTTTTCACTTGGCTTCAGTGGCCTTTGGAGCAGGACCTAAGAGAGTGTGGTTCTTAACTGGACCACAGAGGAGGATAAGAGTCTACTACAGCTACATGTGACAGGGCTTGCTTCTTTACCTCAAGCAAGCGATCCTCACATTGTTAGTACTGAAGGTTGCAGCTTCTAACCCCTCTGAAGGCCCAGGCAAGGTCTCACACAAGCTCTTTTGCACACGGCTGCCCGTAACAGCAACAGAAGCAGAATCAAGCCACAGCCTCTTGGCAGTTTATGGCCCCGCTAATTTTCAGATTGATTCAGGTAATAACTATACAGCACGGTGGCCATTACAAGTGTGGCTCCCGACTGTGGTTTGATATTTTCCTTTAATGTTACTAAATAGTCAGAGCCCTTGGCTAATGCCCCAAATCCTGTGTTTGCAAAGGACGGCTGTAATAACGGCGCTATCCACAAGCGGCAACACATGACATCAGCCCTTCCCAACAAACAGAATAACAGCTAACGTCTATTCGTCGATGACAGAAATGTATGAAATACACAAAGTTCTGGTGGCCTGCTGTACACAGGTGTCTGCCAGAAATTCCACGTCCGAGCAGGGCAAATGCAAGGCTGAGTTTGCCAGTTCTGATTCTAGCTCCAAACAATGCAATGAGACCCAGGCTTATAGTGCATCAGACGACTGACCCAGCACTGATACCTATTCATGCCCACTGTGCAGCAGCAGGAGTGATCCGTGTTGGGGGCTGCATTGGTCAGAATATGGGTGTATATTTATACTGCCTTTGCCTCTATCTATAGGCTATGACAAGGCACCCAAAATAGCTTTGCAGACCTGCTCAGCCTAGTTGGTCAATAGTCTTTGGTGGATAATTTAATTATTTTAAATTAAATAGCTTAGTTAAATTTGAATTTAAGAGTGACTTTACATTTTACTGGGTTCATTAAAGTAAACTTTGGTTTACCATAGTAAATCTCCACAAATCTAATTCACAAAGTTCTTTAACTGAAACACTCTCGCCCCCATACATCAGTTTCACAGAGGAAAATTCATATGTTGAGCCGCATTTGGCCAATAAACTACTACATTGCCAGTCTGACCTTCCAATGATCCAAAGAGGCCAACCTGGAGGAATCATTAAGCATTGTCATGTAAATCCCCAGGCAGGTACATGGGGCTAGATTCGCCACTTGGCTACATTCACCTGCACTGTTGGAGTGGTGGGGACTGGCCAGAAAAGGCCAGTGGAGGATTTCCCATAGACAGGGGGTCTCTCCACTGGTGTATAGTTGTGTTATGCATCAGCTACCCCCTGGCCTTGGCACAGGAGGTGTGTTGGGGGCAGGGGAGGCACTGATGGGGTGTGGAGAAGCGGAGTTCTACTGTGCCGACCCTCCGCTGCTGTAAGGTCACTTAGACACTGTACAAGAGAGGTGTAAATTACCACTTCTCCTCCGCAGCTCAAATTTATGCCAGTGGTGGGTGGCGCAGAATTCGAGAGCTGCAGTTGGCTCCTTACAGCTCCCCATTCTCCTGTGGGTGAGGGGAGCTCAGATGCAGTTAGAGAACTGAGCTGGAGCTATTTGACAAAAAACCAAAAAATCCAGGATATTTGGCTCTATTCAAGTATTATACACCAAAAACCTAGCCCCACATGACTGGTTTCAACAAGGGAACATCATGAGCTAGCTGTGGGGAAGTTTGCTTTGATAAATCCAAATCTATAAACCAGACAATGTAAACTAGCTCTTATATTAACTTTGCACTGTTTACATACTTCATCTAATTAACAGTCAGCGTATGATGCGCCAAAAACTACTGATCAGCTGGGCTATTGGAGGTGTCTTGTCTCAGCCACTTGTTTGGCAACGCACAGAATTGGTTTAACTGTTGTCTTGTTTCACTAGTCACTCCAGCTAAAGTGGGGTGGGCAAACTTTTTGGCCCGAGGGCCACATCTGGGTGTGGAAATTGTATGGTGGGCCATGAATGCTCATGAAATTGGAGGTTGGGGTGTGGGAGGGGGTGAGAGCTCTGGTTGGGGGAGTGGGCTCTGTGGTGGGGCCAGAAATGAGGAGTTCAGGGTGCGGGAGGGGGATCAGGGCTGGGGCACAGGGTTGGGGCGTGTGGGGGTGAGGGCTTTAGACAAAGACCTGCACTCCCATTGGTCAGCTACTTCTGCTTGAATCCTCATTGCTTTTACCGAGCAACACACAGTGGCGGTCTATTAAAAATGCAAATGACCTCTAAGAGATGGATTTATTGTATATACCGTCGTTGCTCTCCGAGAACGATGACACCTGTGCAGATCGCTCAGACTAAGAAACACTCTACATTGAAGGGCCCTGACTCTCATTTACACTAAGGCCCCTTTACAGGCTCTGGAAGCTTTTTGCTTCTCCTCAATTAACCTGTCTTCCCCCAAATCCCTCAGGATGGTGCTGATCTCCCCCACATATTCCAGCACAAGCTGGACAGGTCAGACATGGTAAGAATTGTGCCTCCACCACTGCACGTTATTAAATGTGCGTTTTTTACTTATTCGTCTCCATGTAGTAGAAGAGGGCCTGCGACTTGAGGCTTTGTGTCAGAGGCCAGGTATGAGGTACTAAAGTAGTAGTCTACACTTTGCTGATCTGAAGCAAGAGGCAGGCCCTGCTCACAGAATCTGGCAGGAACAGGGCTGATATTGCAGAAACACACATTCCTAAGTAGTGCTGGGCACAGGAATATATATGTAAACAAGGGTTCCAGATCCACAAAGGTATTTAGACTCCTAACTGCTATTGATTTCAGTGCAGATCTGGGTCAAAGTACCTTTCTGCCACTCCTTCAGGGACACTGGCCATACTAAGAAATCCCCAGATACCTAAACCTTTTCTATCAGGGGATGCTGAATCCCATTTTATCCTATAGATTTTGGGCTATGTAGGTATGCAAATATGCGAGGGGGGAAGGAGGCATGAGGAACCCATATAATCTTGGTCCGAGCACTCCAGACACAAGTGCTAGAGTTGACAGTCCAATGGTGATAAGGTGAGCCATGACATCGGCCATTTTTTCTACACTGGCTCCAGGAAAGGATCAACACAGGCTTTAATGGGATGTCCCAGCTTCAGAGCTGGGATGCCCTCTGCCAGAGCTCCTGGAGGTGTGGACACAAAAGTCACAGCGACCAGCAGAGAGCTCTTATTTGTTCCTTTGGGGACCAGTTTCTGCCCCACCCTGTCACTTGGGTTCTGCAGTACCTCATTCTGAGAGCAGCTCTGTTCATTTCAATGGGATGCCTCAGACACTGAGTGAGAAGAACGGAATCTGCCCCTTCCCTGGCAAGTCTCACTTAGCGTAAGTCCCTCCGAGGCTGGGGAGGCCTTTAACAGCCAAGTCTCAGCAGGGCTTGCTCATTCTGGGCCAGGGCTTTTGGGTGTCCAACTTGAGGTACTTGGTACCTGAGGTTCAGCGGTGTTGAGGACCTGCCTGGAAAATCTGGGTCAAAGTGGAGTCACATGCTGAGTACAAAGTTAGGGTCTGATCAAACATCCACTGGAGCCAGTGAGAGGTTTTCCACTTACTTCAGTGGCTTTGAATCAGCACAGAGTGAATCATAGAATCATAGGACTGGAAGGGGCCTTGAGAGGTCATCTAGTCCTGTCCCCTGCACTCGTGGCAGGTCTAAGTATTATCTAGACCATCCCTGACAGGTGTTCGTCTAACCTGCTCTTAAAAATCTCCAATGATGGAGATTCCACAACCTCCCTGGGCAATTTATTCCAGTGCTTAACTACCCTGATAGTTAGGAAGTTTTTCCTAATGTCCAACCTAAACCCCCTTTCCTGCCATTTAAGCCCATTGCTTCTTGTCCTAACCTCAGAGGTTAAGATAAACAATTTTTCTCCCTCCTCCTTTTAACAACCTTTTGCATACTTGAAACTGTTATCATGTCCCCTCTCAGCCTTCTCTTTTCCAGACTAAACAAACCCAATTTTTTCAATCTTCCCTCATAAGTCATGTTTTCTAGACCTTTAATCATTTTTGTTGTTCTTCTCTGGACTTTCTCCAATTTGTCCACATCTTTCCCGAAATGGGGCACCCAGAACTAGACACAATACTCCAGTTGAGGCATAATCAGCATGGAGTAGAGCGAAAGAATTACTTCTCTTGTCTTGCTTACAACACTCCTGCTAATACATCCCAGAATGATGTTTGTTTTTTTGCAACAGCATTATACTGTTGACTCACATTTATCTTGTGGTCCACTATGACCCCCAGATCCCTTTCCGCAGTGCTCCTTCCTAGGCAGTCATTTCCCATTTTGTTTGTGCGCAGCTGATTGTTCCTTCCTAAGTGGAGTACTTTGCATTTGTCCTTTTTGAATTTCATCCTATTTACTTCAGACCATTTCTCCCATTTGTCCAGATCATTTTGAATTTTAATCCTATCCTTCAAAGCACTTGCCACCCCTCCCAGCTTGGTATTGTCCACAAACTTTATAAGTGTACTCTCTATGCCATTATCTAAATCACTGAAGATATTGAACAGAACCGGACCCAGAACTGATCCCTGTGGACTCCACTTGTTATGTCCTTCCAGCATGACTGTGAACCACTGATAACTACTCTCTGGGAATGGTTTTCCAACCAGTTTTGCATCCACCTTATAGTAGCTCCACCTAGGTTGCATTTCCCTAGTTTGTTTATGAGACGGTCATGCGAGACCATATCAAAAGCTTTACTAAAGGCAAGATACACTTATTACCCTGTCAAAGAAAGCTATCAGGTTGGTTTGACACAATTGTTCTTGACAAATCCATGGGGACTTACTTATCCCTTATTATCTTTGCAAATTGATTGCTTAATTATTTGCTCCATTATCTTTCCGGGTACACAAGTTAAGCTGACTGGTCTATAATTCCCAGGGTTGTCCTTATGTCCCCTTTTATAGAGTAGCACTATATTTGCTCTTTTCCAGTCTTCTGGAATCTCTCCCGTCTTCCATGACTTTTCAAAGATGGCTAATGACTCAGATATCTCCTCAGTCAGCTCCTTGAGTATTCTAGGATGCATTTCATCAGGCCCTGGTGACTTGAAGACATCTAATTTGTCTAAGTAATTTTTAACTTGTTCTTGTCCTATTTTTGCCTCTGATCCTCCCTCATTTTCACTGGCATTCACTATATTAGAGGTCCAAACACCACCAACCTTCTTGGTGAAAACCGAAACAAAGAAATCATTAAGCATCTCTGCCATCTCCACATTTTCTGTTATTGTTTCTCCCCCACCCTTCCCGAATTGAGTAATGGGCCTACCCTGTCCTTGGTCTTCCTCTTGCTTCTAATGTATTTGTAGAATGTTTTCTTCTTACCCTTTATGTCTCTAGCTAGTTTGAGCTCATTTTGTGCCTTGGCCTTTCTAATTTTGTCCCTACCTACTTGTGTTACTTGTTTATATTCATCCTTTGTAATTTGACCTAGTTTCCACTTTTTGTAGGACTCTTTTTTGATTTTTAGATCATTGAAGATCTCCTGGTTAAGCCAGGGTGGTCTCTTGCATACTTCCTATCTTTCCTTCACAGTGGGACAGTTTACTCTTGTGCCCTTAATAATGTCTCTTTGAAAAACTGCCAACTGTCTTCAATTGTTTTTCCCCTTAGACTTGATCCCATGGGATCTTACCTACCAACTCCCTGAGTTTGCTAAAGTCGCCTTCTTGAAATCCACTGTCTTTATTTTGCTGTTCTCCCTCCTACCATTCTTTAGAATCATGAACTCTATCATTTCATGATCACTTCCACCCAAGCTGCCTTCCACTTTCAAATCCTCAACCAGTTCTCCCTGTTTGTCAAAATCAAATCTAGAACGGCTTCTCCCTTAGTAGCTTTCTCCACCTTCTGAAATAAAAAATTGTCTCCAATACATTCCAAGAACTTATTGGGTAATCGGTGCCCTGCTGTGTTATTTTCCCAACAGATGTCTGAGTAGTTGAAGTCCCCCATCACCACCAAGTCCTGTGCGTTGGATGATTTTGTTAGTTATTTAAACAAAACCTCATCCACCTTTTCTTTCTGGTTAGGTGGTCTGTAATAGACCCCTACCATGACATCACACTTGTTTTTTACCCCTTTTATCCTTACCCAGAGACTTTCAACAAGTCTGTCTCCTATTTCCATCTCAACCTCAGTCCAAGAGTATATGTGTTTAATATATAAGGCAACACCTCCTCCCTTTTTTTCCCTGCCTGTCCTTCCTGAGCAAGCTGCTGTACCATTCTATACCAATATTCCAGTCTTACGTATTCCCACCAGGTCTCTGTGATGCCAACTATGTCATAGTTGTGTTTATTTACTAGCATTTTGAGTTCTTCCTGCTTATTCCCCATACTTCTCGTATTAGTATACAGACTTCTAAGATACTGATCTGATTCCCCCCGCCCCCTCAGTTCTGTCTTCTCTCCTTTATCCCTGCTATAACAGCTTTTGGCCCAGGTACACAGCTAGGCTGGTTCTTTGGCATGTGGCTGTATGAGTGATGTCACCACAGTAAGGAAGCATTCTTTTAGTAGAGTACCATAAGCAATGCTGATTATCTCATTTTCTCATCCATTTGATAAGGGTCGTATTTCCTCCCTGACAGAGCTGTGGTTTCCTACTACAGGAACAACCTTTTGGAGTCACGTTTGACATCTCTGAAGCTACAGCTGATTCTCGGCTTGTCTTTGCAATTCTGATTTCCTTCCTTACTTTGGGCAGCATCTTCCTGCTCCTGTTGACAGAGTTATTTATTTATTTATTTTTCTATTTCTCGGTTCTAGGTTCTTTCTACTTTTATTTTCCTAAGTGCCCCACTGTCTTTTTGGAATGCATTCGACATTTCTCCCTTGCATTTGCCATGGTAGAGTTGTCTATTTCAATGACAGATCCATTACACCAGAAGGAAGGCTTTCATGAGTTTGGACATTCTGTTTCTTTTAGCTCTTCTGTCATACAGAGGTAGCTAATTTGGAACAGTTAATTACAGCCTAGGTAGCTCTATTTGGTTTTCAGCCTCAATTAAGCATGGTTACATTTTCCTTGCTACCCTAATGGCTGTATAAATTCTAATTTGCTTAGACTGCTCTTAATCATTAGCTGAATCTAAGTCTCTTGAAGGAAGCAAAATCACCTTGGCACTGAATAAAATGTGTCTAGTATCTAATATTTCATTTACCTTTGTAGTTTTAACTGTGGGAGAGATTTTTCTCTCTGCTACCTGCTAAAATACTTGTAGGATAGGATCCTGCGAAGTACTGAGTATTCTGGCCCTGATCCTGCAAAGCACCTAAGATCATGCTTAATAGTATAAGTACATGAGTAGTCCCACAGACTTTACAAGTACTTAAAGTTAAGCATGGTCTTAAATGCTTTACTGGATCACGGCCAGAGGACTCAAGATTGAGCTTTTGCTCCCCAACTATAGCTTATTCTAGAAAAGTATCAAGGAACGCTGGGTACTTTGAAGGCAATGTACAATGGAAAAAGGGGACTTGTGCCCATGTTTGTTTCTTTGTAAGAACATAAGAACGGCCTCAAAAAATTAGTTAGGTCTCAAAAAATCATGGCTTTAAAAATCATGAGGCTTTAAAAGTCATGAGGCTTAAAAACCAAACCAAACCATACATTTGGTTTCTTTTATTAGTATTTGCCTGTTGGTGCTGGAACATACAGGGTTCATGTTTTCAAGCTTTTCTCTGAAGCCATGAAGGCGAGAAACTTATTTTTATTTTTGAATGAAAGCTGAGATTCTCCCATAATGCCAGGAGTTTGGGCTTTAAGAAAAACAACAAGCTGACAATGTTGCCACTGACAGTATAAAGGGGCCTTAAAATGGGAATATATTACATGTACGCTCACTTTCAGGCCCTATTACCCTGCTGGCACACCATAAAGAAGCCTTAATGTAAAGGAGGCTCTGCCACTTTATTTGTGTTTAGTGCAAATGACTTGAAAAAAACAGCTGGAAGAAATGCTATTTTGTGGGTCACGTGCTGCATCGCAGCCATGTCCCTGCGATCTCCCAGCTGAATCTTTTAAAGATCATTTCAGGTGTTAATCTTTGCCTCCCCAATCAACCTGACCACAGAATTAGCTTTCTAAGCCTCCATGGGATCCCTTTTGGATATATGAACCTGGTTAAATTTGATTTCAAACCTCACAGCTTTGAAAGAATGGGAGCAGACCAGGAAGACAGTAACTCTGTTGTCAACTCTCATGTTTTAACCATGAGTTTCATGATATTTGGTGTTTTCCTTAAAGCCCTGATGGAATTAAGTGATTATGTGAGAACCCAGCTTTCATTTTTTCTAGCCCCCATGGTTGCAGAGGAATGCTTGAATTGCAACTTGACTGTGACTCTAACAGATCAGAAAACAGAAGGTAAATAAACAGAAACCCAAATTTATAATTTCTGGACATCTCATGATTTTTGAGCCTAGCCCGTGATTTTTGTCATTTTAAACTGCTTGGGATTAGCAATACTGTGCTAAGAGGGTGGATCCAGGCAGCTTGGCTATCAAGGTCAGGCAAGAAGTTACCTTAAATTTAGCCCTGGTAGCAGAGAGTAAGTTGCCAGTAATCAAAATGCCTCTGCAATCCTAACGGAAAGTGTAGACTCAACAGATAGTGTGGGGTGGGAAGGAGGGCAGAAGCATCAATGTCCGAATCAGCTCTAGCAGACACCCATCATGTACTGGGAGGAGAAAGTGACAGATGTTGAAAAGAGTTCCAGTTCCGTACGTAACGCCTGGCTCTCCCTGATGGAATGGAAAATCCCTTTTTGACAAGCGCTTTCTGAACAGATCCCAAAACCAGTGGGGCTAAAGATAAAGGAGAATAAATTCAAAATAGATACAACCCACCTGGTGCTAAATGCAGATGCAAGTTGACATCCATGCCCAAAGCGCAGTTAGGTGCCTATAAAATTTAAGGGACAATCAACCTGATTGAGATGAAGTATGGCCTAATGGACAGAGCACTGGATTAGCAGTCAGAAGACCTGCCATTGACCTGCTCTGTGACTTTGGGCAAGTCTCTTTCCCTCCCACTCTTTGCCTGCCTTGTCTATTTAGATTGTAAACTCCAGGTTATTATGTATTCCACAGTGCCTAACACGAGAGCCCTGAGCTCACCTGGTATTACTGCAACACAAATAATGACGAATAACAATATGGTCCTGATATTCACGATGATTAAACCTGACATCTGACCAAGACAGTTTGGGTTAAACTAGGATTTTAGCTCTCAATTGAGGACGCATCTTGAGTGACCGGCGCACCCACCCTCCGAAGTTTGAATGTCCTAATTCAGCTTTTGCCATGATCTGGTGTGTTAAATAGCAAACACACTAATCTGTGTCACAGCTCTTGGAGAGCTCTGTCTGCAGGAAACATACAAGGAGATCATATTGCTAGGGAAAGCAGAGTTGGGGTAGAGGCACACCTCATGGGTGGTCCCAGCCTCTGGTAGACCCCCAATCTCAAGGCCAGACCTGCTGCTCCTCCCCAGGAGGAGGGAAAACCTTACTCCCGAAAAGTTGGAAGTATTTTCCTCCATCTGGCCCACTATTTTTAATCCTAATATTATGATTGTATTTATCTTGTTCAGTGGCATAATGTCTCCATGGCCTATAATGTGCAGGGAGTCAGACTAGAGTATCTAATGGTCTTTTCTGGCCTTAAAAATCTATGAACAGGCATGGCTCTTTCCAGGCAAATAAAAGACAATGGGCCAGATTGTGCCATCCTGGGATTAAAGACAGAATAACTCCAGGGACTTGTGTTTATATTGCTTCTAAGGACCAAACATGAAACTGCCCCAGGGCTGTGGATACACATCAGACACGCACCCACAGCTACTTTGCAACACAAAAGGAAGCCACTTGAATTTATATATCGAAGCTCTTAAACACAAGGGCTCACGTGTCTCCTGAAAACAACTCACCAAACTGAGTTTGGACATTACAGCAACTGGACTGTCATTCTTCAGTGTAGCTGCTATCTCTCATGACAGGTTAAGACCAGGGAAGTAACATGAGGGCAGTTGAGCAAACTTGGTAGTGACGACACACCCATAGCAAGAGACAGTCCCTGCTAACCTCCCAGATCCACCAAGAAAACATTTTTGAATGCGAACACCACAGATCTCCCTTTAATACCGTCTTTTAAATTTAGAAGCAAAGGCAGTAGCCTTGTTCCAGAGGTTCACATGCTCCTGACATTTCCATGAACTAATTTTCATCAAGGGACCCTCTGCGACATAAATATTTGGAAGGGCCATTTGCAGAGGAAATACTTTTGTTACTAATAAATGCTGGGAAACGAAAAGATCTGCACCAGCACTGCTAGAATGGAGAGGTGTTTTCAGCACGGTAAGAGGGGGTGATGGTCTCTGAATTCTTACCAGCCAGTCCCAGAGAGAAGCCAGACTGTCACTCTCAGAGTTGCATGCAAAAGTTTAACTAAAGTTCTGATTCTCTTTGGGAAGGGAGGTGGTTGGTTTTTGTCTCCTGTGAAAATAATTGATGAAAACTTTGAATTCTTTTTAGGGGTTCATTATAAGTGTGCAAGTGCGAACTACACAGATGGAGCCAGCTTTTAACCAGTGTGCGTGTGTCCATAAAGGGGTTTGAACTGGTTTAACTACATTGGTTTTTAGACCAATTTAAGTAAAATGAGTGCAACTGCTACAGGTAGACAAGCCCACACTCTGCTCCCTGATGCCCTCTTGCGGGGGGTGGAGGTGGGGAAGGGAAGTAATCCGTTCTTCCCCAGGCAAAGCTCGCTGCCCCTGCTGTGCTGGCTGTCACACCGGTGTGGGCAGAGCCACTTCTCAGCCTTGCTCCCACCCTCCTCACCTGGTGCTCCCGTTCCTCACCCACACCCTGGTGATGCAGGAAGTGGGGGAGTAAAGTATTGGTCCCTCTCTAGGCAGACGAGCCGGCCAAAAAATTACCCATCCATTTAATTAATTAACCAAAAGCTTTTGTAAGCCAGGAGCATGTTCATCAAAGGGTTTGTGTCTTTTGAGGGTTTTTTTTATATAAAATATTGTTGCTCCTCCCCCCAATATTGTTCCCTCTTCCTCCTTCCATTTTTCTATTGGAAAAAGCGGGGAAAGGTTACTGTGTCCTCTCCCTTGCACGGCGGCTCGTGTGCACTCTCTATCCTCTCCCTTGCACGGCGGCTCGTGTGCACTCTATCCTCTCCCTTGCACGGCGGCTCGTGTGCACTCTCTATCCTCTCCCTTGCACGGCGGCTCGTGTGCACTCTATCCTCTCCCTTGCACGGCGGCTCGTGTGCACGGTTCCCCTAGCCTCTCCCTTGCACGGGAGCTCATGCATGCCATGCTCCCTTGTCTTCTCCCATGCAATGCACGGGGGCTTGTGTGTACAGTCCCCACCTTCCTTTCCCTCGCAGGGGACTCGTGCGCCCCGCTCCCGTGTCCTCCCCGTTGCAGCGGGGCTCGCCCCACTCGCTATCCCAGCCCCTTCGCCTCCGGATCCCACCGCCTGGCTCCGGCGGGGGGTGAGTTATCCCCCCCCCCCCATGCACGTGGGCATCGCTCCGCCCTCGGCCGTGCGAGTGGCCGCCGCTGGCCCCGCCCTCTGCCTGCCCCGCCCGTGACATCAGCGCGGCTCCCCCGGCCGGCCAGAGCGGGGCTGGCTAGGCTGCGCTGCGCTGGGGCGGGGCTGCTGCTCCCCGCGCCGGGCACCAGCGCCGCGGCCATCGCAGGAGCAGCGCGCGCCTCCGGTAAGGTGGGGCGCCCGGCCCGATTCGCATCGCGCTCCGGGCGGCTGTAAACGGGCAGTGGAGTGCTCTGGAGTCAGGGCAGCTGGTGGGCTGTAAATGGGGAGTAACGCGGGTGTAAACGGGCAGTGGAGTGCTCTGGAGTCAGGGCAGCTGGTGGGCTGTAAATGGGGAGTAACGCGGGTGTAAACGGGCAGTGGAGTGCTCTGGAGTCAGGGCAGCTGGTGGGCTGTAAATGGGGAGTAACGCGGTGTAAACGAGCAGTGGAGTGCTCTGGAGTCAGGGCAGCTGGTGGGCTGGAAATGGGGCGTGAAGCGGGTGTAAACGGGCAGTGCAGTGCTCTGGAGTTAGGGCAGCTGGTGGGCTGTAAGTGGGGAGTAACGCGGGTGTAAACGGGCAGTGGAGTGTTCTGGAGTCAGGGCAGCTGGTGGGCTGTAAATGGGGAGTAACGCGGGTGTAAACGGGCAGTGGAGTGCTCTGGAGTCAGGGCAGCTGGTGGGCTGTAAATGGGGAGTAACGCGGGTGTAAACGGGCAGTGGAGTGCTCTGGAGTCAGGGCAGCTGGTGGGCTGTAAATGGGGAGTAACGCGGGTGTAAACGGGCAGTGGAGTGCTCTGGAGTCAGGGCAGCTGGTGGGCTGTAAGTGGGGAAGAAACTCCTGGAGAGTCTGGGCTAGTTTAAAAGGGGGAGGAGGTGCCGCTGCTGTGGAGTGAATGGGGACTGAAATCCCTGGAGTCAGGGCTCGTGTAAACAAGGAGGTGGCTTAGTACACTCCCCCCTCCCTCCCCAGGCTGTCAGCTAGAGGGGAGTGGGGCTCTCTGCGGTGCTGTCTCTGGGAGGGTCAAACTCTGTTTTGTTCCATCCCCCCAGCCTCCTGTCATGTGAAGCTTGTCTCAGGGCTTTAGCAAATGAAACCCAAATAGGGTGACCAGACAGCAAGTGTGAAAAATCAGGACAGGGGGTTGGGGGTAATAGGAGTCTATATAAGAAAAAGATCCCAAAATTGTCACTGTCCCTATAAAATTGGGACATCTGGTCACCCTGAACACAAAGGGGGTGGGTGGGTGTCGGCTGGGTTTGGGGGAGCATTGTGTTCTCCACCATCAAAGTTCCCCTTTCCTGTACCCTACAGTGGCTTGTCCATGTTTTAAATGAGTTAGTTCCTGCTCTTTTGTGGGCACAAGGGTGGGTCTCCTCTTGGCGTCTCTTAGCTCAGGGACAGGATCTTTACTTAAAGGGGGATTTGGTTGGTAATTTGCACTGTGGTGGACTTGGGTGTATTACTGTCATGGAGAGTCAGGGGAGGGGAGCGGCTGCATCTAAAGCCCTGCCTGTTTTCTGGGCTTCACAGCTGAAATCTTCATTGGGGAAGGAGATGGGATGGGTTTTCCCAGGCTCTGCTTGAGCTAAGCCTGCATATGGAAGTAGGGAAATCATAGAATATCAGGGTTGGAAGGGACCTCAGGAGGTATCTAGTCCAACCCTCTGCTCAAAGCAGGACCAATCCCCAGACAGATTTTTGCCTTAGACCCCTCAATGGGCCCCCTCAAGGATTGAGCTCACAACCCTGAGTTTAGCAGGCCAGTGCTCAAACCACTGAGCTATTCTCACCCCCCTGTACTGCCAAAGAGTAATGCAGCAGCATAGTCAACTTTTATCACTGGTTAGTTGTGGTTTGCTTCAGTACGCGATGTCACTGTGTTCCTGGTTATGTTCTACTTTGTGTCATAAAAATAAGGAGAACTAAGTTTATTGCTCTCCCCTGTTTAAAGGGGGAAATGATTAAATCAGTTCAGCTAATAGCATTTTGAGTGAGGCAGTGAACCAAGTGGGGCAGGGCAGAAACTTGGCTCATTGACATAGTTTCACTGAAATCAAATCCATTTACACCAGTGAGGATCTGCTGACGGGTCTCTAAAACATAGTCTGTTTCTTTATCAAAGGCAATTTCTCTGTTCAGAGGTTTGCTTTGTTTTGGTATCCTTAGATGGAAGGGAGCTCTTGAATTTTCAAAGAATGATTTGTTTAGTTCACAGCCTGTGTGACGTAACAACACCTTTATACTGGAGTGGCATGGCAAAAATATACTCTTAAACCCTTCAATCTCTTGTCAAATTAAATGGTAGTGCATGGAGACAGAAACTGTATTGGGGCTTGGCTACACTCGAAACTCCAAAGCGCTGCTGCGGGAGCGCTCCCAGGGGCGGCTCCAGGCCCCAGCATGCCAAGCGCGTGCTTGGGGCGGCATGCCATGGGGGGCGCTCTGCTGGTTGCCGGGAGGCCGGCAGTCAGGGTGCCTTCGGCGGCATGCCTGCGGAGGGTCCGCTGGTCCCGTGGCTTTGGTGGACCTCCCGCAGGCGTGCCGCGGCTTCGGTGGAGCCGCAGGACCAGCGGACTCTCTGCAGGCACCCCTGCGGGAGGTTCACGGGAGCCGTGGGACCGGCAAGCGGCAGAACGCCCTCCGCGGCATGACGCCGTGCTTGGGGCGGCGAAATGTGTAGAGCCGCCCCTGAGCGCTCCCACGGCAGCGCGCTGAAGTGCGAGCGTGGTCGCGGCGCCAGCGCTGTGAGAGAGCTCTCCCAGCGCTGTGAGAGAGCTCTCCCAGTGCTGGGGCACTGTTTACACTGGCACTTCACAGCGCTATAACTTGCTGCGCTCAGGGGGGTGTTTTTTCACACCCCTGAGCGAGAAAGTTGCAGCTCTGTAAAGCGCCAGTGTAGCCAAGACCTCAGGCTGTTTTTGAGGTTCTTCGTATTTTCTTAGGAAACACCAGTATTAAGTTGCCTCCAAAGAGCTGGGCTTTGGAGCTCTGCTCCAGCTCCAGGCAAAAACCTGCAGCTCCACTGCTCTGGAGTTGCTCCAAGCTCTAGCTCTGGGCTCCGTTCCAAAGTCCTGCTCCAAAGCATTTGTTTGTGTGAAGGAAATGTAAAAACGTTAGTTTTCAGATAGGGAAAACAGGTTTCTCATAATTGTGGAATATTATGTTTCTGAAGGACCTAAAGCGTCTGTAGGAGTGCTGGAATTTTAAACCATCTTAGTTGCTAGCTGACACCATACAGATGGTGTGTGTATGTGTGCGTGCGTGTCATCTTCCTTGTCAATAAACGTTACGACAGTACTTGTTGAGTAACTTAACAGTGCCAAAAGTCTACTGTATATAACGGAGGAAGCTCTTTCCATTAGTTCTCTAAAACACTTGTGCAGTCCTCCAATAGGAAAGTGAGCCTGCTTTGGTACATAGTCAGTTCTACAGATCTGTCTTTTTAGAAAATTAAGCTACATTTTTAACATACATTGTAAAATGATGATAGTTCTGTGTGGAAGGTCCCTTAGCATTCATCTCCTGTGGTTAACCCTTTGTAGCTAAGGGGTGCTTTACAAATATTGATAAACAGTCTAACCCCAAAGAGAGAGAGGGGCAGTGCTGCCCAGTGGATGGAGCACAGGACTGGGAGTCAGGAGCTGCCCTACTGTGTGACATTGGGCAAGTCATTTCAGGTCTCTGCCTCACTCCCCTGCCAGGATGACTGCCTTGTCTCTTTAAACTGAAAGGTTGTAGCAGCAGGGACTCTGTCCCAGTTTGTACATAGCATTGTGGGCCTTCAGTCTCAGTTGGGGTTTTGAGGCGCTGCTGTTACACACAAAGCCTGGTTGGGATGATTTAGTTGGGGATTGGTCCTGCTTTGAACAGGGGGTTGGACTAGATGACCTCCTGAGATCTCTTCCAATCCTGATATTCTATGATCCTATAGTAATAAAAAGTTGGCATTGAGTAAAGGCCCTAAAATGACTCGGGTTATTTTTGCACTTTGCATTTCTGAACAGACAAAGCAAGTTCCAAGTGTCTGCGAGCCAGACTCTATTGTACAAAAACTGTCTCACTGCTCCCACATATTGTCCATCCTGTTAAGAAACCCCAACCTCTTGTCAAGACAAAACTTCCTGTTATCGCTCCTTTGGTCAAATAGGGCCTAGTCACACTTTCCATCAGATCCCACTGACATGGGAAGCTGCTAAGATTGTTGCCAGGCCCATAATCATATCCTATTTGTGACTAATAATTGCATCTAGATCTCTTTTGGTATCAATCGGATTACAGGAAACACTGACTAGGAGAGGCCCTTGAATAACAAAAGATGGTGCCGTAGTTTTTTCTAAAATGCAGTGTGGATTTGGAAAAAGTGCCAGTCCTCTTTAATGATGGCACTGACCCTTGTTATGTCTTGCATCTGAACAGTTCAGGCCCAAGATTGAGAGGGTGGGTCTGATTTCTTGCTTATCTCACAGCGATTCAGTATTGTGACATCCCCAGTATCCCTGCTTTCTAGGCTGTTGCACTGAATGTGTACCAGAAGCTGCTTTTCCATGGCTCCTGCTTGATCCAGCATTTCAGATAGTTACATTCTGCAGGACCTATGTTAGTCTGGGAAGTGGAGCCTCACCTGTAGTTTGATTTGGTAGCGCTATTTCGGAGGTCAATAAATAACAGATCCTAAATGTGGAGTCGGATGGTGTGGGTTTAGCTCTCAGTCCTTCTCAGAAATTTGGGGGGCACATTTGGAAGTTATCTTGGAAGCTTCCCCTGATCCAGGAATTTGGAAACTTTAAAAAATGGTTTGAAGACTTTGGTTTATTTCCACCCCTCTCCTTTGTTTCTCAGAACTTGATCTATTAAAATACTAAATTAAAAAATGTCATCCATAGAAGGGGGGCAGAAAGCCCCCCGAGAACTGTGGACAATAGATTTCTTAAGGGTTCCTGGAATAGCGCAGAGATGCCTACAGCTGTTCATCTGGTGGCATTCCCTCCATGACTGGGCACTTTGCATTGAATTGCTGGGTATTCATGTTGCAAGCAGTGGGAGTTTTGTATTCAAGACCCAAAGCAAACAGTCAATGCGGGGACAAAGTGGGAACTGCTGAATTTTGTCATCCGAGCCTGAAGTTCTTGCCTGTCAGGGTGTGCTGCCTGGCTACTCCTGCGCTAGGCTTCGGGTGGCGGGGAAGGGGTGAGTGGGTGATCTGTGGGTTAGGGGGAGAGGGAGAGGGTGAGTAGGATTTACCATAGAGAGGTTACATGTTGTTGTGGTTGTTTATCTAGCACCCAGACTAACACTAGCTGCTTTACCGATAAGTAGAATAGACACAATCTCTCCGCGGAGGAGCTCACTCTAAGGCGGGGGTCGGCAGCCTTTCAGAAGTGGTGTGCCAAGTCTTCATTTGTTCACTCTAATTTAAGGTTTCGCGTGCCAGTAATACATTTTAACGTTTTTAGAAGGTCTCTTTCTATAAGTCTATAATATAGAACTAAACTATTGTATGTAAAGTAAATAAGGTTTTAAAAATGTTTAAGAAGCTTCATTTAAAATTAAATTTAAAATGCAGAGCCCCCTGGACTGGTGGCCAGGACCCAGGCAGTGTGAGTGCCACTGAAGATCAGCTTGTGTGCCGCCTTCGGCACTCGTGCCATAGGTTGCCTACCCCTGCTCTAAGGGCCTGCACTGGAGCCCACTGGAATTCTTCAATTCGCTTTGGCTCCCATCCTAATTACAGACATGACTCGAGCAGCCCCGGAGAGAGTGGGCTGCAATAATATGGCTGTGGGATTCAGTACATTTTTATGCTTATTTCTTGATGCTCCTATTGTACATTTAAATATGGTATGTGCGCACTGCGCAGCCACCTTCCATGTTTCTGCTGACCCGTTTCAGTGAAGCAGGAGGAGTTCCACTTCCATCTGGACCAGAGCTCCCATAGGGGACTCTCTGATGACCATCCTTTAGATTCCCAAGGCAGTGTGGAGCGGGCAGGGATGGCTCTTCCCCTAACAAAGAGGGGGTTTGTATAAGGACAGGCTGACTGTCCTCCCCCCTCCAAATGTTTCTTGATGTGATGCTCCCAGTGCCGGCACAATGAGCCAGACTTCCCTCGTGATGCAGTGAGTCTATCCTCATTGGCTTGGCTGTCGCTCTTTCTGTGCGGCGGGGTGTCATGCAGTGCGGTAGACGTGTGGACGACACTCCATGCGTTGCTTGAAATATAACTTGCTTGCTAAATGTATTGGCAAAATGAGAGCTCAGCCCTGCATTGTCTGACATTAATCCTCCTGTTTCCTCCCCAAGAACAGAACCACCCTGGAATCCAACCCTCAAGCCAGAGGCTGTGAGAATAGGTTGCCCCCATGAAGCAGAAATGCTGGTCTAGGAGACAGGCCTTGCACAATACCCTGACGGTTGATTAAATGCAGGTTCTGTCTGAGGTAATCTCTGCCAGCTGGGTGAGGTTTACCTGTTGTGGGTGGTGATGAGCTACCAAAATAAACGTCTCTCCAAAGCACCAATCTTAAAGATATAAGTCATTGCTTCTGTTGCCCTCATGTGTCAGCTGTTTGACTGTTGCTTAGATTTAAGATGTTATCTCCTCCTTCACCCTTTTTGTTTGCATTGTGGTGGTTAGATCATGTTAACGGAGGGCTTCGATACATGTGGTGAGAGAACATCCTTCTGGATTAGTGCAGGTTTTGAGTTATAATTTTATTGCTTTAGTTCTTCACCCAGGCCAGCAGTCACCTAACCCTCTGTGTAACATCACTAGTACTGCTTGTGTAAATCCAGTCATGTGCATGAGATCCAGCTCAGCAGGGCACTTAGATCTAAGCAGGTGAGTAGGCCAGTTGGGTGAAATCCTGGCTCTGCAAAAGTAAATGGCAAAACAGTCATTGGTTGCACTGGGTCAGGATTTGGCTCGTTGATGCCAGTGGGACAGCTCACCTGCTCGAAGCTACGCGTGTGCACAAGTATCTTGTTTGAGGGTTTGCGGGACATTATATGGGGCCACATCTTCCGTTCGTGTAAACTACCATCGCTCTGGTGAAGTCAGTGGAGCTGTGCCAGTTTAAGGACCGGTTCCTGAGCTGGAGTAATCTCTCTGAGGTACGTGTAGCGGTTGAAGGAGCAGCCTAGCATTGTCTTCCCAAAGAAACTTTTCTCTTAGCAAAATTACTTATGATGCTGAACAGTGGTTTGACCCCTTGATAAGTTGGACACGGTGGGTGAGGTAATGTATGATATTTACCTCACCCACCTTGTCCCATGTACCAACACAGCTACAGCATCCTTGAAAGGTTTTAATTTTTGGCCTGTTGACAGCTAAACTTCCTCTGTTTGCTGCTAAATCTTCTTTGTTTGTTTTAGACAAAGTGCACAATTGATGCAATGGGAGGGCCGAGAGCTCACTTTGGGAATTTTTGCTGTATTCTGGGTTGCACGCAGAAGGACTCTGTACTGTGTATGGGGACTGCTTCAAAGGTAATCTGTGTTTGACATCCACTGACCAGTGGGTTACAATAGCATGCTCGCTGTGCCTCTTCCAAAAAGGATACTAATCTCTTACTGTTCTCATCTTGAGAACCTAGCTCCAGCTCTAGAGACTCCTGCTCTGAGTTGGGAGGTCCTTTGTCCAGTCCTGGGTGTTGGCCAAGATGGCAGTTGCCATGTTTTCATTGACTTTGGATCCGACCCTCATGCTTTTACCAAGTGATGCTGGCATGATGCATGTGCTATGGAGCTGTGGAGAAAAGCTTTTTCTCCTTTGCTTCTAGCTTTCCAAGAGAGGGCTCACGTGTCAGAGCCATCATTTTGAGTGGCTATACAGGCAATTCATAGGTGTGCCAGAGAAATAGTCATGCACATTCTGTCTCCAGACTTCTAAAGAAATAGTTTGGTTGACTCAGGGAAAAGATCTGTGAGCTATCCTGGATAGCTCCGTGCAGATGTGTGACCAATGTGCAGCAACTGTTAAAGCAACCATGCTATGCCTGGATTCTCTAAAAATGGGCTAGAGAATAAGTCAGTGCTCGGATGCCCTGTAGACTGATGGTTTGGCTGTCATCTGACCATTGTGTTTAGTTCAGCTTACCTCGCCTCATGAAATGCATAAGATTGAAAAGGCTTGCTTGCAGGAAAGCAAATAGCATGATTAGAACCATGGCTGAGTGTATACACTGTGTAATGAGATCACAAAGTTGGGATTAATTAGCCTAGAAAGGGAACGTGTGTGAGGGAGGGGGATGTAATGACGGGTATAATAGCAAGGGCTCGCTGCTCTTTCTTAAGACCCAGCTGAAGGGGTCACTCGGTGAAACCGCAAGCCATGACATCTACAGCTAGTAGAGGGAACCACTATTCAAATACACCTAGATGGTGTATTATTAGGTGAAGCTATGCCTTTGGTCCACCACTTGACTGTTGAGATATAGGTGTTGCCTGCCTTTTGCATTGCTACTTAAGGAGTCTAGTGACATCAGGTGGAAGATGTGTTGAAGAAATCAAGAGAGGATACAGCTTGCAAAAAATGTGTCCAAAACTTCCAAAGACTTGGGTGGTGGTGAGATTGAAAGCTACACATCTGTATTAGATTGCTGAAGGGCTACATCCGGATGTAAGTACTCGACACTGAGACACGACTCAGTGTTCTAAACTGTGTTTAAAAATTAGCTGGATGACCAAAACTATGAAGGGCGACGAGAAAGATGAGTTTAAGAGCAGCAGTTACTTGAGACCTTAGGTGAAAGAAGAACATCTTTCAGTGGACACGTAGCTTGTCGATCGCAGAGCGACTTGATTCCGGCACTTGTGCTATCGGGCAAAATGGCAGGGAAGCCAGAAAGAAGAAGACAGAGCCAGCTAGGTCAGAAACCTCACCAGATTGGCTGGTATCCAAAGGACGGTGGAAGTTTTATAGTTCTGTTGCAACCATAAAAGATGGAAGGTGGTGGTGGTGGACAGCTTTCACGTTGGAGACGTGGCTGGGGGAGAGAGAGTGTGTGGGAGCCGCTGTCAAATAGCTTTGGGATTTTTCAAAAAAAAATCTGATCACACTGCACCTTTGAAACACTGGTGCTTAACCTCTTCCATGCCAGGATCTAGCAGTATGGGAAGGACAAGGGGGAGTGGGGGTGACCCTTTGCTGTAGTACCCTTGCAGCTATGCAAGCTGTTAGAAAATGAGAATACGTGGTGCTTTTATCAGCAGATCTTGAAGCACTCTAAAAAGGTCAGCATCATTACCCTCACTTACCAATGGGGATACTGAGGCGAACAGTGGGGGAAGTGACTTGCCTGGCATCACGCAGATGGCCAATGGCAGAGCTGGGACTAGAACCCAGGCCTTCCAAGTACCAGCCCAGTGCCCTATACACACTGCCTCTGACTGGTACAAGGGAAAGTTTAACCTTGCTGTTTGAAACGGGCATAATCTTATTGCTTGCGAGATGCAGGACGTAATTTGTTCTTGTCTCATGACTTTCCATATGTGGGTAGGTGCATGCATTGGAAGCCTGCTGTTTTAAAACAGCAATTGCTGTTGTTTTTAATCAAATATACATTAGGATAGTACATTATGGAGTGATTAAACCCAGTCTTTGACTCTGTGCTCGACAACATAATTCTATTTTCACTTTAAGCAGAAATTGATTTGTAAAGCAAAAAGCATTTTTTTAACCTGCTGGGATTATTCAGATGAGACTGTTTAATCTAATTCTTTAATAATAGCACTTTTTAAAAAGAAATGCATTTAAATATAACAAGAAGCCTTTCATTAATTGTATTATAACATGTAAACCTTTCTATGCTGAGGCAATTGGTTTGTGTATGAAGTGCTACTTATGCAGCATTGGAGGTCAGGAAAAATATGAACATAACCTTTGTCTAGAGAAAGAGCATCTGCATACAGTTTTTTTCCAGGAGGGTGCTGCAAGTTGTAGTGCATTCATATTTGGTACAAAGACTAGGAATTTTTAAAGGCAGATGCCTTTGACATAAATAGAAAAAATACATACCTAATTCCTGTGTTCTGATGCTCTTGCTATATTTTTCCCCCCATTCTCTCCCCCCGCCCTTTTGCCCCCATCCTTAGTGACTGAGCTTTGCAAACAGCAGGCAAGCTGGATATTTACCTATCTCAAGTCAGTACCCTGGTTGACCTTCATTGGAAAGGGTATAATGTTCAACAGCATTGGGGTAGAGAGCTCTCAGGGGTTTCTTGAATAAAAACTGGAACGTTGGACAAGGTTGTCAGAAGCCCTGGCCAACACAGACAAGCGCAGTAGTTGCTGTTTGCATGTGGTTCTCTGCCCACAGTGATATCTGAAAGAACACTTATCTGCCGCTGTAGCTCACTGGTGAATGGATGGTACGGGTCCCTCTCTGTGTCCAATCCACAGATGCAATGAGTCTGTCACTGCCCCAATGCTAGGGACCTTTTTTCTGCGTAGCTTAAGCTGTAGCAATTCATACTTGTAGCTCTGGAGATCCTCGGTGTGTTGGCTCAGATGGTGGCCGTCATTGTGGGTAAATGTTGACTTCTTGGTGACTAACTGGTACTGGCTCACAACAGGAGGATCAGTCCCCAAAACCTACTTGTGGTTATTCCAGGAAAAAATGTCATTGATTGTAGTTGTTGCATCTGCTGGGCTTCCCAGTCTCATTTAGTTTTGTTAGGGGACATAAGAGTCTGGATTAAACATCTTCCTATTGTCCCTTCTCCTAATATAGTGACGTCAATGGGACCTTACTGATTTGCACCAACCAAGGATCTGGCCCTGTATCTTGACAAGATAGCAGTAGCTGCCCAAGTAATGCCATGCCTGTGTGCTTTTATAGGGGAGCCTGGCTACAGAGTGAAATGTTAATGGTGCAATTCTAGGCCACTTTACTGTGCAACGTTTCCCTCTGCAAAGTTGTTTTATGTGCTTGCCGCTAGCGTTGTTTGTTGCATGGCAACTGTTTGAGTCCAAGTTACATACCAGATGTTGACTGAGTGATGGAGTGGGGTCAGGGCAGGTGAGAAGGGCTGTGGAATGGGTGTGTATGTATCACTTCCGGCAACTGACTATTATTTATGTTACAGTACTACATAGAGACTCCGAGGCTCTATTGTGCAAGGCCTGTACAAACACAGGGAGATGCATCCCCTGCTCTGAAGAGCGGGCAGTCAAAATAACCCATGCAGACAATGGGTGTGTTGGGGAAACAATTCATAGAAGGGTAAAGTGTCTTAGCCAAGGTCTCACATCAGACCAGTGGAAGAGCCAGTAGCAGAATCCACGTGCTTACAGTCCACTGTTCTATCCACTAGGCCGTGCTGCTTCCCCACATTCAGCGCACATGAATTCTTTCAGATGCTAATGCATAAACTAAAGAAATACTTGAACAGTAAGAGGCTGATCAGTCAAGCTGGTAACACTGTCTGTGTGTTACCAGGAATTGCTGTCAAATGAGACTTCTTAAATTATAAACAATGTTTAGTTTTGCTCAAATATTAGCTTACCATATATACTCAATCTCATAAGCTGGTTCGTTTATAAGCCAACCCCCCCCCCCCCCGACGGATAAGTAAAAATGGAAATTTTTTTTTATAACCCATTCATAAGCTGACCCTGTAATTCAGGGGTCAGCAAACTTTGGCTCCCAGGCCCTCAGGATAAGCCCTTGGTGGGCTGAGATTGTTTACTTAGGTTTACTTCCCTGCCTGTGGACGCTTGAGGTAAACAAAGTAAGTGTCCCGGTGCGCCAGTTTCTTACCCTGACGGGCCGGGACAGCAAGTGGTGGGGAAATTTTTTGGGGGGGAGAAGCTAGGAGTTGGGGGAGTAACCCCTGTGACCACCCCCCACATGACCCCACCCCTAGCCTGGGACCCCCACATTCTCCCCATCCCATCCCTTCCCACCTTATCTGGGGAGGGCCAGAGGAGGATGTCTCTGACCTGGCTGCAGCCTGCTCTGGGCCGGGTGGCCAGAAGCGGAGAGACTCTGGCCCTGCCTCTTCCCTTCTGTCTCTGCTGGCTGTGCTGCCTCTCCCTGCTCCCTCTGTTGGGGGGAGGGGCTGTGTCCCACCTCTCCCTCTCTATACCCGTTCATAAGCCGACCCCCTTCTCTGGTGCTTCCCTTTTTTACTAAAAAAATTCGGCGTATGAGCTACTATATACAGTATATATTTGTAAGGAGCAGATTGCTATACACAGCCGTAATGTTGCCTGGCTTTCTCTAGAAAGACTCGAATTGCTACCTACCATTTTTTTTCCTGCATGTGAATAAAGCATGAATACAACATCTGTATTAACCCTGCTAACACACCAACATTCAGGTCCTGGGTTTTCATTGTCAGGGGCTGCTGAAGGCGATGTAACATCTTTTAATCCATGGAGGGGATGAAGAATGCGGTCAGGGTGCTGACACAAGAGACCTCTCTCTCCTCTTCCCCTCCTTCCCCCTCCAAATCCTCCATATATGTGATTTTGAAGAATAACATCGGTCGACTTTATTAAATGTAAGTGTGTCAGAGGGCACCGCTCCAGCTCTTGGTGGCTGTTTTCTCTTGCAGCATTCACCACTGAGGGTATGAATCTGATATATGTACCTGGAGTACCCAGAGGGTTCATGTATTGACATAAAGGACAGCCCTGTGTCTAATTAACAACCTGCAGAATGTATAACTTAGAAATATGAATTACAGCCCATGTTCTGTTAGAGGCAATAAATAATAAGACATAAAAGTGCCTTCAGGAGATGAAATGGCTTTTTTCTAGTTGTTGTAGATGCTTTCAAATACCTTTCCCCCCCCCCCCCCTTAATTTTTTCCCAACTCATTTTCTCTGTAGGCTCCCTCCCCTTTCGTCCCGGCCCAAATACTTGCTTCCTAGCAGGGCGAGAGATTTATTCTCAGCAGCTCAAACAGTTGAATTTGGTTTTAGTGGGGATTTTTCCTACTCAAGTTGTCTTGGCATTTTACCAAGTAATCTGACAGTGCAGCAACCTTTGAGCACTCCAGCGATAGGCACAGTCAGTTTTGCATATTAGAGCCTGTTTCATTGAGGGGTGACTCTGAGGATCCTAGCGTTCCCCCTCACATTTGTACCCCAGAAGTGTCATGAGATCCTTAACTTCCATCTGTTGACACCAAGGAGACCTCTGTTTGCTCTCTCCCTGGCAGAATAACCCCTCAGCCTGTGCAGCACTGACCCTAGCATGGGACTTAAACTCACAACTCTATGGTGAAGCCCGACGGCATGCTCGGGCAAAGGGTGTCTTAGGAAAAGGGATTTGGTCAACAGCATGCACGTTCATTAGGGAGCTGATCTATGGTTAAGGTTGAACTAGCTTCCTGTTAGGCCGGTGTTACCGTCTCATGACTTGTTTTTGGTGAGTACTGTGACATTTGGGGGCCGTCTTTGTTACAGCTCCTGGGGTCAAGTGATTTTAGCTTGCTTTTTATTTTTGTAAACGAAAGTTTCTGTTCCTTGTGCTTGGAGAGAGAAGCTTGCAGTTTTGAACCATGTGCACACTAAAGGCTCTAAGTAGCCGACAAACACAAAGGACCCTAATGTTTTTCTTAAAATTTCTTTGGGAGGATCTGATGTGTGTGGTGTTTTTTTTTTTGATGGTTGAGATTGGCAGTGCTGTTTATAAGCTTGATATTTTCAAGCATTCCTCTTCCAAACTTGTTTGGAAATGCAGTGATCTGACACTTTGCAAGCTGTATCTCATCCAAAGATGGTGTTTTTTCTGGGATGCTTGGTTAACAATCAAAAAAGGATTTTAAAGTTAAGTAGCTGATTCTCCTGAGTGTAATTCCATTGAGTTCAGTGGAGCTGCTCTCGAGAGGAGCATCAAACCCATGTTTTCTTCATAATACATCTGATGAGGTGTTGGTTTGTACTGTGGTTAGCATATAGGGGCAGTAATTAAGGATTAAGTTTGCGTTGTGCAAAGCACTTCAAATATCTGGGGGTAGCTGTGTTAGTCTGTTTCCACAAAAACGAGGAGTCCAGTGGCACCTTAAAGACTAACAGATTTATTGAGGCATAAGCTTTCATGGGTAAAAAACCCTGAAGAAGTGCCCCAATAAATCTGTTAGTCTTTAAGGTGCCACAGGACTCCCCGTTCACTTCAGATACATGCTGTGTATAACTTTTTAAAATTCACATTAACATGTCTTGGTGTAGAAACTCCAAATTTGTTTTGTCTGCCTTACTGAGAGATAGTATCAGAGGGGTAGCCGTGTTAGTCTGGATCTGTAAAAGCAGCAAAGAGTCTTGTGGCACCTTATAGACTAATAGACGGGAGCATGAGCTTTTGTGGGTGAATACCCACTTCGTCGGATGCAAGTGGGGATTCACCCACGAAAGCTCATGCTCCCAAACATCTGTTAGTCTATAAGGTGCCACAAGACACTCTGCCGCCTTTACTGAGAGATGCCTCTTCAGTATTTTTGGGAGATGAGTGAGGAAATAGTTTGCATGTTAATACACACGCAAACTTGTGATGTACTGACCTTAGGTAGGCCAGGGAGTGGTTCACTGGGGTTTACTGAATTACTAGGCTTCTTGGGAATTAATCTACTGGTAACATGTTGTTTTGATTGTCCTTCACACTTTTGCACAATGTAGGGAGCAGCATGGAGGTTGAATAGAGGGGTTAGGTCCGGTCTACAGTAGAAGCTTTTACCAAAATAGTTCTGTCAATTTGGAATAGGACGATTTATTTTTAATGACTATCCTATACTGGGGAAAGCTCTATTGTAGAGGCTGTTTATATTGGAATAAAAGTGCTTTTGCTGGTACACCTTATTTTGCTCAGTGAATGGGTATAAGGCAAACGTAGGCTTGGAAGGTGTAGGTTTTTATCTAAGTATTGATAAACATGTGTTTTGATAAACACACATGCAAACTGATGACCACTGAAATGTACAGGTAGCCAAAGCTGGAAAAATGCTGCTTGAGAACGTATTAGCATTTGCTTTGAAGCTATTCATTTTGTATCTTTGGGTGTGTGATGCTGACCATTAGTTTTAATGGTTATGAAGCTTTAACTTCTTGAATCTCAATGTCTGCTGTCACTCATTGTCTCCCCCATCTCCCCATAATTTCCTGCAACTGTGAAAATTAAAAATGCAGATGTTTTTCACTGAAATTATATAAAATTGAATTCTGCTGTGCCTGTAAGTTACTTCACCCCTGGATCTAGTGCTAAAAACTTCTAAGCTCATTTACACAGTTATTTTAAGTCTGCTTTATACTGCACGTGATGCCGCTGTACCTGAATCATAGAATATCAGGGTTGGAAGGGACCTCAGGAGGTCATCTAGTCCAGCCCCCTGCTCTAATCAGGACCGATCCTGGGGAAGATAATGCTTGAGGGCTATTGGCCAAAGGAATTCATATATTAAAATATGTCAGATAAATAGAGACAGGGTGGGTGAGGGAATATCTTTTATTGGGCTAACTTGTGTTGGTGAAATAGACAAGCTTACATAGAGCTCTTCTGCCAGTTTGGGTAAATATAGTTATGTATTGCTGTCTTCGTTCGCATGATTCTAACAGGTGCATACAGATGGATGATGAGAAAATAACTTTATAGCTATATTTTATATATATTTTCAAAATATAGGTTTAAGGCTTAGTTATTTTCTTGTCTGCCTGCATTTGTAGGTTTTCCAGCTTATCTAGGCTGTTACGTGGGCTGCAGGGCCAGTAAGATCTGTCATTAGAAATCATCTTAAGCTGCCAGTAGAAACTTGCAGTAGGAGAATTCTCTGAGCTGCATAATTTTCTTCAGCCTTTTAAATTATTTCCTTCCCATCCTCTATGGTTTCAGACCACCCTTACCCAGAGTTACATTCAATAGAGCATGCTTCAGAATATTGGCATTCTTTTGACGAGGCCATCTCTACCACAAAATTAAACCATATGGTCTAGCTGACTCAAAATACCTTCGAAGTGTAACCAGGGACGTTTGCTATGGTATATGTCCATTATACTGGGATGTTTCCCATGCAGTCGACGGCATGTTACAGAGTAACCTGGTATGAAACCTTTGCATTGCTCACTGCGTATTCCCCAGACCATAAAATATGTCAGAATTCTGACAGTGTTGATATAGTGGTTCCCTGCCTGGTCAACTTGTTCTGACTCTCAGTAAGATCCAAGAGGGCTTGACTGGGAGGGAGACCCTTGGAAGGCAGTTTGTAGGGGGCCTTATCTGAAGAGATGTGGCAGTTTCTGTGGAGACAGGATTTCTTAGGTAATAAAACATCAGTTGAATGACACAGTGACCATCTATATTTATGGCTCATTCAGCTGAAAAATAATTCAGAAATTAGCTGTTCTGGTTTTACTCACTGATTTACCTAAGCAGGTCCTACAGGCTTCAGCCAACTTATGATTAGGTTTCCTTTTTTTTGTTTGTTGAAGTTAGTATTGTCTTTGTATCACTCTTCCATGCCACCAGAACAGTATGTCTTCAGAAAGTGCTTTGTGAACCACATGCTGGTCAGTTAACAGTATGAGAAACCTGCCAGGTTTAAAAGGCAGTATTTCAAGAGACAAGCTTTTTTCTAAACATAGGGGACCATTACTACTTATGCCTGTTAGTTGCTTAATATTGCAAAATCCTCCTTTCAGACTCTGGTGCTAAATCAAATTCAAGGCTTTGCTTCACAGTGCATAAACATCAGTGGTTTTTCATTTTAATTTTTTTCCCTTTTAAAATCTGTTTTAAAATGAAATCTGAAATAATACAAAATATGTGAAGGCACAATCTTATGAGGATCTCTTACACTATTTTAAATAAAAAATAAACCTGCTGAATCAATGAGCCTCTCTCGAAAACTTTGCGTTAAAGGCTGCTTTCTATATAAAGAAAATATCTATCTTGTGAGGTCAAGCTTTAGAAATAGGCAGCATAGGTCATGTACTGTATTAAGAACTTGATCCTGTGGGAGTCCCAGAGGCTGAGCTGTTGGATAAAAGAGACTAGCAAAGTCCTCACAGGCATTGGGACCCAGGCTCTGATTTACAGGATGGTGTCTCCTGATTTCATCAGGATCATCCACTAAGCCCCGCCTGGTGATTTGACATTCCTATTGTATAGCTTTTGCCTGCCTAAGCACTGATGGGCTCAGTTCTCAAATTATTATGTGTGACTCCACCCACCAGGGAAACTTACTTTCCAAGACTCCATTTGGTTGTAATCAACTTGTTTTAATGCAGGGATTCTCTAACTGGGAGTTGGGACCCCTCAGGGGGTCGTGAGGTTGCAAGCTGTCAGCCTCCATCCCAAAACCTGCTTTGCCTCCAGCATTTATAATGGTGTTAAATATATAAAAGTGTTTTTAATGCATAAGGGGGGTCACAATCAGAGGCTTGCTGTGTGAAAGGGGTCACCAGTACAAAAGTCTGAGAACCCCTGTTTTAACGGCTATATCAACCAGTGAGAGGGCACTTTTCTTTAGTTATTTTCTAAAGTACAAATGGAAAAGTTGATTAAAATCAATTATTTAAATTGAGACTTTCCACCTGGTGATTTAAATTGCCTGATTTAAATCAATCTGCCCTGCTTTGCTGTAGTTATAAATTGGGCTTTGATCCCAATTGAAGTGATCAGCCATCATTCAATTGTTTTACGTTCTTGACTTCAAATTTGTTGTTGTTTTTTGCTGGTGTATCATACATTGAGAAACAGGATTGAGAAAACTTATTGCTAGATGCTGTTGCATGAAGTCTGTCATGCTGTTATCTTGAATTTTGGCAGTTTGCAGTGGCTGAATATTGCCAAGTTGGCCAAGTGAATAAAAATAATCTATTTCAATTATGAGTTCAAGTCCTGTGTTAATGGGAGAAGTTAAACTTTAACATTTGCACTGTTAAAATGTTCACATAAAACCAGGAGAAAACTATTGAACTAGCTCCTGTGGTCAGAGAATTGTAAGAGCTGTAATTAAACAAAATGAAACTTTATTCCTGCCACTGATCCTGCTTCCAAAAAACAGCAACTAGAGGAAAACACAACAAAAGTCAGCCTTGCCAAATCATTTCCTCACATTCATGGCATTTCCTTTCTTTCTTTCTCTTCTTACCACCCTCTTTCCCAGTCAATGGCATCCTGACTGTAGCATTTAAAAACTGAAATCAGATCAGCGATACCCAGGGTGGAGCTGGCTTCAAAATGTATGCGCAGGGTTCTCTAGCTGGACGTCAGGGTAGGCTCTGAACTGTGGAAATTAGTGAGTTGCTCCCCTTCCCCTAATCATGAAAAACAACAATACATTTTGCTCTTGCAAAGGATTTGCAATCAAGAATTTTCTATATATAATGTCACTGTTGGAAATGGAACTATAAGATAACTTGAAGTCTGTAATAAAGCGTGGAAGATATTCCTAATGAATCCAGCCTGTAAATAATTGTTGACAGCCAGAAACACACAATGCATGCAACTGTAACTTCTACCAAATGATGGTTTGTTCCTGTGTACAGATATTTGGGAGATTATTTGTAGTGTTAACTGCCTTCAGAAGATGCATTTTCCTGGTATAGTACTCGCTGTCATTTTAATCCACCAAGGGCTAGATTAACTAGGGGAGGTGGTGTATTTTTAAACGTGTTGGCTAACACGTTTTAGCTTAGGGTTGACCTGTGCCCGCTAACATGTTTAAAATGCAGCTAGCCCTGTCTACATCAGAGTATTCTTTAAACAGTAACACCACCTTGTTAAAATACCCTTTTAGCCTAGCCTAGGCAAGCCCTTGAAGATTGCTACAGTCATGCAAAAGCAGCTATTTTATTCACAGCAGTTAGCAGGTAGGTGAAATGTCTGTGGACTGTGTTTGAGAGGGCATGTAGACATAGTGGTTGGAAAAAGCCTAGAGAGAAATGTAATTGAGACTGAAAAAATGGTGCTTACAAATTTAGTTATTTTTAACTTTTGCCACAAAAGCATGTTTAAGAAGAGAAGTTTGGCTTGTAACCTCCCTTCCTGCCCCTCCCCCACACAGACAAGCCGGCCTCAGAAGAACTGTCTTAAATGCTGAAGGCATTACCTGATTTTGCGACATTTGAGTAAAGCTTTGTGCAGATCTTCGCTTCGTTGTCGGGAGGGGTGGGTGTGTGTGTGTTTTAAAAAGAAGTTGACACTTGAGAGGGGTAGTGATCGACACCCCCTTTCTCTGAGGGGGTCTCTGCTCACTCATCCAGTACTATGTGGTGTACCTTGGGCGAGTGTTACACCGAGGGTGACTAGGTGTCCTGATTTTATAGGGCCAATCCAGATATTTGGGGCTTTGTCTTATATAGGCTCCTATTACTCCCTACCCTGTGTCCTGATTTTTTACATTTGCTGTCTGGTTACTCTGATTACACCTGCATGAGGGGACTGCGGATCAGACCTCCGGCTGCGGTGAGTGGCTCCTCGCTCTAATGCAGTCAGTGGAGCTACCCTGCTTTAAATCAGCTGAGGGACTGGTCCTTGCTCCTCTCAGAAACAGGTCCGCCCAGAGGATTCAGGGGGCTTGGGGCAAAGCAATTTTGGGGATCCCTTCCAGAAAAAAAGTTGCAATACTATAGAATACTATATTCTTGTGGGGGCCCCTGCGGGGCCTGGGGCAAATTTCCCCACTTGCCCCCACCCCCGGCGGCCCTGCTCAGAAAGGTCTTGAACCAAAGCGCACACAAGTCAATAAGACTCTTTCCGTGAACTTCAGTGGGTTTGGGATCAGATACACTTGCATATTCTGCAGGGCTGCCCAGAGGATTCAGGGGGCCTGGTGTCTTTGGCGGCGGGGATCCTTCCACGCTGGGTCTTTGGAGCACTTTGGCAGCGGGTCCCGGAGCGGGTGAAGGACCCGCTGCTGAATTGCCGCTGAAGACCTGGAGCAGAAGGAGCCCTCGCTGCCGAACTGCCGCCGAAGACCCGGAGCGGAAGAAGCTCCGGGTCTTTGGTAGCGGGTCCTTCACTCGCTCCAGGTGTGTTCAGCAGCACTCAAGGGCCTGCTGCCAAAGACCCGCTGAAAACTCTTGTGGGGGCCCCTGCAGGGCCTGGGGCAAATTCCCCCCCCCCCCCCGCAACCCTCCCCGGGCGGCCCTGATATTCTATTTCAGGCCTGCGCTAGGGGCTCTTGCTGAGGCGTTCAGGAAACTGGCTGCAATGTTCTTATGGTGGGACTCTTGGGTAGTTGTATTAAAATTTCCGTTGACTTGGGAAAGACTGGGCGCAGAGGCTTAGATGGCTGCCACCTCTTGGCAGCATTGGATTCTTGGCACTGGTTGTCAGGTTTGTCCCTCTACCAGCCATTTCCCACTCTGCAGGAAGTAGTGTCCTTGCCAGCTAGTTGGAGGGGCCAGGCATGGTGTGGAGGCAAAAACACAGCGCTCACTGAAAATAGCATGTGCTGTGTGTCTGCACATTCTCTGTGTGTTTGCATGTTGTAATGAATAAGCATTAATTAGCTTTTCAGACCCTATGCATTGGGTTCAATTGGCCAGGCAAAAAACTGGCACGTAGCTTGGTTTGTTCCTTTAAAAAAAGGAGTTGCTTAAATTTCTGCAAGCTTGTTGGAGACTGTCAGGTTTCTGTTCTGACTTTCTCCTCCTCAAAAAGCTCTCCCTCTGTTCAGGCTTTTGAAAAACTTTAGGCCTTATTGACACACGTACTTACATGACTTTGCTTGGTTTCATTATAAACCAGTACAGACCCTTGTGTGGACATCCTCTGCTTAATCGATTTTTAAGCTAGCATGAAATAAACTTGACTTTAACCAATTTAGCTCAACTGGTGCAAACGCATCAATACTTATTTTGGTTTATCACACCTGTAGTTAGACTGGTGCAGCTTTCTTGTGCAGATAAGGCCCAACTCAGGGTTGTTACTTGAATCCTTGAGTGAAGATCCCCAGATCTGAGTGATATTGTGGATGTCTCACCTATTTATTTGTCACCTGTTTAGTCCCGCTGTGTGGTGATCTCCTGCAATGGGACTGGTCCATCCAATCCAGCCACTTTCCTAAACTTGTTTTAAAATTTCCACAGCTGATCAGGATATGGGTGTGGCAGCCTGCTGAGAGACTGTTTTGAAATCTCCACTGTTGAGAAACTGCCTTGAAATCGGAAGATCTCCACAAATCTGTGTATAGAGAACTTTAAAGCTTCTTGGAAAAGCCTGATCAGCGTGTGTATGGTACCGTCCTTGAGAATATCTCCTTTTTGTTCTGCATCACAGCTGCCCCTAGCAGAGGCCTGGACGAAACCCCCTTTGACACTAGTGAATGCGCCCTTGGTCATTGCTAGGCAAGTGACTGTTGAGAGACAAAGTATTTGCTCCCCTTGGGAGCTAGATGTTGGCTCCACAGCAACGTACCTCAAGTGTCCTGCTTCAGTGTTGCTGGCTAAGATGGTCTTGACCAGTCCCAAACTCCCATGACGTAGGAACTAGGGCTGTTGATTAATTGCAGTTAACTCTCACGATTAACTCAAAAAAATTAATAGCAATTTTAAAAAAATTGATTCATCGCAGTTTTAATCACACTGTTAATAGAATACCAATTGAAATTTATTAAATGTTTTTGGATTTTTTCTACATTTTTAATATTAATTTCAGTTACAACACAGAATACAACGTGTACAGTGCTCACTTTATATTATTTATTTGTTACATAACTGCACTCAAAACCAAAACAATGTAAAACTTTAGAGCCTACAAGTCCACTCAGTCCTACTTCTTGATCATGCTGATAATGGGTTCTGCTCGATAACGATCCAAAGCAGTTCAGATCACGCATGTTCATTTTCCTCATCTGAGTCAGATGCCACCAGCAGAAGGTTGATTTTGTTTTTGGTGGTTTAGGTTCTGTAGTTTCCGTATCGGAGTGTTGCTCTTTTAAGATTTCTGAAAGCATGTTTCACACCTCGTCCCGCTCAGATTTTGGAAGACACTTCAGATTCTTAGACCTTGGGTCAAGTTCTGTAGCTATCTTTAGAAATTTTGCATTGATACTTTTTGTGTTTTGTCAAATCCACAGTGAAAGTGTTCTGAAAACGAACATGTGCTGGGTCATCTGAGACTGCCATAACATGAAATATATGGCAGAATGGGGGTATAGTCACAGAGCACGAGACATACAATTCTTCCTCAAGGAGTTCGGTCACAAATTTAATTAACATATATTTTTTAAATGAGCATCTTAAGCATGGAAGCAGGTCCTCTGGAATGGTGGTTGAAGCATAAAGGGACATATGAATCTTTAGCACGTCTGGCATGTAAATAACTTGTGACACCGGCTACAAAACAGTGCCATGCGAACGCCTGTTCTCACTTTCAGGTGACATTGTAAACATGAAGGAGGCAGCATTATCTCCTGCAAATTGTAAACAAACTTGTTTGTCTGAGCAATTGGCTGAACAAGAAGTAGGACTGAGTGGACTTGTAGACTCTAAAGTTTTACATTGTTTTATTTTTGAATGCAGTTTTTTTTGTACATAATTCTACATTTGTAAGTTCAGCTTTCATGATCAAGAGATTGCACTGCAGTACTTGTATGAGGTGAATTGAAAAATACAATTTATTTTTACAGTGCAAATATTTGTAATAAAAAATAGTGAGCACTGTACGCTCTGTATTGTTATAATTGAAATCAATATATTTGAAAATGTAGAAAAAAATCCAAAAATATTTAAATAAATGATATTCTAATATTGTTTAACAGTGCAATTAATCACAATTTTTTTTTAATCACTTGACAGCCCTAGTAGGAACGTTGCTCATGGCTTGTCATGTGGGCCACACGCTGATGGAGCGGAAGGATGGGCTCGTGGTTACGGCGCTAGGAGTTATGGGTACTATTTGTCACTGTGCATCTTTGCACAAGCTACTTACCTTCCATGATTCTGTTCTGTACAATGCAGTTAATGCATCCCATCTCCCAGGACTGCAGTGAGGGTAGAATATTGCTCCTACAGTGAAGGTAATATAGATGATAGCATTAGCTTTTGTAAGCTGAGTGGACCCAGTGGCATGTGAGCTGTGGTTGTGTAGAGGTGGGAAACAGGGCAGCAAGTGGGATGTGGGGCTCCACATTTCAGAGGCTGGTATCTCACAGTGAGCAGTCAAAAGGCAGGGCTGGGGCAGGGGAGGACAGGGTCAGAAGAGTGCAGAGCTGGCTCTCTGATATGTCATCTCTCTGGCCAGTTCTCATTTGTGGGCTGTAGCTGCAGAAAACCAACCAATGTCCTGGGGGGCTGGAAGGGGAAGGGACAAATGTATATTGTATGATATGGACAAAGTGTATATTTTTACTCAAAGGGTCTTGCTTTTGGACCTAACTAAATGGAATTGTAAAGGGAAGTCAACCGCTTCCAATCAAGCCTATTTAACAACGGAACAATGCAATTCCCTCTCCCCCCCGCCCCAAACAAATGCGATGTAACTTCAGCCTGCAGGCCCTAGGGACCTCACTGTGTCTGTCCTTGAGCCCTACTGACAACCACACTTTCCATCTTCAGATCTCTCTCTCCTCTGCAGGTGGGTAAGACTTGCACTGGCCACAGAAACAGACTGCACAAAGGGCTGCCAAACACACACACACAACTGCAGATAATTGAGGCCCTGTTGTTTGTATTCTGTAGTGCCTAGGAGCCCTTGGTGTGGCCCAGAACCCCATTGTTTTGTGTGCTTTTGTTATGGCACTCTGGGTCAGGACACCTCTGTGGGCATTGAACACCTCTAGAAGCATAATCCTTCACCATTTGAGCTGAAGGACCATGTGTGTCCCTGGGCTTGGAAGCAGTAGCTGGCTCAAACCTAGCTATGTGGACCAGCCGCTAGAGGGGAACAAAGCCACAATGCGTTAGTGTGGGTTTGTTACTTTCTTCTCTCGTAGCAGATCTCTAATATTAGCTGCACTTAAGAATGGCCATACTGGGTCAGGGCAATGGTCCGTCTAGTCCAGTATCCTGTCTTCCGACAGTGGCCAGATGCTTCAGAGGGAGTGAACAGAACAGGGCACCTTATCGAGTCATCCATACAGCCCCATCTTCTGTCAGCTGCATGTTACAGTTTATAGCATACGTGTCCATGTAAGGTGTATACAGAATCTTTCCTTTTTCCCTGTTCAGCTGCCTGGACTCAGAAATTACCGCTGAGCAATTGCAATGTGAAATCAGTGAGTGCTGAAGTAACTTCCCATATTTCATATTGCTATGGAGGCGTGGCTTGGAAAGCTAAGGGACCAATTTAATAGCAACTTGTATTTTGCCTTTTGGAAAGATTCATAAAGAACTGGACGTGAAAGTGAATCACCACAGAAAACATTTTAATTGTGTCAGTTAGCCAGGCAGTCCAGCCGGTCTCCGGCAGTGCTTAGCTAAACCCTGTGTAACAGGTCGGAGCAGGGCCCTTTAGCAATCCTGGCTCGCTCACCAGTTAGTCTCTTCTCCCGTGTGGTGCTTGGGGTTGTGATCCAGTAGTGATGGGACAGGCACTGAGTGTCTGGATGCTCTTTCATTTTCTGTTTGCTGGAGTGTTTTCTGATCCAGAGGCGTTTCCTGTTTGACCATATTTAGAATGTAACCCTTCCCTGGTAATGTGTGCGTCTTGGGCTGTGGACACTGAGTGAATTGAAGCAGGCTGATGTTTCTGGATCCAGAGGGAAATCTTTTACCGATCTCCTTTACATCCCTTCCTTCAAGCCTCTATTACAAGATGGCACATGCAGCCTTCAGAGCCCACCTCCATCACCCTTCGACAGGGCAGCAGAGCACTTGTAAGCTAGACTAGAAGCATCTTGCCTTCCCCTCCCCACAGGCGGTGAGTGAGCATGTGGCATATAATCTTCAGAGCCCACTGCCAGTGTATTCTGCGCCTTTAATTGACTGTACTGTAAACACATGTTGGCCGTTCTCCAATGGAAAACCTGACATCTCTCCAAGTGTACATTGTCAGCCAGTTCAGTAATAATTGCACATCAACCGTAAAACCCAGTGCCCAGAATAGCTACAGTGGATATGTTAACCTTGTCTGCCCGCTTTTGGGAGCGGGTGACCTGGACTTTGGCTTTGCTAAGTAGTGCCGGCGTTGTCTTGTCGAAGTTACTGTCACTACATAGCCCTTCCTGCATCTGAAATTGACCAGTTCCAGAGCAGCCCAGGACAACCTCATCTCTGCCAGAAATCAGCCAGTAGCTGGGTTTTTCTCATTGGGTTGGTGCGTCTCCAAAGAGGTGGTTAAAATCCTTTGGGCTTGGCTGTTGGGGATATAGTGGAACAAGGAACTTTAAATGTCACTTGAGAGTGACCGGTGAATCTTCCCCAGCATTTGGTGTCTGCAGCATTTCCCTCTGGAGAGAGACAAGCTCATCTGTACCCACATTTTCCCTGTCCGGCCTGATGGAATGGCCTGGTGGCAACTTTAATGTGTGATTACCAGCAGACACAGGAAAGGCAGCAGCTGTTACTGTGGCTGTTAATAGGCGCCATTGAAACATGCACAGGTTCACATTCCAGGATGCAAGACGTGACTAGGCATGGTGAGGGAAATCTTAGGCCAGCGTGCTTCTTGGGCAGAGGAATGTGCCCTGCACCTGAGCTGGGGAAGGGGTGGGGGTGGAGTGGAACTCTTTCTATAAATGCATTTTCACAGCAATAGAAATGAAGTGGCCTTTGCATCTTCCCTCTAGCGCTATCAGTTCGCTTACAGTTTGAATGGGGGTTGGAATGCCTCGTGTTACTAACTTCTCTGGGGAGACCTACACTTGGCATCCCATCGGTCAGGACAGAAGAAAACTTCACAGTGGAAAAATTTACCATTGCCGTAAAAGGGCCACTTCCTTTTTAAATGGCTAGCGCAGTGTCTGGACATGTCTGGGTAGCTCTTGATTAGCTGAGCTAAATATTTATTTAGACTGTCAGCCCTTTGGGGCTGGGAGTGTTTACTACTGTTTCTGCAGCACAGTGCGGATCTGAGCTCTGTTGATCCAAAGGCACTGCTGGAATAAATCTGATTGATGATAAATGTACCAGAGCTCAAAAAATCTTCAGACATGTGCTATCAGGAAGCTGATCTAAAAGATCAATGTGGGGGGAGGTCACTACTTAGATCTCGGGGCAGCACCCTGCTCAGAAATCCCTTGTGCCCTGTTAGTGATTGGGCTTCAGCATAGACTCGACTTTGATATCAAAGCTTCACCTGGTAGGTGTCTGGAAGCATATTTGTTCTGTAAACATAAAAGAATTTTATTCTGTCCATGCCAACTTGTTAATGAGTTACAGCTCTTCTTAAATACTCACTCTTGTCATCAACCTTTTAGAGAGAGGTGTGTGCTTGAGGTGTAGTAGATGATGTGCTTATCAGAAAGATCTTATCTAGAGTTGTGGGGTAATAATTCATATAAGAGCTAAGTGGTGTTGGCCTCTTTGTAGATCTCAAAGCACTTTACAAAGGAGAAGTCAGTCTTCTTATCCCCATTTCATAGATGGGGAAACTGAGGCACGGGGCAGGCAGTGACTTTCCCAGGGTCATCCAGTAGCCCAAGTGGCAAAGCCTGGAATAGAACCCAGCTCTCCTGAGCCCCAGTCCAGGTCTCCGGCCACACAGCCTCCTAATGCTCATCCTAGCTTCTTACAATGAGAGTAAGATTTTGATTCAGTATTTCAGATAAGAACTGAAGATCTAATTCTGTCACCTTTTAATCGCCCTGAGCTGTACCATTCCCCCGCAGATTGCAAACAGCCCTCGGTAGATTGTGGGGACAAAGAACAGGTATAACTTAGGCCTTGGCTACACTTGCAAATTTGCAGCGCTGCAGCAGGGTGTGAAAACACACCCTCTCCAGCGCTGCAAATTGCGGCGCTGCAAAGCGCCAGTGTGGTCAAAGCCCCAGCGCTGGGAGCGCGGCTCCCAGCGCTGTCCGTTATTCCCCACAGGGAGGTGGAGTACGGACAGCGCTGGGAGAGTTTTCTCCCAGCGCTGGCGCTTTGACTACACTTAGCGCTTCAAAGCGCTGCCGCGGCAGCGCTTTGAAGTACAAGTGTAGCCAAAGCCTTAATGTGAGTGAAAGAGACAGAATGCAGTTCCTAGTGGAAACTGAGTGTCATCTGAACTTCTGCTCTTGCCTCACTAGTGTTGGTAATGAGAGCGCATGCTAAGGAGGTGCTGTAGAAAATCTTGGATTGTAAATCACTGCCTCTTTTTTAGTCCTTCATTTTACCTCCTCCTACAAAAGCAGAAGGGAAAAAATGTTCTGGAAAATTCCTTTGTAGCTGGAATTTCTCTCTTTCGCTGTTGTCACTTAAGATATTTGTGTACAAACACAGGCTTTCCGGGGTATAATTAGAACTGGGCCTGTGGTGCGCGCGTGAGACCTCTCCTGCTGAATCTCAGCTTGGGCTCTAGCTAAGATAACACCTTGCAGGACTCCAGAGAGAGATGGGAGCCAAAGCATCATATGTTTCCCACTCCTGGGGAAAAAAGAGGAAGATCAGTGGTAATTAAAAATCAATCTTTGTGGAGTATATTGAAGGGCTGTGTGCATGTTTGGCGGACAATCTTGCTACTCATTTAGTGCTGCAAACCTTGGGCCCCTCTTTAGTTATGGACACATCATGGTAGATTGTGCTGCTCCTGGCCAGAATAAGGCCCTCAGTTATTGCAGATATTTCTATAACTTCCCCTAAGAGATCAACTCTCTCAATAATGACAGCGTTATGTATGCTAGCTCTCAGCAGCACCTGAGCACTGCCCAGAAACTTTGCCGTGAGGATGAGCAGAGCAAATAAAGCGCTAAAGTAGACTATACGCTGCTCCAGGGCTGGGTCTGTTCCATTTAGTAGGTGTGCCAGGGAGCTGTTCTGAGCCTTGAACAGTGGCTGAGGCCCTTGGTAATTTCCGTTAGCAGTGAACTGCAGAGCTGGTTGCAAATTGTGTATACAGGGCTGCTTGAACTCCTTCTGTAAAGCAAAACACTTCATTAGTGCCAACAGGTGTTAATGTGGCAATGCAGTAGCAGACTCAAGGATTAGAACAGTGGGAAATTCCAAACACACCCTTTTTGTGCCTCAGGATAGGTCTTTAAGGGCCCTGGGTTTGTGTCCCCTTTTTGTGCTGCTTTACTTGTAAAGAAAACCTTGAATTTTTAAAAATAAATGACCTTAGAAATCATGGGGACGGTGAAGACTTTCCCCCTCTTCCTGGCTTAGCTAGAGGATTTGTTTGCTCTAATATTTGAAAAGATAACCTAGCAATATCTTCTGGGCCTAGACCAGCTGTGGGAGCTCCAACGGACAGTAATAGGACACTACAGAGAATTCTTCCCATGTGTCTGCCTGGTGGGTCTCGCCTACATTCTCAGGGTCTAATTGATAGCCCAGTTTGGGGGTCAGGAAGGAATTCTTCTCCTTCCCCACCCATCCCCCGGTCAGATTGGCAGAGGCCCTAGGAGTTTTTTACTGTCCTCTGCAGCATGGGGCACGGGTCACTTGTAGGTTTAAACTACAGTAGAACCTCAGTTACGAACATCTTGGAAATGAAGGTTGTTTGTAACTCCGAAATGTTCCTGACTCTGAACAAAACGTTACGGTTGTTCTTTCAAAAGTTTACAAATGACATTGACTGAATACAGCTTTGAAACTTTGCTGTGCAGAATAAAAATGCTGCTTTCTCTTCACTTTTTTTAGTAGTTTACATTTAACACAGCACTGTACTGTATTTTTTTGTTGTCTCTCTGCTGCAGCCTGATTGCATACTTCCGGTTCCAAATGGGGTGCGTGGTTTACTGGTCAATTCGTAACTCTGGTGTTCATAACTCTGAGGTTCTACTGTGGTGTCAATGGTGGATTCTCTGTGTCTTGAAACCATGATTTTGAGGACTTCAGTAACTCAGCCAGAGGTTAGGGATATATTATAGGAGTGGGTGGGTAGGTTTTGTCGCCCGCAGTGTGCAGAAGGTCAGACTAGATGATCGTGATGGCCTGTTCTGAGGTAGATGT
The DNA here is from genome assembly GCF_016161935.1 of Mauremys reevesii. Taxonomy (NCBI): domain Eukaryota; kingdom Metazoa; phylum Chordata; order Testudines; family Geoemydidae; genus Mauremys; species Mauremys reevesii. The sequence continues at coordinate 7,058,787 of NC_052633.1, forward strand.
TTGGGAAAGTTCTGGATAAGCAGCTGCTGGACTAGGGGTGCAAGCAGAGAAGTCCAAACAGGATTTGGCAACTTCGCATGTAATTACCCTATATTGTGGAGTTCCCAGCCACTGCAGTTACTTGCCCAGCAGTTCCCATTCTAACCCTCCTCATCTCGCTTTCCTAAATGCCTTTCTGGGCAGAATTTACTAGCCTTGTTCTTCCCAAAGAGAATTAAGGCTCCTTTTGTGTGTGTAAAGTTTGAGGAATATCTTACTCCTTTTTTGTGGGGGTGGGGAGAGGGGGACCTTTATCGCACTTGAAAATCTTTGGTGGTTACTTCTCTTGAACAGGGCTGCTCTGTGGTCTGTCAGAAACACCTTGGAGCCCCAATTCTGTGGTACATCCCCGTATGCCTGCAGAGCCCCACTGGTCAATGGGTGTCTGCACAGATGCAGGATTCCTCCCTGCTGGGGCCAGGTTTTACAGCTGAAAGGTGCTGTGAATGTCCCTCTTCTCACTGGCCATCAGGCCTCTAGAGAGGCAGCAGGGCCTAGTAGCTATGGCCTTGGACTGGGACCCAGGAGGCCCATGCTCTGTTCCTGGCTCTGCCACTCCCTTTCTATAGGACCTTGGGCAAGTCACTTCACCTCTCTGTGCTGCTGTTTCCCCTCCTGCCCTCTGTCTTGTCTGTTTGGATCGTAACGATTTTGGGCCTGGGACTGTCTCTGTGCTTGCACAGTGCCTAGCACAAGAGCCTTGATCCTGACTGCAGCCTCTAGGCATAACATAAAGAACCATTGCATGGATTGATCTCTCTGTAAGATGGCTTTGATTTTGTCCAAGTGTAGGGCAACCTGACTTGTGTCGTGAGCACAGCCCGGAGGCTTGTGGCCTGAAGCCGGGAGCTGTGCGCTCGGATCCAGCGTATGCACAGCTTGGGGAAGTGCGTGCTGGCCAAAGCAGATGAAAAGGCAGCCGTTGGGCTTTGTAGTTAGCTGCGGAGGAGAACTGCAAAACAATCCCTTACGGAATCAGAAAGGAGGGCCCAGACGCAGCAGTGTTGGCCCCGCCGTGCCCATTGCAATCGGTGAGACTACTCCCCGTGAATGTGTGCTCCCCGAGGCGAGCAAAGCATACACATCCTGGCCCCCCTCCCAGCCACCCCTTTCATATTTATTGTATATTTTAGTGACCGGCTGTGCAGCAGTACAAAGGAAGCTTATTGTTGGCACTGCACCAGCTCATTCTTCTCGTGTTTTTGTTACGTGTCTGTTGGGAGCTATTTGTAGTTATTGTGTTAGATAACACTGTTCCTTGCACCATGCTGTTCTGTCAAGGGGGGGCGGGCGCTGTACATGAGCATCCTGGAGAAATAGAGACTCCTGGTCCGGATGTTGCACAAAACATTTGGGGGTTGGAGAAATGTATTGCTTTAAGAGCAAATTGGATTGTTTTGGAGGATGGGCAGTGAAGAAACCCTGATTCAAACCCTAGCTCCATAATTCTGTACGTGGTAGAGGTGAGTCTGGCTTCTCAAAGGAGCCTTCAGGGGTTCAGGTGCCCCCATTTTAATAGAATTTAGGGTTAGGCCCACGCTTTTGAAGGTCTCACCTGCAGTGTACCTGCACTCGCCCAACCCACTCACTTGCATGCACACAGGGGATGGAACCTTGAGAAAATCTGCCCCAAATGAGGCTTAGTCTGTAACTTTTAAAGCAGGCACTTGTGAGTTGGTTCCTCTGAGACCTGCTGAAGCCCTGATCCTGTAAGTAACTCATTGCAGCCACAGGCTCAAACTGCTTACACTGGAGGGCACGTGCTGCGCCAGGTACTTGCCACCCTTATGCTAGCTAGCACATTATTCTGCAAGTAGTCCTGTTGGCTTGAGTGGAACTGTGCTGATTTGTACCAGCTGAGGGTATGGCCTCCTGTCTCCTTATTCCTGGCTCCTTACTCCTGCTGCGTCAGAATCTAGCATTTAGATGGCGATTTTCAATGCTGCCTAGGGGATTTGGGATACCCAAATTCCGTTTTAATGGGCCCTGGGAGGCTGCGTCGCTTGGGCTGAGACTTCCGAGCTGCTGTAAATTTATTTTTGTTTGCTTTAAAAAACTTGCAGCTCACCATCATCTAGGCCTTGGGAAAGCGATTTTGTGTGTGTTCATACTTGTCCAGTGTGGTGTCTCACAGGGCCAATGGCGAGAAAAGAACCAGCATGACAATACTGCTCACCCCTATAGTGTTTAAGCAAGACAGTTTTTTCCCCCACCCATTCTTGGCCTCCAGTGAGGCGTGAGCACCCGTCACATCTCCCAAGCACCAGTCCTGACACCTGCGGTGGACCATGGCCTCGGAGTTGAGCCCCATTTAGTGGACAGTGCTAGTAGCAACCACACAATAGCATTGTCCATGTGGAACTGGCCGCCCGATGAAGTGGACTAGCCTTGCATAGCCAGTGTGGCACTCTGCAGCCTCTTCTAGCTCTTCCTTTCAGCTTCCTGTGTGACACAGTGCCATGCTGATGTAGCATATTAAGTGAGATTGCTTCTGTGGCTGCTGGTTTAGATAAGCTAGATCAGAGGCGTATATGCAAAAAGCGTCTTTCTCTTCCGCTATGGAGGCCTGGCGTTTGTAGGAGCATCGCTTCTCTCCAGTTCTCCCAACCTTTTCCACTGGGAATTAGGTGGGAATAAAATTCTGAGATCATCTCCCAAAATTCATGTGTGTGTGTGGGAGGGAGGGAGGGAGGGGGGGTGGCGTAGGAGGGACCCCCCTCCCACAAAGTCAGTTTGTCTGCTGACTTTGGAGCTGGATTAGATCTCGGTAGGATCTAGTCAGTCACTTTTTAGCTTTCTCAGAACAAGGTACCGAGAAGTAGGTGCAGTATATCAGTAGTGGCTGCCCTAGAGTCTTGGGTACAGGGCCTGCTACCTCTCTGCCATGTGACAGTGGTCACCATTTGTTTAAACACACCATTTGTGTGTTTAAACAAACCCCCAGGGCCTTGGGTTAGTGCAATGTGAGAAAAGATCAATGTCCTGGTATGTGTTGAAACCTGATGTGCTTGAACTCTGACCGGGTATTTTGGATTGAGATATTTCTGTGCAAACCTAATCATTAGCATTGCGTCTGCAGTGGGAATTTTGTTTCTAGGAGGATTTTTGGCCTGAATGGCTTGCAGCTGATGCAAGATCAGCTGTGAAGTGAGAAACACATGTTTAAAAAAATCTCAGTATGTCACAATTCTTGATAAGGTATTGCAGTAGGTTTCTAGGTATGCAGAGATGTTTATTCCTATTCATCTCCCTGTTTAAGTGCCCTAAAGGGATATCAAATTTAATCTTGCTGAAGGTCCTAGCCCTTCCCCAGTGATGCTGATCAAGATAAGAAGGTCTGGCAGATGAGAGCCATGATATATTTGTACTGTCTTCAAAGTGTGGCACAAATGTAAAGGAGCACTGATTATTTTTTGTTTTAAAGCTTTATTACTAATGCAGTACCTGAAATAACTGGTATTTGTTAGATGATGATGATGATTATACATAAGCGAAAAGGTCACCTTACCAGCTGTATTTCTCTAAAACTTTTTATATTTGCTTGTGTGTGGTGAATCTGGATTGTTGGCTGCCTGAAGAGGAAGCCCAATCAGCAGAAATCCTAATTACATCTCTGAACTCTCCAACTTACTTTAATTTAAAAATTATGTAGGAAAGACACACTGATATTTTTTTCTGGAAAAATGATTGCTGCTTTGAAATCAGAACAAGCATGGTTGAACATCAGTGTTAGCTACGGAAGAGTTTGGCTTATGATCCAAGAGCTCTGTTCTTTTCTTCAAATGAATAATACAGAAGAAAATGTGTAAAAATTTTCAAAAAAAAAAGTGTTCTTCATATTCTGCATTGTGCCTCTTTGACACAGTAAAACTCCAGCCTGTAAAACTTGCAATTGGCTTTTTTCTGATCACAGTATGTTCTTTACTGTGAAGTACTAAAATATTCTGAGAGTACATTGAAACTGGCTGTGACGATGCTAAGCCGTGGTCTACACTATGAGTTTAGGTCAAATTTAGCAGCGTTAGTTCAGTTTAACTCTGTACCCGTCCACACGACCAGGCCTGTTTTGTTGACTTAAAGGGCTCTTAAAATCGATTTCTGTACTCCTCCCCAGCGAGGGGTTTAGCACTGAGATCGACCTCGCTGGGTCGAATTAGGGGTAGTGCGGATGCAATTTGACGGTATTGGCCTCCGAGAGCTATCTCAGAGTCCTCCATTGTGACCGCTCTGGACAGCACTCTGAACTCAGATGCACTGGCCAGGTAGACAGGAAAAGGCCTGGGAACTTTTGAATTTCATTTCCTGTTTGGCCAGTGTGGCGAGCTGATCAGCACGGGTGACCATGCAGAGCTAATCAGCACAGGTGACCATGCAGTCCCAGAATCTCAAGAGCTCCAGCATGGACTCAATGGGAGGTACTGGATCTGATCGCTGTATGGGGAGAAGAATCCGTGCAAGTAGAATTCCATTCCAAAAGACGAAATGCCAATATATTTGTCAAAATCTCCCAGGGCATGATGGACAAAGGCTACAACAGGGGCACACAGCAGTGCCGCATGAAAATTAAGGCGCTCAGGCAAGCCTATCAAGAAACAAAGGAGGCAAACGGTCGCTCCGTGTCAAGCCCCATACATGCCGCTTCTATGATGAGCTGGATGCAATTCGGGGGAGGGAATCATACCACTACCCCACCACTGTCTGTGGACACCTGCAAGGGGGGAGTCTCATGCAATAGGGATGGGGAGGAGGAGGTTGAAGACAGTGCACAGCAGGCAAGCGGAGAATCCCTTCTCCCCCGGCAGCCAGGAACTGTTCATCACCCTGGAGCCAATACCCTCCCAAGGCAGGCTCCAGGACCATGAAGCCGTAGAAGGGACCTCTGGTGAGTGGACCTTTGTAAATATAATACAGGGTTTAAAAGCAAGTGTGTTTTAATGATTAATTTGCCCTGAAGACTTGGGATGCATTCGCGGCCAGTACAGCTACTGGAAAAGTCTGTTAACGTGTCTGGGGATGGAGCAGGAACCCTCCAGGGACATCTCCATGAAGCTCTCCTGGAGCTACTCTAAAAGCCTTTGCAGAAGGTTTCTGGGGAGGGGAGCCTTATGGTAGGACACTTTACCATGCCAAGCCAGTAGCAAGGAGTCTGGAATCATTGCAGCACAAAGCATTTCAGCAAATGGGCCTGGGCTTTGGTGGCATTCAAGCAACATGTGTTCTTTATCTCTCTGTGTTAGCCTCAGGAGACTGAGATCATTCATGGTCACCTGGATGAAATATGGGGAAATTTTTTTTTAACACATTCAGGAGGTGCCTGCCTGCTGCTGGGCTGTTGGCTTTTTTGAAAAGAAAAAAAATCATCCCCACGGTTAGCCATGTGGTGGGGGAAGGCCCGTTCATGCTGAGCTGTTCATGTTTGGCTGACAGGGATCTTCCCTGATACTAGCCACATGGTGTGTGTTTGTGTGGGGTGAAGCGATCATCCCAGAGAAGAATTGGGAGGGGGGGCAGGGGTTGAGTTGTGCTGCACATTCATGCTAAAACCGCAGCCCCTCCTTTAAAATGGCCAACCCAACAGGCTTTGCTTGGTATGGGAAAGGGGGGCGCTGCTGTTTGAAACCATTTCCACTTATTATGAAGATTGAAGAAGCCGAAACCCTTTGCCACACCATGGCTGCCTGCAAATCGAATTCTGTTGCCCAGCCGACCGTGTGTGATGTCTCTCACCAAACCGGCAGGCACTCAATATAAGAGGCAAAATGCGACCTTGTACAAAAAGCACATGTGCCATGTAATGTGCATCGCTTGATTCAGTGTGAAATAGTCTTCGCTTTGTTCTCTAAAATGTATCTTTTTAAATACTACTCTCCCTTTTTTTCCTCCCACAGCTGCAAATATTTCTACGCTCCCCCTATCATCTCCATCCCGGAGGCTAGTGCAGATTAGAAGGTGGAAAAAAAAAATGCACTTGCGATGACATGTTCTCAGAGCTTATGCATAGAATCATAGAATATCAGGGTTGGAAGGGACCTCAGGAGGTCATCTAGTCCAGCCCCCTGCTCAAAGCAGGATGAATCCCCAGACAGTTTTTTTACCCCTGTTCCCTAAATGGCCCCTTCAAGGAGAGAACTTGCAACCCTGGGTTTAGCAGACCAATGCTCAAATCACTGAGCTATCCCTCCCCCCCCCCGTTGTCCTGCACTGAAAGAGCTCCCACACTGACTGCGGGAACTGTGGAGTAGCTACCCACAGTGCACCGCTCTGTAAGTCGATGCTGTAAGACGGTAGTGAGGATGCACTCCGACTAAGTATAGTGTGGACATACGCAATTGACTGTGTAAAATCGATTTCTAAAAGTTGACTTCTATAAAATCGACCTAATTTTGTAGTGTAGACATACCCTAAGTTATCAATTAAAAAATGTGGTGTCTGCTGTGAATTCATCCAGCATTTAGGGATATTTCTTTGTACAAATCCTGTTAGATGTAATGTTGGTTTGCTGATAGAATGTGTGCAGAAATCCTGCTGAATTCCTTTATCTGCTGAACTTCTCTTGAAACCTCAGTTTCTCTCTGCTGTAGCCCAGTGCAACATAGTCTCTGCTGGATTATCTGTTTTTACATTAGGAATAGTTTGCCAGTATAGCTGTACTGTATAGCTGTACTGGCCACCTGCCCAGTGGGGGCACAGCGTGTACTGGTAAAAGCAGTCTTGCAACTTTATTTCTTCGTACTACTATAGCGACTAGGAGCCTAAATATGAACCAGGACTCTGTTGTGCAAGGTGCTATACAAACAGAACAAAGAGAAGCATTCCCCCCCCTCCCCAGCTTTCAATCTGAGTAGCAGTTTGGTGGGTGAAATATGCGATGTCGTCAAAAGCACTTGTGTGCTGGTATAACTGGAGCTACGCTAGGGGTTTAGCTGGTGTAGGTGTCCTTAAACTAAAAAAGTCCTCCCAACTGATCTGGCAAAAGTTTCTAGCACAGCCCCAAACTATGCAACCTCCAAACGATTTCAAAATAAATTCCAAAACAGTAGGCATTCACTGGCTCCCCCCACCGAGTGGGGTGGAGTAACTGTGGTGCAGTATTGCTGACCCCAAGCAGTCGAAACCTGAGAATTAAAACTATATATGTTGGGTAGTTTTTATCTGCCTTCTGACTCTGGAGCTGCTAGAGGTCACATTTTCCAGCTTTCATCTGCAAGCGTGAGAGCTAGAAACTTCGTTTAATAAAGAGAGCTGAGATTTTCATGCAGTGGGTAACTCTAGAAGCCAGGGCTGTAAGAGAGAGATCCAAGAAGGTGAGATTTGCCGGAAAGTAGCAAGAGCCGGAGATGTGGGTGGGGTGCAGTGCTGGGGTGGAGTGGGGGTTGTTAGTTTTGATTTTGTATTTTTTTTTTTAAGCAACTTAAAACATTTTAATTTTTTTCTCTAACTATAAGTGTCCTGTTTCAGTTCAGTTTCTAAGTGTAGAACTCTCCTATACTCTGGGATGTTTCTCTCTCTCTCTCTCTCTCTCTCTCTCTCTTTTTTTTTTTTTAAGAGAGCTCCATTTAAAATAATTTTAAGAAGTTATTTGCATTGCTGTATAAAGGTACTTTGTACACAGATAAGTCTCGCATCTAATTTTGGTTGCAAGAGCACTTAAGCTCTCTGACCCACTGGCTCCAAAGTCTGCCCCAAGCAGGATCTCCAAGGGCTTTTCTAAACACCTGAGTTGTAGCAGTATAATGGATGCAAGTCTAGATTCAGTTACACTGGTATCAGCACCTTTCCACTGCCTGTAAACTGATGTAATAAGCTATATGGCTATAAGGTACCTTTTTATACTGGTATAACCACATCCACACTGTGGGTTGTATTAGTATAAATAGATTCATTGCACCCCTAATTGGTATAGTTACAGCAGTACAAAAAACATGTATAGGCCAGGTCTTGGGGTTTGATCCTGCAGAAACTTATGCGTGACCTCTGTAAATAGCTTTGATGGAACTAGTTGCACCAGTAAAGCAGTACACGTGTCTTTTTAGGGTCGGGTGTTTGGTGGTCAGCATTTGATATTCGTATTGGTGAGTCCCATGCCATTGCTGCTGAAGGGAAAGTACCACAAATCCTGCTTATTCTCTGTTCCGGTACAGATGCCTCAGGTTGTGCCCCATTACAACAACACAAGTTAAAAATCGGTCTACTTTTCGTGCAGCTTTCTGCATCTCTCTGGCTGGCTGTTGGTAACTGTTTTATGGATGAGGTCTGTGTTTTGGTATAAAAATATTTTCCTGTAACAGCACAGCTTTTATTACTCTGCTCTATTCTGGGGTTAAGTCATCATCACAATCATGTATTTGACAGTGTAATCCGGGGGCGGGCAAACTTTTTGGCCTGAGGGCCGCATCGGGTTTTGGAAATTGTATGGAGGGCTGGTTAGGGGAGGGGGTCATGGCCCGGCCCTCACTTCCAACCCCCCCTGCTCCCGATGCCCCTGGCTACCCCCGGACACCTGCGGGGGAGGGGGGACAGCAAGGGAGGGGCTGGGGGTGAGCCTCTGGGGACAGGAGCTCAGGGGCCGGGCAGGACGGTCCTGCGGGCTGGATGTGGCCTGCAGGCCATAGTTTTCCCAACCCTGATGTAGTCTGTTGCCATAGAAATCCTTGTGACAAATTTAGTGGTATTCTACTGAAAAAGAAAAACAGTGGGAGCCTCGGGGGAGCAATCTGAAGGGCTTTGCAGCTTGGATTGGTACACCTTTTCAAAGGGGATGTGAAAGGCCATCCAATCAGAATGCAGAGGAGTTTAAAGGAGATGCTCTGTTATGCAGGTATAAATTACTGCACTAGCATCTTCGGCAAGGGAGAATTTGTAGATAACCCTCTGACAAATGATTAGCAAAATGGTAAGGAATACTAGTTCCGACACCTGAAAGGTAAACACGTGTGTTGAATTTTTACTCTGGTGAAACATTTCTCTTCAGGGGATGAATTATTTGTTAAGTAACTGCCAGCCGAAAGCTGTGGAGACACATCGACTTGATAGGTGCAGAACTCCAGATGGGATGTGGGAGGCGACTCCTATGGCACAACTTCTGCTATGAACTCTGCTTACTAGATTGTCAGGGTTACATAGCAGTGAAGGAGGGAGACTTGCACAGCTTTCAAATGCAGGTGTAAGAGATTCAGAGACCAGCCTCTACTCTAAATATACACAGCTATGTGTGTAAATGGACTCGGTTGACTTCAGTGGGATTTAGGCATGTGTTTAATTGCTTTGGTGGATTAGAGCCTGAGTGTAAGTCGTGCATCTAACATGACACACACTCATTACCATTAACGTACTGGGTCTGGCTGAGTTGACACAATTTACCTTCTCATGACGCCTTTCAAGCTTGTCCTCAGCTCTCTATGCTCGCTTCCCGAGGAACAGTGAGTGAGTCAAGATCTCAATCCTTCTCTTCGTGGCGGGCCGGGCCCGGAGTGTCTAAGCAATCTCCTGAAGCTGTGGCATAAGGACTGTGAATAACAATTCTGCTCCACTAGCACCAAGGGTGCTTCAGACGAAAAGGGTGAAGCTCATCTGTGCCGGGGAGACCAGGGCCAGCACCAAACCGCTCCACCTTCCTTGCTAAGTGCGCATTTGAAAAATTAGATCAAAATCCTACCAGCGCAGAATACCTCCTGCGCGTGCAATTCTTGCCCTGCTGAGATCAGGGAGAGAATGAACCCCACATGTGACGGGTGTTAGTTGTCACTTAATGCATGATGGGAAGGCGCTTGGGTGCTACCTTGAGGAGTGTTGTTGGAGAATCTGCATAGACCAGGTTGCCTTCTTTATTGGAAGGCAACTCCTCAGAGTAAGAAACTCAAGCAAAAATATTTTAAATGGGTGGGGTTTCTTGTCAACTTCAAGCATATTTTAGATGTTGCTTTAGCTCTGCCTGTCTTTATTCAGAAAAGACTGACTCTGGGATTTAGGCCCTGACTTGACGCGGTTAGTGCCAACTTGAAGCACATGAATAGTTCCCCTGAAGTCTGTGGGATCATAACTAGCTGCCCCAAGTTGAGGGCAGCCGATGAGCCTGTTTGTGCCCCTATTGATGTGAACCTGAGAAGGACCGAGGCTAAACAGTGAAATCTTGGGGCTTGTTAACATGGGGAGCTAAGCTGAATTATTAATAAGAGGTGTGACTTCACAGAGCGTTTGTTCCAACGCTTTAAACCCCTGCGTGGAGATGCTGCTGCAGAAGTAAAGCGGCTGTAGTTCAGTTTAGCCTAGTTCACTATAAGCTAAAGGCAGCTAAAGCCACTTCACTTCTGAAATGAGGGCATCCCCGTGGTTCTAATGAGCATTGATGCAATGTGAATTCACACCTTTAGTTAGTTTGGCTTCACTGCCCTTGGAGTCCTCCCTTTAGAAGCAAGCTTGGCTCTGTTTTGTTGTTTTCATTTAAATCTCATTTTTATCAGATATCTTGGCCTGTGAGGAGGCTTAGAAGCCCTTATGTTGCTTCCAGGGTCTTGTCAGGTTTACTAAAGAAACTTTGCATGTTTGTTTTTGACAGTGTACTGCTGTTACTGGTAGGTAAGTGGTGCAGGAGAAACCGCATGGGTAAAGGCTTGTGTGCACTTGGAAACTTCCTGACATAGCTATTCTGGAATAACTCCCTGTGTGCAAGATCTTATTCCAGAATAACTTTTCAGTAAATTCCCAAAGATAGACAAGCCCTTAGTCAGATTGAAGCTAAACCAAAATAATCCTCACTTAAACTGAAATCAGATTGGCCGCTCCACCTTTTTACATTTGTTGACTGCATCTGTCTAAAATTACAGCTTAAACTGAACCAATGCATCTTTCTGGAGACAAGCTTTTGGGATTAGCCCCTAAAGTTTGAATTGGAGAGCTCCTCAAGCAGTGCCTAAGGCCAAGGGGAAGGAATGAAACCCAGAGAAGAGTAAAGCTTCTGTTCTCCAGAAAAGCTGTGGAAAAGGCAGCCTCAAAGATGCTGATCTGTAAATTGATCTCATGATTCTGTGGTTAATGAGTGAACAATAATACTGAGCAGTACTTGTAATCTGTAGATGTCCTAACAGTTCACAAAGGTGGGTAAGTGTCGTCATCTCAAGATATACAAGTAGGTAAACTGAGGCACAGATTGCCCAAACTGTTACACAGTCAGTCCCAACTCAGAGCCAGGAACTTCAAAAGCCAAATCTCCTGAGTCCATCATGTGCCTTAAAACTTTGACCTACCTCTAGTGGAAAAGAAAGAAAGCATTCGATATTTAAGGGGGATTTTTGTGAGCCTCGACGTCGCACACCAGGCTGACAAGCATTGCTTGCTGCATCCAGCATGTGTTGATGGCACCTGGGAATCTTTGTGCATGGGCAGAGCAGTGAACTTGGAACAAAATCCCTGACCCATGGTCAGATTAGATTAGATTCCTTCCCGTGCATTCATGAGAAAACAGTGCTAGCTATGCCAACCAGTTAAGGTACTCGAGGCCCAGGTATAGCAAAAACATTGTTGTGCAATGTAACAATCAGTGTGGCTCACTGCAAGGCACTATTTTCAGAAGAGATGTGGTTAAAAGTCATGGTTTGGATGGCTTTTGTTTTAAACACACCTGTTGTCTGAATGCCAAATAGCCCTGGCTCAAATGTAGAGGACAGTCCCTAGCGGTATATGGAGTAGCTGAAGGTAGGGTGTAATCCACTAAAAGATAAACTGAGATCGGTACCTGGAATAATTAAATTCTATGTAAGAACATTAAATCAAGGTTAAGCTTTTAAAGAAGCTTTTACTCAGGTGAACTTTTTTTCCTGTCTCATAATCCAAAAAGGTTTATTTGCTAGCAAGAAGATAACAGCTAAATTTAGAACACTTGATGTCCAAATAGAACATCCAGGCAATGGAGTAACAGTGCAACAGGTGGACCAAGACTCTAACAAAAAAGAGTCCCTGAGTCCATATCTATGCCACTCGTTTAGGTGTCTGGCTTTCAAAATTGCTCAGCATCCAGCCCCTCTCCCCCGTCCCCTGCCTGCTAGTTGTGCCTGTCTGAACTCGAGATACGTTAGTGATGAGTGATCTCTGAAGGCATAGAGAAGGGCCCAAGTTCAGATGTCAGTCCAAATGCCATCCTGGGTAGTATGTAAAGTAAGGCTTGGTCCACACTTAAAAGGTAGGGCAGCATAACGATGGCATTTGGGTGTGATAAATCCACACCCTGAGTGACACAGATATGCCAACCTTACCTCCGGTGTATTTGCAGCTGGGTTGATGGATGAATTCTTCCTATGACCTAGCTACCACCGCTTGGGAAGGTGGATTACCTGCGTCGATGGGAAAAACCCCTTCTGTCACTGTAGGAAGTATCTACACTACAGCCTGTAGTGCAAACACAGCCTAAGACTGGAAAGCTGATGAGAACAGGTATTTTCAGTCCTTTCAGTCAGGCCAGAGGTTCTGAGGCCAGCCTTTCCCAGGGAGTGTCAAGGTTTCTGATCCCCCTGGCCGTTGTGAGTTAAACTGTTTGTTGTTTAAACCCCCAAGGTGGTGTTTGCTTTCTGGGCAAAGGTTCAGCTCAAAGGAGGCTGAAAAGAGCCGCCTGACAGCCGCCGCAGTACGTGAGAGCTGCTGTGGCAGTGCCTGTCGACTTCCGTCTAGCTCTCAGGATCCTGGCGTGACCCTCTGCTCTTGGTGTTCCTCGCGGCTGCTGCATGGTTGGCCCTTCCTTGTGCGAGTGCCCTATGGCAGACCGTCTTTGGTATCCCTTAGTGCATTTGAAGGGAGCGTCACTGAAGAACTGTGTGTCTCCCCCTGCCTGTCAGTGTCCATTAGTCACTTGCCTGTGGCTTGTCTCCTCCATTGTGCCTGGTGCCTTGATGAGGAACAGGCTGGTGGCAAATGCTTTCTTGGCCTATGTTCCATCCTTCTGTGGGAATATCTGACTGGGAATGAACTGTGTCAGCAATTAGGGAGGACGGTCATTGATAGGACAGTGGGGGGCTTTTAATGGCTCTATGGGCACATTACAGACTCACTGAGGCTTAATGAGAATGGACGTACTGGGAGAAAAATAGCCCAGAATGAAAGGTGTCTCCCAAACCCATTGGGATTGACCAGTGCGGTAGGTGTCTGGGTGGCAAAAGTGCCATAGCCATTTGCTTAAAATCCTAGACCTATAGGGTTAGAAGGGACCGCAAGAGTCCTCTAGTCTAACCCCCTGCCAGGATTGTTGTGTCTAAAGGTAGATGGCTCCAGCCTCCTCTTGAAAACCTCCAGGGAAGGAGCTTCCATGACCTCCCTACACAGTCTGTTCCATTGTCCTGCTGTTCTCACAGTTAGGGAGTTCTTCCTGAAATTTAATCTAAATCTGCTCTGCTGTAGTTTGAACCCATTGCCTCTTGTCCTGCCCTCTCTGGCAGGAGAACAATTTTTTTCCATTTTTTTTATGGCAGCCTTTCAAGTATTTGAAAACTATCATGTCCCCCCCTAATCTCCTCTTTTTCCAAACTAAACATACTGAGTTTCTTTAGCCTTTGCTCGTATGGCTTGTGTTCCATCATAGACTATCAGGGTTGGAAGGGACCTCAGGAGGTCATCTAGTCCAACCCCCTGCTCAAAGCCCCAGATCCCTAAATGGCCCCCTCAAAGATTGAACTCACAATCCTGGGTTTAGCAGGCTAATGCTCAAACCACTGAGCTATTCTTCCCTTCGTCCCTTTGATCACCTTCGTCGATCACCTCTGAATCCTTTCTAGTTTCTCTGCATCCTTTTGAGATATTGGTGACCAAAATTGGACATGTACTCCAGCTGAGGCCTAACCAGCGCCGAGTAGAGCAGTACTATCACCTCGTGTAACTTGCATGCTATGCCTCTGTTGATGCAACCTAAAATTGCATTTGCTTTTTGCAACAGCGTCACACTGCTGACTCAAATGCTTAAAACTGCAGTTGCAAGAGCCCAGTGAGGGATGCTTTCTCTGCACAAACAGCTGTAAGGAATGCAGGTTACAGTGAGAGATACAGTATGAGTGTGGCAGCCGGCTTCTTCCCGTCAGACGTCTAGTTTCTGTAGCCTTGGACTGAAATACACATTGTGGCCATTCTGAATTTTTGTGATGCCAGTAAACAGCCTGAAGTGAGGCTCATGAGCAAAGACCAAATGAATCTCCTTGTGGGGTGGGGGGGGGAGGGAGGTCTTTGACCAAAAGATCGTTAATGTTAAAGAGGGCTTGTAAGCCAAGGTTTCAGGACACTGATTATTCAGCAGTCATTAAAGTACTTCCCTGGCTATGTGGAACAGCAGAGGGTGAGAATTTACGAAAGTCTTTTAGAATAATCACTATTTCTGTAGCTTCCAGGCCATTCATGCGGGTGTGCACGCACCCCAAAGGGCCCGATTCTGTGCATTGTTGTTCAGGGTCTTTGCAAGTATCGCCAACAACTGAGGAAACTGTCTGCAGAGGCTGTAAATGTCTTCAAAGAGTGAATGGGGATTAGATGCCAGAGCAGGAATTATGGCCTGCTGGATAGGGCATAATATGGGATATCAGGAATCCTGGGTTGTAGTCTTGCTTGGACTGATTTACTTTGGTTTTGGGCAAGTCAATTAATCTCTGGGCAGGATTTTTCAAAAGCACTCAGCAATGACCTAACACTGTTCCCATTGAAGCTGGAGGGAGTTCTCCTGCTGACCTCAATGGGAGCAAAGTTAGACTATCAAGTGCTTCTGAAGAATCCCTCCCTCGGTGTCCAAGTTTCCCTGTCTGTAAAAATGTGGCTAGAGATACCATATATAAGCCAAACTTGTTTTAGTAAAAAAGGGAAGCACCAGAGAAGGGGGTCGGCTTATGAATGGGTGTAGAGAGGGAGAGGTGGGACACATCCTCTCCCCAACAGAGGGAGCAGGGAGAGGCAGCACAGCCAGCAGAGACAGAAGGGAAGAGGCAGGGACAGAGTGTCTCCGCTTCTGGTCACGCTGCTCTACCCCCAGCCTCCAAAGCAGCTGCAGCTCCGGGGCTGGCAGGCTGCAGCCGTGCCGCTCGGCTCTGCCCCCCAGAGCAGGCTGTGGCCGTGCTGCCTGGCCCGCCGGAGGACGCTGTGGCCGTGCCGCCTGGCCCAGGCCGCTAGAACGTGCTGCGGCCACGCCGCCCAGAGCAGCTCCAGCCAGGTCAGAGACCTCCTCCCCAGATAAGGGGGGATGGGGGGAGAGTGAGGGTTCCAGGCTAGGGGTGGGGTCATGTGGGGGGTGGTCACAGGGGTTACTCCCTGACTCCCAGCTTCTCCCTCCCAAAAAAAATTTCCCCACCAGTTGCTGTCCTGACCCATCAGGGTAAGGAGCTGGCGCACTGGGACACTTTGTTTACTTAGGTTTACCTCTGTGCATGCGGACGCTCGAGGTAAACAAACCATATTGGCCTGCCAGTGGCTTGTCCTGATGGCCCGGAAGCCAAAGTTTGCTGACCCCCTGAATTATAGGGTCGGCTTATGAACGGGTTATAAAAAATTTTCATTTTTACTTATCCATCGGGGGAGGGGGGGAAAGAGTCGGCTTATAAATGAACCGGCTTATGATTGAGTATATACGGTACTTTACCCTCTTTTTGTAAAGTCTTTTGGGATCTGTGGATTATAAATGCTTCTATACTCACCGTCTGTGTGTTCATTGTCAGTCAATAATTCCAGCAAGTTCCTAGGACAGATTTTTAGTGGGCTTAGACAGGTGTCACTGGGTGGTTGCACTTAATTCTC
This sequence comes from Mauremys reevesii, assembly GCF_016161935.1. Classification (NCBI taxonomy): domain Eukaryota; kingdom Metazoa; phylum Chordata; order Testudines; family Geoemydidae; genus Mauremys; species Mauremys reevesii. Next base: position 7,074,576 of record NC_052633.1, read on the forward strand.
CAAGTTTCTTTCGCGCGTGAGAGAGAGAGAACAAATGTTTAGTCTTGGGAAGACATGCTGTATATTCAAGATTCTCAGTAGAGGGAGCTGTGCAAGCAGCAGGGAAGTTTGCTCTCTGCCTTGGTCTCTGATTAGAGTGAATTCTTGAGGTGAGGTTGCTTCCTGGGAAGTGGGCACAGGAGCTCAGTTGAGGTTCAAGGAAGCAGTGGCTTCCTGCATGCTGTTTGTGACTGCCTCTGTTCCAGAACTGCTGTATGTTTGTAAATAAAGCAACTTCCACTGAAGGTATACCCAGACTCCACATCACTGACTTGTCCTCCGCTGGGGAGCTGACTTGTGAGGTCCTGGGTGCCTGCTACTGCTCAGCAAAGGACAGTGCTGCTGTCAGAAGGGGCAGTGTGACCTTCCTGTGGACATGGAGATGTTTGCGTATCCAGGGAATCAAAACTGTGGCTGCTGATGGTATTTAGGAATGAGTCCTGCTGATCGGTATTGAAAACAGCGGTGGGTGCTAATGTACACAGGCATCAGAAAGGGTGACTGAGACTGTGCACTTTGGGGTTTTTTTGGTTTGAGTATTCTATGTACTGGGCACCTCCCCTGCAAGAAAGGTAGGAGGTCCTTACCCTGAGGAGTGTACAGCTCTGATCTGATATAACTGCAAGTGAGGGTCATGAATGGATGAGGGGAGGAGGAAGGACAAAGGTGGTGGTCAGAGCTCCTCTTTCCCCGGTAGGGTGTGGCCACGCTTTCCTGGTTCGATTCCTTTCTTAAGAAACAGTCTTCATTTTGTTTGATTTCTAAGGGGTGTGGCAGATGGGAACTTTCAAGAGGAGTTTGAATGCGCCGGGTGAGATGGCTTGGATAATGGGCAGGAGGGATTGCAAACATAGAAGGTAGCATGGAAGAAGCTACCGAGGTGCCTGTGGAAGGGGTAGGAGTCAGATGGGCATCCCAGGTGAGATTGGTTGCAGTGCCAAAGGAGAATAGATCAGAGATGTGAGCGGGGCAGGCTGATGAAGGGCTTTGAAAGCAGGGATATTTATCGCCTGGTGCTCGGTGGAAGCATTCGCCTTAGTCAGTCCTGAATAACTCTAAAATCATCCAAAAAAAATATATTTACTCTCCGTCCACACCCCCACATGTAGCTTCTCAAACACCCAAGATTGTAGGAAAACCATGGCCCGGGCAACGCTAGGTCTGAGCTTTACTAGGGCATCCTGGTAGAAGTAGCATCTCAATGATGATCTTATAAAAAGAGGTTAAAAATAGACCATTAACAAACAGCCCGAGTGGGGAGGGACCTGTGGCTGCATTTTAAGCTTGAGGGACATAGAGCTCTTCTCCAAATGGATCTGAATTCTGAAAGGCGTTAGAGGGTTTACAAAGTTCAAGCTCCTTCCTCTTTGCCCCAGAACCAGATCAGAAACCACCTGCTCCACTCCTGCAGAGGTCCTATGCAGCTAGAGTTCTGTGCTGCCAGTAAGATTTCTGCAGGCTTCATGGCCTTGTTCGGTGTTGGTAGTGATGCAGAGGACAATCTCATTTTTGAGGAAGTGGGAAAAGTTCCCTCTTCTACCCTCTGAGGTTTCCATGAAATGCCTCTTCCTGTCACTTGCTATGGCCATGATAAATCACACCCTCCCACTCCTCCCCCAACTTGGTTTCCTGTATGACTTCATTGTGACTGAAAATAGCTCATTGTTGGAATGAAATGAGTGACTTATCCTAGTGTTTCTCTGAAGCCATTTCCACCTATACTCCATGCCTGGATTTGATCAGGGGACTCAGCCTGGCATCCCAGGCATGCAGCTGGGTGAATCTCTAGTTATTCCTCTTGCATACCTTCCCCTTCCTCTCCCACCAAAGGGGTTGGTTTCTCAGCCTTACCGATGGGAATGGGGCAGCGAGCTGCTCTCTCTGGTGTGACAGGGATTGGTCACAGCTAAGCATGGCCTGCTTCTTTTTACGAAGACAAAGGAATGTGTTCTCTCGGGGAGATGGACAGCTCTGAAACTCTGTTCCGGGGGGCCCAGCACTTCAGAGGTTCAGCGTCGCTTAGTCTGTATATGAGCATTCTGCGCCCAAGTGCTAGTGCAGAGACTCCCGAGAGAGAGCGGGGCTGTGGAGTCCTCTGGGGGCAAACAGAATTCCTTACTTGGGGAAGGTTTTTACTGGGCCATGAGTTTTTAGCCTTTGTTTGCGTATTGCTGCTCATTATGCACCTGACTCAGCTGTATTTTGAGGGATGGAAGGGTACCAAGCCAGTTTTGGAAGTGCTGGGATCAGGTCACTCACAGGCCTTCTTTAAACATGTTGGGATGTTTAAAGTGTTTAAAGTGGCAGATGGCATATGAACACTTCAAGCTGTAGAGCAGGGGTCCTGATCCAAAAAGGGGTTTCTAGGCTATTGTAGGGGGGTCATGAGATGGTGTGGTATTGCCACCCTTACTTCTGTGCTGCTACTGGTGGAGGCATTGCCTTCAGAGCTGGGTGGCCGGAGAGAGGCAGCTGCTGGCCGGGCACTCCGCTCTGGAGGCGGCAGCACCACCCCAGCAGCAGTACAGAAGTAAGGGTGGCATGGTATGGTATTGCTGCAACCTCCTTCCCCACCCACCAGCAGAGTCCTCTATTTGAGAACTTGAAATATGGTCACCCTACTTACACTTTTAGAAAGGCTTCAGTGCCTTTGACTGCAGGGATAATTATTCATTGAGCGTATGCATAGTCATCTAGCGAAGTCATCGGGGCATGATGCAGTTCTTCTAGGGATAACGATTACATGCTTCATTTAGTGCTCCTATAAGTACATACAGTAATTTGCTGTCACTTTTTTTTTGGAGGGGGGGTCGTCAAAGCCTGAAATATTTTCAAAGGGGGGGCCCAGCAAAAATAGTTTGAGAACCTCTGCTGCAGAGACTGTTTTGCTTTGGGTGAGCCGTGCCCAAGACTATTGTCCTTCTCCTGAACTGTCCTTAGCATTTGAATTTGTCCCCTGCTCAGCTGCTCACAGTGCTCGGGTATTAGCATGCTTAGTTAGAGTAGAGGAGTAGGCATTTCTGAGGTTAGTATAGGGTAGGTTCTGAGGATAGAGTAGGTTCCAAATGTCCTGGCAGCATGTAGAGGGAATGTCTTGCTTGGGCCAACCGTACTGAATCTTCTCTGATTTCGTTTTAAGCTAAGCAAGCTCATGCCTGGTTCAGGGTGCTTGGAGAGGTCACTCAGGAGAGTGTAAACCAGCCAGTTCAGTAGCAAAGATACTGGGATAATTGCTTGCTGTTCAGCTGATGTATGTTGTGTGTTTTCCTACCGGCCCAGTGACTGGGAGTGCAGCATGAGACCTGGGCTTGATTCATGCTCCCTAGTGTTTCCATGACTAAAATGAAAACTACGTAGCCTGCAGCCATATTTTTCTATGCTATGCTCTTGTCAGTGCTCCTAAGCTAACCAAGATAGGGCCTGGTCATACCTTGGGTGGCAGACTCTCCAAGGGAAAAGACCAATCAGAGGCGCACCGTGTTTGCATTTCTCAATGCAGCCGTATTTTAGTCTCCATTTAGAGGCTTTTCTGTGGCACTCATCCCTGTAGTCACCGAGCAGCTCACATGCATTGATAAAACTGTTCCCTACCCCTGTAGGCAGGGAATTATTTTTAAATCTATTATACAGATGCAACACTTAAGGTTGGCCTATACTGAATGCTCAGGTCAACATAGCTACAGTGGTATGGGGGAAGAAAAATCTTCATCTCTTCACTCTGTAGCTATGCCACCCTACCCTCCGGTGTAGATGCAGCAAGGTCAATGGAGGACTGTTTCCACAGACCTACCTAGTGCCACTCAGGGAGCTAGAGTTTCCACAGCAATGGGAAAACCTCTTGCATCACACACAATTCAGAGGGAACCGTTGACTGTGCTGCTCCTGTCTAACTTCTTCAAGGAGTGGAGAAGCTGGGGTCTCTGAACACTCGGACTAATAAGGGACTAATCAACACTTCTCCCCTACAATATTGAAAGAACTTTGTGGCAGAGCTGCCTCCTATATTCTGTCTTTGCGTCAGTGCTAAATATATATGTCCCCAGGTTAGGGTTATTTTAATGGATGCAGGGTGTGGAAGCGTGATTAAGAACAACCTGTGGTTAGCTTTCAAGTGCTGCCTGTTCTGCTTCTCCACCCCCATCCCATTGAATGTAATTGTCTCCTCCTGTTGCACCCTGACGGCGTGGGGATGGGTGAGAAGATGATTTGCACAACAGTTGTTAATTTATGCCTTGCAGCAGCAGATCCGGGCCAGATGCCTCTGCTCTTTTTGTTACTTTTCTGTTAGCTAATAATCACACATTGGCAAGCGCGAGGACCAGTTTGCACACGGTGCAGGGATGGGGTGGGGCAGGGAGATAGCTCGTTCCACAATCTCTCATGATCCCTTGGAGCAAGGCATCTGTTCACCCACCCACTGTTTCCTTTCTTGGAGCTTTGTCCCAGTTTCTGTGGCTTTTCTTTTTTAACAGACCAGTTTCTGGAAGTTACAGCAAAAGTGGGACTCTATTGATTCAGTTTTTCACAGTCTGGCCTTTGTGGGGTCACTTGGCATGAACAGTGCTCCTTAGACATCCCCTCCCTTCCTAGTCAGGAGGGATGTCCCCCGGGTGCCGCCTACTTGTCCCCTGGGTCCTAGGGATTCTTAAGGGGCCCTGCTCCCCCGGGGCTCCTAGTGTTGTGATCTCTGTAGCAGCAGGAGTCCTTAACTTCCCTTCAGGCAGTTGCTGCTAATGCAGGAGTTTACCTGGTTGGGGTTATCCCTGCAGGTAGGAAGAGAGAGTGTGTCTCATCCGAGGCCCTAAATGCTCCCCTTTCCGCCCCCTCTCCGCATCCTCGGTTGCTCTCCCTTCAGAAAGATCAAGACAGGCCATTTATTGGTCCTGACCAATAACTTCATTAATGAAGTGCCATTTGTGGTTAGAACAGCACTCAAAGCAATTCTAGGTCACCCCTGTCGCCCGTGTTATGGGGCACGTTAATAGGTGCTAACAGTAAGGCAGTACATAGAGGATTATGTTCAACAGGCCAAAGAGGAATTGGACGCATGGCACTGGGGCAGTGTTCGTGTTGTCAGAACAATCTTCGCTTTTGGAGCGCCCTACTCTGAGTGCTGTCTTAATGCTAGGATTTTGCGTTTGTGTTTTTAGGCATTGAAGGAGAACTGAACCCTATAATTCGGAGGTAATCGGCTCATAAACCTTAAAGGCTCATCTGCCTTTGCTAGCAGATCTGGGAAATTCCATGCCCGGACAGCTACGCACTTTACTAGCAAGTACAATGTGCACATCCTAGAATTTTTGACGCTGCATGCATAGTGCCATACTTTCAGACATGCCTAATTGTATTATAGAATCATAGAATCTCAGGGTTGGAAGGGACCTCAGGAGGTCATCTAGTCCAACCCCCTGCTCAAAGCAGGACCAATTCCCAACTAAATCAATTATAAGACTAGATTTTTATTTCAAACTTTGCAAATCACATCCTGCTAATGTAATGACTATTTGTGTGACAAGTGTAACACATTGATGTGTATTACCATAGCAACTACAAATCCCAGTCCTGGTTTAGGAGCCTGGTGTGCTGGGCATTGTACAAACACACAACAAAAAAAGTCCCTTGCCACTTGAGTTTTTCTGTTTGAAATGAAGGTAGCCAGAATCTATCTATTTTTTTGAATTAGGAACTGTGTGTTTGTCCTCCCAGAATTCAAACAGCCAAAAAGATTTTACTCAAACATCACCCCCAAAAATCCTCTTATGGGCCAAAGCCATGCTGAAGCAACTGTCCCCCCCCCCCCCCAAAACTAAACTGGAGAGTAACAATTCTACACCCATTTTCACTTTGTGACTCAGTCTCCCTTCCAGTCCTTTAATGCCCATGTGGCTGCTATTCTACCCCCTTTAACAAACAAGCTAACTTGAGGTACAGAGGACTTCAGGGGCAGTGAGGCTCAATCCACTGTCAGCTCCCAGTCCCCTGCTCCAGCCACCACCGTTTGCTAAAGCAGAAGTCTCAAAGGGAATGCAATTGCTGGCTTTACGGTATGACAGCCAAACTTTCCATTGCACCATGGAGTGGGTGGGCAGCTCTGGTCGCTGTCCATCGTGTCAATAGGAGGGATGGAGAGGAAGAAACCTGGGCCTGTGGGCTGGTTGGAATCCCCATAGACCAACTTACTCATAGACTTTAAGGTCAGAAGGGACCATTACGATCATCTAGTCTGACCTCCTGCACAACGCAGGCCACAGAATCTCACCCACCCACTCATGTAACAAACCCCTAACCTATGTCTGAGCTATTGAAGTCCTCAAATTGTGGTTTAAAGACTTCTGCCAATCTGCTCTGGAGGAAAATTCCTTCCCGACCCCAGATATGGCGATCAGCTAAACCCTGAGCACGTGGGCAAGACTCACCAGCCAGACACCCAGGAAAGAATTCTCTGTAGTAACTCAGATCCCACCCCATCTAACATCCCATCACAGGCCATTGGGCATATTTACTACTAGTAGTCAAAGACTAATTAATTGCCAAAATTAGGCTATCCCATTTTACCATCCCCTCCATAAACTTATCAAGCTTAGTCTTGAAGCTAGGGATGTCTTTTGCCCCCACTACTCCCCTTGGAAGACTGTTCCAGAACTTCACTCCTCTGATAGTTAGAAACCTTCATCTAATTTCAAGTCTAAACTTCCTGATAGCCTGTTTATATCCATTTTGTTCTTGTGTCCACATTGGTACTGAGCTTAAATAATTCCTCTCCCTCCCCGATATTTATTCCTTTGATATATTTATAGAGAGCGGTCATATCTCCCCTTAGCCTTCTTTTGGTTAGGCTAAACAAGCCAAGCTCTTTGAGTCTCCTTTCATAAGACAAGGTTGCCATTCCTCGGATTAACCTAACAGCCCTTCTCTGTACCTGTTCCAGTTTGAATTCATCCTTCTTAAACATGGGAGATCAGAACTGCACACAGTATTCCAGATGAGGTCTCACCTCCAGTACTGACACCTCTTTATCTTTACTAGAAATACCTCGCCTGATGCATCCCAAGACCGCATTAGCTTTTTTTAATGGCCATATCACATTGGCAGCTCGTAGTCATCCTGTGATCAACCAGTACTCTGAGGTCCTTCTTCCTCTGTTACTTCCAACTGACGTGTCCCCAATTTTATAACCAAAATTCTTGTTATTAATCCCTAAATGCATGACCTTGCACTTTTCACTATTAAATTTCATCCTATTACTATTACTCCAGTTTACAAGGTCATCCAGATCTTCCTGTACGATATCCTGGTCCTTCTCTGTGTTAGCAATACCTCCCAGCTTTCTGTCGTCCACAAACTTTATTAGCACATTCCCACTTTTTGTGCCAAGGTCAGTAATAAAAAGATTGGTCCCAAAGCCGATCCCTGAGGAACTCCACTAGTAACCTCCTTCCAGCCTGACAGTTCACCTTTCAGTATGATCCGTTGTAGTCTCCACTTTAACCAGTTCCTTATCCACCTTTCAATTTTCATATTGATCCCCATCTTTTCCAATTTAGCTAATAACAACTCCCCATGTGGAACCATATCAAATGCCTTACTGAAATCGAGGTAAATTAGATCCACTGTGTTTCCTTTGTCTCAAAAATCTGTTACCTTCTCAAAGAAGGAGCTCAGGTTGGTTTGGCACGATCTACCTTTTGTAAAACCATGTTGTATTTTGTCCCAATTACCATTGACCTCAATGCCCTTAACTACTTTCTCCTTCAAATTTTTTTCCCCTTTCACACAGCAAGCCTCTGTGTGACACCCCCCTCCTATAAATTAAAAACACCCTGTTATATATTCAACAACATTATAAATGCTGGAGGCAAAGTGTGGTTTGGGGTGGAGGCTGACCCCACATGTAATAGCCTTGTGACCCCCTGAGGGGTCCCGACCCCCAGTTTGAGAACCCCTGGTCTAACGTGTCCTTTTTCTTGGGATTTTTGCAAATATTCTTTTTCCTATATTTATTCTGACAAAGAGAAATTTGATGGGAACAAGGCTGTAGCAGTAGGTGCTCCAAGTTCTTGACTGTTTTGTCATGGTTAGAAAGTCTCTCCAATCCCCTTCTGTTAATAACTTTTTCCCTTTCTCCCATATCACCGACCTCTGCTTTCTCAATGTCTGCATAGATACTACATTAAGGTCCCAATCCAGCAAAGCACATGCTGAATTTAATGGGGCTACTCATGCTTAAAGCTTAGCATGTGTTTAGGTGCCATGGTGGATCGAGGGCTAATTCAAGAAACCTTTTTAATCGACCATTGTGTGTAATTAATAATAGTTTTGCTATTGAGGCATTCTCAATATAGATTATGCAAAGTATGTGAATACTTGAACCAGTTTCAAGAATAGCTTTATTTCAGACCCTGTGACAGAATGGATTTCACCAGTTTCTGTAATGGACAAGTGCAGTTACACCCACCCTGGGCTTCGTATATCCATTGACCCAATAGTTTATTGGTGGTGAAGCCAGGATGGTATAACTAAAACCCATGGGAAGCGGCCTTGTGGAAATCATTAAAGCAATCCCACTAAACTCATGGAGAATGAATTTTCAAAGGTGCCTGATCTGTATTTAGCTGCCTGAATATCTACTTTAGCATTGACTTTCAATGGTATTTGGGCAGCTAAATCACTTAATCCTACCCATCATTTGAAGTTTATTTTTTAATCATAATTCACTGAACTGATATATCTTTAATCCTTGATTCTCTTTCCCCTTTCTCCTGGCTCTGGGAGAAGCTGGATACCACTTGCTCTGCAATAATTTTGTTTCAATGTTTGCATTTTTTTTCCACATTAGCTGTGTCTGGTTGAGTCTGTTTGGAAGCGCCAAATCCTCAGACTTTTTTGGCGCCTTGCTTTCAAGCTGAAATCACAGAGAAAAGGGTCACTCACATTAATAAAGAGCCCTAACTGGAAGTGGCTTTCAGCTCCTGTGTTCAGTGGTGCGGTTAAGGAGAGGATAGAATATGAGTGTACAGTTTTGTTCCAGTTTTGTTCCAGTTTACTCTAGCTCCTAATACTGACCAACTGGAGTAGCACTTGTGCAATAAGACACAGAGCAAGGACCACAGGCCAACGTTTTCAAACCTGAGTGCCTAAAGATAGTCTCATAGCCCCTGATGTAGCATGCACTTAACTTCAAGTGTGTGTTTAAGTTGCATTAAGTTGGTCAGATAGAAGCATATGGCCCAATTTTTATTTTTTCCTTTCCCTCCCAATCAGCCACTTCCATGTAGAAGCCTAACTTTAAACCCCCGGGTTTGAAAACTTTGGCCACAGTATGCCAAGACTTGAGATCCATGGCAGGCTGGAGAGCCCAGCCATCTCATCTTGATGGAAGGAACAAGAAGCGTTTGGGGTTTTCCCAGATTAGTTTGTTCTGAAATTCGTTGCGGAATGGGTGAGGGAGTGTGCGGTTATGCAATACTCATTCTGGCCACACAGTCATGCTGGAAAAGTATGACAAGTGGGGTCCCGCAGGGATCAGTTCTGGGTCCAGTTCTGTTCAATATCTTCATCAACAATTTAGATAATGGCACAGAGAGTACACTTAGAAAGTTTGTGGATGATACCAAGCTGGGAGGGGTTGCAAGTGCTTTGGAGGATAGGATTAAAATTCTGAATGATCTGGACAAACTGAAGAAATGGTATGAAGTAAATAGGATGAAATTCAAAAAAGACAAATGGAAAGTACTCCACTTAGGAAGGAACAATCAATTGCACACATACAAAATGGGAAATGACTGCCTAGGAAGGAGCACTGCAGAAAGGAATCTGGGGGTCATAGTGGATCACAAGCTAAATGTGAGTCAACAGTGTAACGCTGTTGCAAAAAAATGAACATCATTCTGGGATGTATTAGCAAGAGTGTTGTAAGCAAGACACAAGAAGTAATTCTTCCACTCTACTCCGCGCTGATTAGGCCTCAACTGGAGTATTGTGTCCAGTCCTGTGCACCACAGTTCAGGAAAGACGTGGGCAAATTGGAGAAAGTCCACAGAAGAGCTACAAAAACTATTAAAGGTCTAGAAAACATGACCTGTGAGGGAAGATTGGAAAAAATTGGGTTTGTTTAGTCTGGAGAAGAGAAGACTGAGAGGAGACGTAACAGTTTTCAAGTACATAAAAGGTGGTTACAAGGAGGAGGTAGAAAATTTTTTCTTCTCAACCTCTAAGGATAGGACAAAAAGCAAGAGGCTTAAATTGAAGCAAGGGAGATTTAGGTTGGACATTAGGAAAAACTTCCTAACTGTCAGGGTAGTTAAGCACTGAAATAAATTGCCTAGGGAGGTTGTGGAATCTCCATCATTGGAAATTAAGATCAGGTTAGACAAACACCTGTCAGGGATGGTCTAGATCGAGGGTTCTCAAACTGGGGGTTGGGACCCCTCAGGGGGTCGTGAGGTTTTTACTTGGGAGGTCGTGGGCTGTCAGCCTCCACCCCAAATCCCGCTTTGCATCCAGCATTTATAATGGTATTAGAAACACTTTTTTTAAAAATATATTTAACTTATAAGGGGGGTTGCACTCGGAGGCTTGCTATTTGAAAGGGGTCACCAGTACAAAAGTTTGAGTAACACTGGTCTAGAGAATACTTAGTCCTGCTATGAGTGCAGGGGACTGGACTAGATGACCTCTCGAGGTCCCTTCCAGTTCTATGATTCTATGAGGATAACTGGCACACAACAAGACCCCAAACCTGCAATTTGTTGTGCTTGCGCACTGTTTTGTATTATGGTGGCCTGTTGGAGCTTTAGGCATGGACTGGTACCCCTGTAGATGCTGCTCAAACACAGAACAAAAAGACCGGCCCTGCCTCAAACTGCTGCCAACCTTAACTAACAGGGTTCTGCTCCTGGGTGCTTTGTGGCTCATGGTCCAAGTCTGTGACATTTTTTATGTAACTGATGTGCAGGTAAACCATGAGGTTCTTCCAGTATTCTGGTCAGGTAGTATAGCTCAACTGAAGAGCCTCCCTCTTGCTTAGACTTACCATTGCTCATTTCCTGCCCTGCCCTGTCGAGGATCATGAGGTTGAATTGGCCTTGCTTAGCATCAGCCAAGGCAAAAAGGTTGAAACACTACATGGAATTAGAGCCCGCGATGCCAGGTTTTCAGGCGTGCTCAGCTCCCACTGAGACGAACGTGAGCTGCTGGGTGCTGTGCGCTCTGGAGGATCTGACCTCTTGTTAACACATTGAAACAGCGAGTGTTTGCAGAGCTCTGCTCCCCATCTTTTAAAAGAGACACTGAAGCCAAATTTTCAACAATCAAACATATAAGCCATGCAGTAAGGAAGTGGAACTGAGTTGCACTCCAGTGGGGGGCTCCCTTAGGCAGTGCCTGTGCTATGCCAGTGGTGAGTGACTATCCCTGCTCTGGGCCAAGAATTTTCGCAGCCGCCTCATCCTGGAACATTCCCACATTCGTCCTTTGTTCACGGAAAACTTCATATTTCTGCAAGTGAATTTGCTTCTTGGCTGTGTCACGGTTCTCTCTGTCTGAGCGTTTCAGCTCTTCTCTCAAGCCTTCAGCCTGCTCGCTCCACTTCCAGCCTGCTTGTTGGGGTAGCATGGTGTGGTGTGAATCTGCCCCGCTGCGGGCAGTCTTTGGAGGAGCGGGGACTGTGGCCTGTTGGGACCACACTGTTGACGCCAGGTTGTTAGGTTGAATTGTGAAAGGGGAGGAGGGTCTCTGATTAGGAATCCTGTGCTTTGTTCTATTAGTCCCTCTACTTCTTGAAACTCAGGCTTTTTAAAATGAGTCAACTGGATTAAAATATCCTTCTTTGTTCTATCATATCAGCTGCTCCAGAAAACTTATCACTGGATGCGTGGAAGTTCATATTAGCCTGTGTTTATATCTACAGAGAGCCTGCATTTAACATCATCTAAGAAAATTTTTTGTATATTCTTGAAGGTGAAAATATTTTTTTTTCTGTTTTATAAATCTGAGAACTAAGGGGACAGTATCAAACATCACATTATCCCTCCTCCTTGAGTCATCGTTCCATTGTTTGGGTGTTCCTGCTGCCGAGTGGGGGATTTACTATCTAAAACTGTTCCTGTTTGTTGATGGGCATGGGCGTGAAGACATCATATAGGCAGGGGGGTCAGGATTCATTGGGGCAGGCTTCCCAAGCCCAAACATGCACCATAAACCCCCAAGCTGCTGAGTTAGGCCTGGAAAATCATGAGACTGGCTTGAAAATTGTGAGATTTTTAAAAAGTTATAACTTTGGGGCTATTCTAGTTTTTTGAACCTTTTAAGGGTGCACTTGAGTCACATTTTCAAACTTTTCTCTGCAGCCATGAGTGCTCTGAACTTTTTTAGCTCTCATTGAAAATAAACAAACTGTTTCTGGATCTGAAGAAGAGCTCTGCAAGTTCGAAAGCTGGTCTCTTGCCCCAGCAGAAGTTGGTCCAAGATACTACCTCACCCACCTTGTCTCATCTCCTACCTCATGGGGGTTTTAGATGGAACCTCAATATCGTGAGTGTTAGCAACACTGGGTGGGATTAAGGTGTCAGATCCTCAGCCTGGTGTAAAACAAGGTAGTGCCATTGAAGTCTATGAAGCAATGTTGATTTACACCAGAGTCCTAGAGTTTAAGGCCAAAACAGACCTGCAGTTCATCTGGTCTGACCTCCTGTGCAGTACCAGCCCCCGCCAACACCCCCCAGATAGGAAACTGCTGGAAGACGGGTAAAGTCAGGAGTTCTCATTAACCTAGGTGTGAAGTGAGTCTCTGGGCTCCTTGCCAGCTGTGACTGGCTGCTACAGACTCCTCTTGCAGAGCATTAATGTCTTCATGCTGCACATTGACTGCTCTTGGAAATCCACACATTTTATTCTGTACTGTCCCAGCTCCCTTTTCCACCATCTGACCCTTCTTTTAGCCCATCTCTATGGAGTCTGAGGGAAGTGAGCTTGCATGGGTATAGCTGAGGGCAGGATTTTGCCTACGGGATTTTTTCAGTGATGGTGATGGATCCATGGGGCAGAAATAAATCTAGCTTGTCTAACAGCTCAGGTAGTGAACCATGCCACTTGCTCTGGAAATCACTGAGGGTATGTCTACACTACGGGATTATTATTATTATTGCACTTTTATCTCCCAATATGTCTCGCCAACTTTTAACTGATTTTTAGTAAGAGAAAAGATAAATAGAAAAACAGCCGTGCAAAGGGATCACATTGTGTTAAAAATTAAGAATTGCTTAAATGAGGCAGCTGAGCACTGTATTTCGGCTTTAAAAGGTACGCCCTCATTTATATTTAGGGCAGCAAAGCAAACTGGACGCTACTAGGCTCTCTCAGCAGTTTCTGTATTCATATATGAGCCACTTAAAGTCAGCAGAAGATGGAGTATTGTTTGATAAATAAAATTAGAAAGACACTGACCTAGCACTTAAGTTCTGATGCATGCCTGGCCCCACCTGTCTGTCACAGCTACTGGGCTTCACAGCTTCAAAAATCGAATGGGAAAGTATGCAAGGAAAGAAGGGGAAGGCAGTAGCACTTTGCTAAGCTATAATTCTGGAGTCTTAGTGTGGATCCCCTGCTCCAGAAAAGGCATATTTGTTTTATTGTAAGCTCCTCCCACTAACATGTTGGAACCAACCAAAAAAATAAACATCTCTCCCCCACCCCTTTCTTCTCCAAAAAAGATAAACTCCATTCCACTGGTGCAGAGAGAAGTAGCCATGATGTTATGATGGTCTATGTCCAGAGTAGATGATCCATTTCAAGAATAAGCATGTTGTGAACAAAGGATGAAAGAATGAACAAGTTATGGTTTTTCCATTCATTTGTACCGTTTAGTCTTTGTCTTCACTACAAAAATGATGTGGTCTTAACAGGAGCTCACTAACTTGAGGGAAAATCCCAGTGAAGATGAGACAGTTGGTAGTTTTCTCAGAAGTTAGATTAAGGTAACCCTTTGACTCTGGTAGTCTTTAATTCAACCTGCTAACCTGTGTGAAAACTGGACTGCCTTGGCTTTGCTAGGATTTTAACTAGTTCACTAGCTCGAGGTAAGAAGACACCTTCCTCCCCAGCAACCTAGTGAAGTCGAGCTCTTAACGCAGATGCAACTATTGCCCAATACTCGCTATGCTTTTAACTGAAGAGGAATTAAGTGCTGCAAAACTGCCACAATAGCCAGGCAAGTTACGGGGGGAAATAAACCCTGTTCATGATTTCATTCTCCTGACTTTGATTTATACAACCAATCTCAAACTGTTGGCATTTATTATTAGTTCCTTATTTTAAATGCATCCCCTTTTTATTTTGAAGATGAAGCTCTTGGGCTCCAATATTTTTCCCTGTTTCACCAAAATGTTTGTTCATTTATGGTTTTTAAACCTAATCAGCTTAGGGCAGAACACAAATCTACCTTACTTGGCCATAACCTTCAGAGAAAGGGAGAGAAACACTACAGTTGTTTGAGAAGCACCACTATGGGCACTCCAGTTCAGGTATGTGTGTGCCCATGCGCCTCCCAGCAGAGACGCGTTAGCGGTATCTGTTCGACCCGCACATGCGCCTTACGTATCCTCATGCCCCGTTCCAAAGCGATCAGGCGAACTGCCCTCTGTTCTTTCCCAACCATCTTGGCCTGAACCAGAGCTATAGTGCGTCTGCCTTGAGCCTGCCTCGGCTCCAGCTGCTGCAGGCTTTGCTGGTGCAGCTCATGGGGGCCCCCTGGACCTAGAGCTGCTCCTTAACCCCTTGTTCTGCAGTGTGGGGTTTGTACAACCCATCACAGAGCTAGAATTCCCTTACTAGGTATGGGGGGATTGGCTTTTGGCCCTCTGCCTGCAATACCCAGGTGTTGGGTTTTTACCTGGTAGGACTAAACGACTTCAGAAGTATCCTAGACTGTTTCCATTGCGAATAGGCCTAAAAGGGCCACAGTTTCCACCCAAACATATCAAGGTGGATCTCTGGATGTATTTATAAGAATGACCATAGTGGGTCAGGGCAATGATCCGTTTAGACCAGTATCCTGTCTTCTGATAGTGGCCAGTGCCAGGTGCTTCAGAGGGAGTGAACAGAACAAGGCAATTTATCAAGTGATCTATCCCGTCGTCCAGGCCCAGCTTCTGGCAGTCGGAGATTTTGACTAATAGCCATTGATCTTATCGAATTCTTTTTTGAACCAAGTTATACTTTTGGCCTTCACAACATCCCCTGGCAAGGAGTTCCACAGGCTGGCTGACTGTCGTCTGGGCACCACTTGAATATTAATGTGGGTTAATAGTCTGAGATTTCCCATCAGTTATGGCGAATTTGAAACTTGGGCAAATCCTCTTTTTGCCTTTATGTGATCCCTGTCACCAAGGCTACTTGTTAAACAAAGGCAGAGAGTAATGTCCACCTGTGTTAATTTCATAACCCCATACTTGTACTTACGTTGGTGACGTGTTTCCCTGTTCTCAGTCAAACTGAATTCCTATCTGCGTGGAAAAACTAGTGGTAATGATCCATCATCTTGGATGGATGAAACACCTAGCAGTCTGGGTTATCAGCTAGTCACCTGAGCTTGTGAGAGTAAACGTGGCTCTTGAATGTGGTATCTGCAGCCCATATAGAAGACTTGAGCAAACAAAAATAGATTGTACAAGCTAAGATGAATGGTGAATGCAGGTTTCTTTCATGCATCTAATTTAAGAAATCCAGTCAGTATCTCCTTATAGATAAATGGCCCAGGTAGCTCTTGGAGATCCAAGAAGGGAGGAGGAAACTGGTTGACCTCGCATTACTTCACTTCTCAGAGGCTGGATTATACATTAGACTGTGTTACATATTGCAAAAATATCTTGGGTGAAATCCTGGCCCCCATTCAAGTCAATGGCATTCCATGAGGGCTGGGGGCAGGAGATAGGTGTTCATCCCTTATGGCAATTTAGAGAGTGAGACTTTGGGAAAATGGCATGTCTGGTAAAACTTTCCAAAGGGCCTGAGTCCCACTTCCCCCTTGGCCCGAAGTCTTATTGATTCCCTTATGCAAATGGAACTTGGATTCGTTACTCAGTCATGCACTTTTCAGAAGTTGTACTCCATAGCTGTTTGGCCTCGGAACACAGAATTTAGTAGCGGTTTCTCACTTGCACAAGTTCTCTTTAACGATTGCAAATGAGCTCTGTCATTCACACGTCCTGTCTGCTTGCTGCTTTCTAAATTTAAAACTTTGAACTAGTTTCATAGTTGCTTGCAAAAGAGTGTTAATTTCATTAGTGATTCCTGAACACAAGGTAGGATTGGGTGTGTCATCTCTAAAACCCGGGGTGCGAGGAAGGAGAAATCAAATGACTTGGATACGAACTTAATTCACAGCTTTCAGGCTACCATGTTTTTTAAAATAACAAGAGGTGCTACAAAGGGGGGCTCTTACCTTCCAGTGGGAATGTTTGTGTGAGGGGGAGGGTGGGAAACAGGGATGATTGGGAGAGCTGGCTCAATTATTTTGTTCAAAGCTTTTGACCAAACGCAGCTCCCCCAATCTCCCAACAGTCTTCACTTGGAGAATTTTTAGATGTTTGTTTGTTTGTTTGTTTAAACAAACAGAGTGGGAAAACAAATCCCCGCCCACCAAAAAAGGGGAGGCAGGAGAGAGGCAAAAAGGGTGAGAAGCAAAAGCCAAAAACCCCGCTTTTCTGAGAACATATTAATTTTGACCAGCGCTCCCAAGCAGGTGTCGTCTGAAAACAAATGGTTCCTGGTGGTTAATGGCAGGGAACGGGGCGCTTGGTGATTTTATCAATAGAGCTAAAGAGTTGGGATTATTGAATGGCTTCTAAAGCTGCAGAAGGGCTGGGTAGTTAGTCTCCAGTCCACTCTGCGTTGGGGGCAGGCCAGAGCCTCACCACACCAGGAGCAGACGAGAGGACAAATGGTGTTTTGGGGGCTGGTCTCCACTTAAAGATGAGGTTGACATAGCTGTGGGACTCAGGGCTGACACGGATACTCCCCCGCCTGAGCGCGGTTGTTAAGCTGACCTGAGCCCCTGGGGGAATATGGCTCGGTCAGTAGAGGAACTGTCTGTTAGGTGATGACAGGGTAGAAATGCTTTTAGGGAGACTTTAGTGCTGCTCCAGCCCTCTTGTGGGACACAGGGTGGCCCTGAGAAGCCTGTATCTGGAGGATTCCCTGGCGCCGGTGCTGCAGAAGGTCTCTATAAAGCAGCTGGCTCCTTTGCTCCCTCCTGCCCCCCAATTCTAGCCCAAAGGGGCATGTTGGGTAAGGGGTGCGTCAAGGTGAGGCCCCTGCTGTGGAGAATCTAGGCAGCACTGGGGCGTCCCAGAGGAGGTTGTCATAACATAGCCAGCCCCCCACCCCACCCAAGCTGGCAAAATAAATCAGGGGCCTGTCCAGCCCCCAGACAGCTTGAAACCCTTGTTAGTCCTCTCCTCTGGGGCTGCACTGTTGGCGTTCAGTGCTGCTGTCTGTGCTGTTAGAACTGTGCCTGATCTGAGGAAAAGGGAGTCTCACAGGGAAAACAATGTTCTCTCTGACATGCCGGGAAAGGTGGCTGCTGCCTGCTTGACTTTGTTCAGTGCACTTGGTTACAATGTTCATCCGCTGTTTGTTTGCAATCTGCAGAACAGTCTGTTCTTACAAACACATCAGAGCCTTATAAATCAAACCACCTCCAAGCCAAGCACCGGCCTGGCATGTGCAATGGAAATTGGCGGCCCAAACAAGCTAAAATGTAAAGATCTGCAAGAAAAGAAACAACTTGGAACTACCTGCCCCCTGAAATTGCAACACTTTAGATCACTAGGAGTTTTGGCAGCGCTGAACCTAGGTTACAAACTGTCCAGGCCACCTCCTCTCTCCCTGTGTGCTCACACAGAGCCTAGCACAGTGGGACCCCAGTCTGAGTCGTGAGGTGGCAAGCTGCACGTATCGGTGAAGAGGATATAAAATCAATATGTTCTATACAGAAATACTCTGTCCTGTTCTTGTTTGGGTCATTCAGTACCTAATGCTAAAGTCTTACTCTTCCTTGTTTGTTTTTTGCATGTAACCTTTAGACCTCCCTTTATCCTTTGTAGACAAATGCCAAAGGGCAGATCCTCAGTTGCTAAAAACTATCACAGCTCCATTGAGGCCAAGCTCGCCCCAGCTGAGGGTGAATGTTGCTAATAGGCCCCCACTGTCATAAACAAACATAATTCAGGGTCAACCAAGAATGTGGCCCCACTGTGCCAGGCAGTTTTCAAACACACAGTAGCCCACAGTCTGACCAGCCAAACAGATGAGCCAAACCCCGTGTGGTGAAGGGGTAGAACCCCCTGGAGTGAGCAGTGGGATGGTGGCAGACGGCCAGATGGAGAACCTGTACATGCATCTATTAGGGGATACATATATCATTTCAAGATACATCTGTTGAGGATACATTTGTCATTCTGAAGGGGACACAAGATACATCCGTTGACCCTTTGTACTAGATACTTTGGATGCCCTTCAGTCTAATGAGTTCTGTAAGCTTTCCAACACAGTTTGGACAAGCATAACATAACTTTGGTTTACTCAGGCCTAATACGGAAAGGCTTCATTAGCACTATGATTTTTCCAACAACGGCATGATGGTACCAGGATTTTGCAGGGGTGGGCAGGTGCATGGGTTTACTTAGGAAGAGATCAGCGAAATGGAAAGAAAACTGGGAAGGGGGATGCGAGCAGGGGAGTCGATGCAGACAGCCAATCAGCACAGGGTAGAGTAAGTCCAGTCCAATTGGTGGAAGTTCTGACTGGCTGAAGGTCCCTGCTTGGCTGCTTCTGCAGCTGCTGCTTCCTTTCCTTGGAGTCTCGGGCTGGTTCCTCTTTGCACTTCTTCTCCACGAACACGTGGGGTGGGGGCAGTGGGGCAGAATGTGTGTGTGTGGGGGGGGGGGGTTGGGTGGCCCTTGCACAGTTCTGGGTCCACATGTTGCTGGGGGGACAGGCGGCCCCTGGCTGCACCCTACTTTACTTCCTCTTCCTCAGTGCAGTTTTGGCTGCTGCCTCTATCCACCAGAAACTCTGTCCCTGGCCCATTATTAGTTTGGGAGAGGGAAGGCAGTTGCTGATTAAAACAAGCCATTCTAATTCTTGCCTAATGTAGTTCTAGGTCAGTTTATTTTTGTGGATCCCAGTTATAACTCCCCCCCATGGCTCCCCCAAAATTAAAATATACAGTGGAAATACTGCCACTATTGCTTACCTATAGAATTCTAGCCACTGTCAGTACACAGCGTCTGGTCTGAGAGTCAATACCATCAAACCACTGAGTGACTAGCCCCCCGGGAATGGAGGTTGTTCCTTACTGAACAAAATGTTAGGGTTGTTCTTTCAAAAGTTTACAATTCAACATTGACTTAATACAGCTTTGAAACTTTACTATGCAGAAGAAAAATGCTGCTTTTAACCATCTTAACTTAAATGAAACAAGCACAGAATGTTTCCTTACCTTGTCAAATATTTTTATTAAAACTTTCCCTTTGTTTTTTAGTAGTTTACATTTAGCACAGTACTGTACTGTATTATTTTCTTTGCTGCTGCCTGATTGTGTCCTTCCAGTTCCAAATGAGGTGTGTGGTTGGCTGATCATTTCCTAACTCTAAGTATCTACTGTATAAAGCAGGGGTAGGCAACCTATGGCACGGGTGCCGAAGGCGGCATGTGAGCTGATTTTTCAGTGGCACTCACACTGCCCGGGTCCTGGCCATCAGTCTGGGGGGCTCTGCATTTTAATTTAATTTTAAATGAAGCTTCTTAAACATTTTGAAACCTTATTTACTTTACATACAACAATAGTTTAGTTATATATTATAGACGTATAGAAAGAGACCTTCTAAAAAGGTTAAAATGTATTACTGGCACGCGAAACCTTAAATTCGAGTGAATAAATGAAGACCTGGCACAGCACTTCTGAAAGGTTGCCGACCCCTGGTATAAAGTTTTAATTCATTTAATGCGTTCTGCTAACGATACCCCCCACAAGTGCAGCACAACCAGTTTACATATGGCAGCGAACCTCAAAATCAAATTACAGCTTTGGTTTGTAATCCAGGACTGTGCATTCTTTTAAAATGATCACTTCCTTGTCTTTACTCAACCCCTGAATCAATCAGAAAATGCACATCTGTATCCCTTTCTAAAGAATGGGAGTCAGGAGAGGAGAGCATACATGTGCATGTGAGTCAGAGATGGATTATTGAATTTGTCATACAAGAAATGGAATGCTTTATGATGCCCAAGGAGACATGATACAAGATAGTTAATATCCACTCTAACGGTGGAATCGGTTTGGGTATTTCGTAGTGTTCGCAGAGCTCTTTCGTTTCCTTGGGGGGCGTGGGTGGCAAAGGGATGTGATATCTGATGGGCACTCGTATTCCGATTTACATAGGTCAGGAGGACTTCTGAGCAGTACAAGTTACTGAAAGGATTCTAGGTGTTGTCCTTTATGACTGAAGCAGTTAGCCACTGTTGAGGGCCTTGCTGGGTTGTTTAGGATGAGAAATAGATTGAACTGGTTGGAAAATACTGATCTGAGGAAATGAAATGTTTTTGGCTCCATTATTGTTTCAGCAAAACTTAGGCAGGCAGCATCCATCGGAAGCATGCCAGATTCTTGTGGCCTGCTGGGGAGCCCAGGTTCCAGGGTCCACAGATCCGAGGCAGCCCTGCCATGTGGGCTACCCTGGGGTCCAGCCATGGAGCAGGGGCTGTCAGGTTAGCCAGTCTACCTGCTGCAGATTGGGGCAGCTAGAAGCCCTAGCACCATCCAGAACTCCTGGGCAGCCCCACCATGCCAGGTTCCTGACTCCCTGCTTGGAGACAAGAGCCCGGAAGTCCATGGAGCCCTGGGTCAAGCCAGGGCTCTTCTCCCAGGCCTACAGCAGGGAAGCCTGGAAGACCTGAGAACCCAGGTCAAGCTGGGGCTCTCGGAGCTGCCTGAAGGTAATGAGTCCGGCTTCCGGGGTCCAAAGCAGCCCTGCATGCAGACTGGCCAGGGACCCCAGGGCTTGCAGACTCCTGGCAGCGGCTCCACTGAAGCTGGTGATGTGGTCAGTTTCACTTGCTGCTGTTCAGCCAGTGGCAGCAGCTAAGCTGACAAGAATGTAATTTTGCATATTTCTGTTTTGATGTCTCTAAAACAAAGGGTTTGGCATTTCTGGAAGGTTTGGAAAAAATTGGTGAAAACCGGATTTTGGAAAATCTAAACTTCTGGTACAATGAAAATCCTGAATTTCAGCCAGCCCGGAGGTTGAGTCAGTTGGTACTTCGTGTGCATTCATTGTGCAGAAACAGGACTGCATCGAAGTCCTGTTTGCCTGAACACAGTAGGAACAAAGAGCCGGCAGTTTCTTTACTCAGTTTCCAAGCTCTCTTCTTCAGTCGATCTTGTGCCGCAAGGAGCTCTGTCCCTCTGCTGGCCTCACTCACCACCTCTGCCTCCCTCCCTTACTGTTGCAACCCAGCAGTTCCCTAGCCCTGTGTTTTCAATCAGTGCCAGAGGACCCCTCAGCTCACACAGCTTAATGCACCTTCCACCACAATGCGAGTAAGCATTGGAGGGCTGGGGGTAAATAGACCCTTCTGCGGTCAGGGCATGAGCTTTCAAGAGGGACCTCCCATGACACCCTTTGATGAACTAGTACGTAAAGACCAGACCCAGGGGGATCCCTGTAGCCCTGATGTACCCCTCAACCCTCTGCCAGTTGGCATCAAGCGGTCCCTGGCTCACAGTCATCCCATCACCATGGAAAAGAAAAAAGCAGTTTTGTTTGGGGAACTAGTATTAAAGAGCAGAGTGGTTTTTTTCAGGGTGCTCAGTATAAACGGAACTTAGGGTAAGCCGGGGGAATGAGCCTTGTACTTGCTTTATTGAATTCATTGTGAGTAAAATTCTGCACATGCTAGCGGGGGGTTCCCCCATCATAAAAAAAAGTGATGTTACCTCCGCTGACATGCCCCCTTTCCGATGAGAGAGGAGGGTGCAGCACTAATTGCACTGTTAAGAGAAACTATCCGCTGTGGGTGGGTGTTTCTTTTGGTTATTCTTTCTTTTGCCTCATGGGGCACTGGGGCTTAATTAATCTATAAAAGCACTCAGAGATTTGTCCTCCAAAGCTGTTATATAAATGCAAAGAATTGTGATGATTGGCCATCTCTCCCTTCCAATGGAGCAGTTCCTTAACCTTACCCCTCTCTCCCACCTCTGAGTTATGAGGTTGGGCCCATGCCTTACTGCAGCTGAAGGCACTCACCCAGCAGCAGTGTGCAAAGGGATGTGTGTGAACTGTAGCAGCACGGCATGGGGGGAGAGTGTCTCTGTGCATTTGTCAATGTTTCTCACTCTTCTGCCTTTTAACACAAGTTGCTAAAGCTGAAGTCTCTTAGTGAAGTGCGGTTTAGTGGTTAGAGCACCGGACTAGCACCCGGGAGACCTGCCTCCTCTTCCCCCACTGGCCAGCTGTTTGACCTTCCCCTCTCTATTACTCTCTTTGCCTGGCTGTAAAACTAGGATCATGAGAGTGACTGACTTCCTTTGTAATGCTGCTTGGAGAGCTGTGGCTGAGAAACTTCCAGGGGAGATGGGGCCAGCCCTGTAAAACTGGGTGTTATACTATTAACATTACATGTCATGATGATCAGGGAGCCTAGTTTTCCATGATAAAACCCCCAAAATTCTCTGATTTTAAAAACCATAAAAATCTGCATTATTCCACCATTAAAATGAAATGCTGAACTTTAGTAGCCCTAGCCACAATATATCTGGGTATCAATTGACCACAATGTTTTATTGATAGATTTACAATTTTAAACTGACAGCCAAGCCCCATCCATTCTCCTGATTATTTGAGTTTTTGATTATCCGATCTGGCCCTGGTCCCACTCAGATAGGATCGTTGGGGTTCCACTGTAAAATGTTAGTTTTTGCACAAACTGTAAAAATTCCATGTTTTTCAGTGGCAAACAGATTTCTAGGATCCCTGATGCTGATCACTTCCAACCCCTGCCCTACCGTGACACACATTTTAAAACAACATTTGAAACTCTTTCTGAACATACTGCTGGGCTCCTGCCTGTTCTAAGGTTGTAGACCAGTTCCCACCCTGCTCCCACAGTCATCAAACAGCAGAGGATCTTCAACACACACGTAGAGACTCTTCTAGTTTTTACCCAATAAACACTAATGTTTTGGGGCCAGGTCCTCAGCTGGTGTAGCTCATAAGAACGGTCGTACCGGGTCAGACCAAAGGTCCATCTAGCCCAGTATCTGTCTACCGACAGTGGCCAATGCCAGGTGCCCTAGAGGGAGTGAACCTAACAGGCAATGATCATGGGCATTGGCATAGCTACCCAGTTGCATTGTACGTGGAGCCCTATCTAAAACTTATGCTCCAGTGCTTTGTCCTGTCCAGTTCTGTAGTCCTGTGCAAAGATTAGAAAATGTTAGGCTTGGAAATGCTGGTTGGGGCGGGGGAACCCTCCGTTGTCTGCCTTTTTAAGCAGAGTTTGGAGATTGCAGAGAGAGCATGTGCATATTAAGTCTATCCTTTGCAAACGGATACCCTCAAACTACTCTGCATTGGCAGGGGACTCTTGAAATATGTAGGGTATATTTATATATTTGAGTAAGGGAGTTAGAATAGGCTCAGTCTTGAAAATTTTACCCATCCTCTGCTTGGAACTGTAAAGTGAATTAGGACCTTGGTTAAGCAGTGATTCATGCTGTGAATGCCCCGTTTAGTTAGGCTCAGAGCAGGCCCTGCATAAAGGGGAAGAAACAGTTACACTTTGCCAGGGCCTGGCCACAAGCCCATCAGCATGAGGAAAAACTCCAGGCTAAGCCCTGATCTGCCCTACAGATTTATGCTGGTGTAACTGTGTCACTCAGAGGTTTAAGCTTGACTAACTGTTGGTTCTATAATCCATGCGTCTGTTTGTACCTGTGTGTCTGTCTGGATGGGATGGGGGGGAGCCTGTATTAGGAGTTTGCCCTGGGCCCAGCAAAATGTTGCTTGAGGCCTGGTTGGGAGGAGCACTTAGCACAGATGTAACTTTAACATTTCCTTTCCCCTCCCCACTCTGAATCTTATTGGGCTGATGGGCTTGTGATTCAAGTACTGGACATTGGTTCCCAGAACTCCCTAGTCCAATCTTGGCTCTGTGACCTCAGGCATTGATTCAGCAAAACACTTTGGTGTGTGCTTGAATCAGGGCTTTCAGTGCTCGGTGCCTTGGTTTTCCCCATATGTAAAGTGGGGTTAATATTTCCCCACTTACATGGTCAGGATACATTCATTAGTGCTTGAAGTATTCCAGCTGCATGGGGATGAAAGCTATAGAGAAATCAGTAGTACGTGCGCGCGCGCTCTCTCTCTCTCTTTTTCTGTGCGTGCATAGGTATAAAATAATATTTTCTTAATCAAAGACTGGAGATTGTGATATCAAATCCAGGCATTTCCTAGTAATTCATGCACTCTGTGATATTCATCAGGAGGTACAAGATAACTGAGTGGGGAAAGGGCAGTTCTAAGTAGTTAGCAAACTGTTTGGGCTACCAGCCGTGCACATCGTTGTTAGCAGGGCATTACACCACACAACTTAGCCCTGTATCTGCCTGGCAGTTTGTGTCCTGCAACTGTTGTCAGAGAGAAGCTCTGTAATGGTAGCTCTCCCTACCTTCCCCACTCTCCTCCTCCTTCCCCTGGGCAATGAAGCAATCTGGGCTTCTCCTTTTCCAGCCTTGGAGGAGGCCTCAGAAGAAAGGCAGATTGTAGGTGGGATGGCAGTTTATGGCCTGTTGAGTTTGGTCTGGAGTTCTTTGGTCAGTTGGTAAATTTGGCTTGGCCTATGTCTACACCACAAAGTTAAGTCAACTTAAGTTATGGCAACGTACAGCCACAGCTGTAGTTAAACCGCTGTTGCATGTTCACACTATGCTTCTTGTGTCACTGGAGCACATCCACAGTACCAGCTCTTGCATTGACACAGCGCAGTGCATTGTGGGTAACTATCTCACTGTGCAACTGGCTACAGGGTACTGCAGTGCCTCCTGGGGCAGGTACAGCGTCACCTGATGCAGGTTTCTCAATCCCATCGTCCTATGGGCATCCTACTAGATTGCTAGCCGCTCTTCAACTGCCCTGGTAACCTGCTAGCCAGCCGTCTGTCAGAAAGCTCTTCAGTACTGTGCTGTGTCGCTCGGGGAAGGGATCCCGCCGCACTCACCAGCAGCAGCAGAAGCGGAGCAGCCCAGCCCCAGCCGCAGAGCTCCGCTTCCCGCCGCAGGTGAGCATGGGGGGCGTCCTTTCCCCAACCTCTCCGCTCTCCTTGTCCCGGCCCCAGCCATGTCGCTGGGGAAAGGTCCTGCGGAGGGAAGTGGAGCGCCATGGCTGGGAGCTGGCAGAGTGGAGCTGGCTGGGGCTGGGCTGCTCCGCTTCCCACCGCCGGTGAGTGCGAGGAGGTTGGGGAAAAGACGCCCTCCGCACTCATCTGTGGCGGGAAGCAGAGCGCTGCTGCTGGGAGGTGGTGGAGTGGAGAAGGCTGGGGCCAGGCTGCTCCGCTTCCCGCCACTGCCGGTGAGTGCTTGTCGGGGAGGGGTGTGTGTGGCTAGGGGGTGGAGCAGTCAGGGGAGGGGGGGGTTGGGTAGAGGGTGGGGTCCTGGGGGTGATTAGGGATGGGGGTCTCTGGAGGGGGTGGTCAGGGAACAAGGAACGGGGAGGGAGTCAAGCAAGTTTGATATAACACGGTCTCACCTATAATGTGGTGAAATTTTTTTGTATCCCGAGGGTCGCGTTCTACTGGGGTAGAGGTGTGGTTTTTTTTTTTTTATTGGAGCAACTTCTGTTGGTGGAAGGGAGAAGCTTTTGAGCTTCACAGAGCTCTTTCTCAGGTCTGGGGAAGGTAACTAGAAAAATATTGTTCGTATATCAAACAAGGGTTGGTAATGGGCATACGTTCTTAGCAACATGAGTTGACCTCAGATGGTGTCTCAGCACACAAGCGCAGAACTTTGAGCATGTGAAGTTTAGCAAAATGACAGCGTTTCAGCACCTCTCTCACTGAGTGTTATAGAACAGCCCAGAATATCTTTTGGATTGTAGGTGGAGAAAGGACTGATGCTTTCTTTGCTGCTGCTACTTTCTCAAGGGGATGGGTTGATGATAAATTGGAGATGCACTTCTTGTTGTCAGCCAGATAGATGGTCTGGGGCTAGATTTACAGATTGTGTAGTTTGGATGGAGGAATTCTGGAAAATGGCCTGGCAGAGTTTCATAAACTTCTTTTTACAGAGAGATTTTAATCTGCCATTGTGCTTATTTCACATGCTTCCCTCTTCCCTCCAGGCGGCAGAATGGAAAACCTATTCAGAAACTCTACCTTGTTGCTGTCAGAAAAATCCTGTGGTAGTAAAGGCCTGGTCTTTAGGATCTGCCTCAGACTCTCCAGGTGAGAGACAGTTTTGCTCCTATCCCATCTCTGCCAAGAACAGCCTTGGCCAGAAGTTCTGTCTGCGAGTGAGCTTATTGTGGCTCAAAGGCCATTCTTCAGCCATGCAGGAGTTTGAGGTTATTCAGGACCTGGCCTGGTTGTTTCCATGAGGCTGAGAAAATTTGGTAATATAAGTCAGGTATTTTTTTTTTTTTTTTTTGACACAGTTCTGTTTGTTTATGCCAGGGGTAGGCAACCTATGGCACAAGTGCCGAAGGCGGCACGGAAGCTGATTTTCAGTGGCACTCTCACTGCCCGGGTCCTGGCCACTGGTCGGGGGGGGAGGGGTGTGCTGCATTTTAATTTAATTTTAAATGAAGCTTCTTAAACATTTTAAAAACCTTATTTAGCTTACATACAACAATAGTTTAGTTACATATTGTAGACTTATAGAAAGAGACCTTCTACAAACATTAAAATGTATTGTTGGCACGCAAAACCTTAAATTAAGACTTGGCACACAGCTTCTGAAAGGTTGCTGACCCCTGGCTTATGCAGACTGCACACAAAGGAACAAACAGCCGGCAGTCTCCTTGTTCCAAAATCCAAGCCTGCTTTGCAGGCAGTCCTCTGCCCAAAGAAGGTCTTGGCTTAGTCGAAGGGCTTCTCTCAGTCTGCTTGCTTCCCGTGGCTTTCTGGTTCCTTTCTGCTTCCGACACACATGCAGCTCAACCAATCAATGACTCAGTCCCAGGAAAACCTCTCCTATTTTCCTGAATTAATTCTTGCTCAGGCCTTCCCCTGCAATCCAGTGCCTTGGGAGATGGCATTTGTTGTTTGAGGCCTACTTCATAAAGGAACTGAAATGTCTCTTGCATCTAGCTGACAGTGGTGGCTAGCACGCCTGTCAGCTTCAGGGAGCGCTGTGATTGCCAGTAGATCAGGCATGCTTGCTGACAGCCAGTAACTTCCCCAGCACAATAGTATCTTATGCCCTGCAATCATGCAGAAGAGTACAGGCACTGGATTATCACCGGGGTCAGTAATATTTCACCCAGCACTTGATATGTTGCAAACCACTGTTCTGCTTTGAAATCTGTAGTAACAAGGTGTTGGGCCACATCCTCACCTGATAGCCAGAGTTATGCTGACTTAGAGTGGTGCTGCGTCGATTCACACCAGTTGAGGGTCTGATCCTGCATATCCTGGGCTGGTGTTGGTGGATCTCAAAGCACAGTACACCTGTCGACACAGAATAGTTAGCTGTCCTTGGGCTTTCATTTCTGTAATCTGCTTTCTCCTAAGACTGGTATTTTGGGAATGCAAATATGTTTTGTGACAGCTGTTTTATCTGAAGACAGATATCCCTTTAAAAAGCATTGTCGCTCTTGAGGTTATAATTTGTTTAAAGAGTGTCGATTGTTTTTCCTCTGCATTGGTATTGACAGTGCAAGCTGATGCCAAACTGTAATTGTCCTGCAAGTTACTTTTAAAAATAATTTAAGGCTGATCTCTATCCCTAACTATCCCAAGATGCAGACTTTCTTGGAGAAAATGAAGAGAAATCTAACAAAAGTAAATTGCGTTTATGTGAGTCAGTTAAACTGAGGTTGGAGTGTGAATTTGAATACTGTGATTGAGCATCTCATCTCTGTGCTGCACTTTTTAGGTTGTTTGGGCTGCAAACTGACTGCATTAATGCAGGCGCTAGCTCAGTTATTAAGCAAACTTGTAAAGTGTGCAAGTAGTTCCCATGGTCCCTTTGGAGTGTTGAATGTTCTCATTTTATTCCTCCCAACACCCAGTATAGTCTGATTACTTATTTTCAGGTTGTTAAACCGTCCCTGGTGGTGTGTAGCTTCTGTGTTGTGCATGATGGGTCTAACACAGAGGTGGGCAAACTATGGCCCACGGAGCACATCCGGCTCACAGGACCCTCTTGCCCAGCCACTGAGCTCCTGGCCCTTCACCTGCTGTTCCCCCCCCCCTCCCCCGCAGCCTCAGTTGACTGCACCACCGGTGCAAGCCTCTGGGCGGTGGGCTGCAAGCTCCCGGGGCAGCGCAGCTGCGGAGCCTGGCCTGACCCAGTGCTCTGTGGCGCATGGTGCGTGGCTGGTTGCAGCCAGGCAGCACTGCTGCCTGTCCTGGTGCAGCCATGCCACCAGCCACTGGCGCTCCAGGGAGCACGGTAAGTGGGCAGGGATGGGGGGGGGGTCGCGGTGGTGGTGGTCAGAGGGAAGGGGGGTGCATAGGGGATGGGGCGGTCAGAGGGTGGGGAACGGGGGGTTGAATGGGGGCTGGGATCTCATCAGGAAGGAGAGGGCAGGTTGGATGGAGTGGCGGGGGGGGGCAGTCAGGGGCAGGGGTTCCAGGGGCAGTCAGGGTACAGGGAGCAGGGGTGGTGGTGGATGGGGCAGGAGTTCCAGGGGGGCCATTAGGAATGTGAGGAGGGGTTGGATGGGGTGGCGGGGGGCAGTCATAGAATCATAGAATCTCAGGGTTGGAAGGGACCTCAGGAGGTATCTAGTCCAGCCCCCTGCTCAAAGCAGGACCAAACCCCACTAAATCATCAGGGGTGGAGGTTCCGGGGGCGGTCGGGGGACAGGGAGAAGGGGTGGTTGGATGGGGCAGGGGTTCTGGGGGGCTGTCAGGGAACGGGGGGGGGGGGCGTTGGATGGGGCAGAGTCCCGAGGGGGCTGCCAGGAGGCGAGAAGCAGCAGGGGGTCAGGGACCAGGCCATGCGTGGCTGTTTGGGGAGGCACATCCTCCCCTAACTGGCCTCCATACAATTTCGGAAACCCGATGCAGCCCTCAGGCCAAAAAGTTTGCCCACCCCTGGTCTAACATGTTTAGTTGCAGTGTATTGTTCAACCACTAGAGGTCTCTGTTCTGCATAGTGTTCCAGGCACAGCACAGCCCTTGGTAAACAGACTGACAAGGCTGGAGCTAGAATTGCTGTTGGAAATCTGTTTGCTTTATTTGTAGAACAGGGCTGGGTTTGTTTGTTTGTTTTATTGGGTACCACCTACTGCAGAAGTACTGTGGCATCATGTATTACTCGCTTCAGTGTTATGAAAGAAATGTACTGTCCATGAAACCAAACCTTAAATCTGTGGGGAATGAATCAAATCTAACTTTGGTTCATGCATTTCCCTCTCCTTCCACCCTACAGTTTCCTTTCTCTCCAGGGAGGAAGATATTGTTTTGGTTGTTTCTGAACTTGCCCCCAAGTCAGAGACAGTGTCTTGTCCCTCTCTGTAGGCTCAGTTATACCTTTCTGCCACCTCTTGTCTCCCTCTGGTAATGGTCCGACGTGCCCACTGAGGAGGAGATGGAGTTCCTTATGATGCAGCCATTGTTTCTCACATCTATTCAGGATGCTATTTTTCACTGTGGATAAATAAATTGGGTTGCTTTTCCTGTTCTGTTTTTAACTTCTTTTGAAGGCGTGCCCACACAATTGTTGTCTCCAAGCCCACCTGTGTGTCTGATTTCCCAGCAAGCATCCCCCACTCCCAGGCTGTCTGCTCTTTGTTTTTGTAAGTTGATTGTTCTGACTGGAGGCAACAACCTGATTCCCGATGGTGGTTTGCCTTGTATTGGAGTTTAGAAGCACAGGGTTTGTCAGTTTCCCAACACTGCCAACCCCAAACCTTCAAAATTCATGAGTCAAACCTCCTCCCCCACAAAATATGAGATGGGCTTAAAATTGATTCTTAAATTGATTTATTTGCCTTCTGGGTTGTGTCTTTAGGGTGCACTTGGAACACGTTTTTCAGGCTTTTTTACCCCCTCCACACTGTGATGGCTAGAACTTCTTGATGAAATCTGAGATTCCCTTGTGCTTACGTAAGCCTAAAAGCTGGAGTATGAACGAACTTTCGTTGCGAGACTTGTGATACAAACACAAGAGTTGGCAACACTGGTATTATAGTTATTTATATTAAATATGAGTAACTGATAGATTGAAACTGATCTGCCACAGGGGGCACACGTAACAATACGCATGGTTATAGAAGCCAGTTTCCCCCAAATCGGCATCTCTGCTGCACATTTGCTTATGATGCCTGGTTAATGTGTTCATAATACCTGCTGAACAGATTTGAGCTAGCAAGGCTGCTTCCAGACTGATTGGAGAGGATTTGGGGTTTTGTGTGGGAGTCTGCTAAAACTGGGATCACACAGAGGTACTTTGTATTGCAGAAGAGTCTGACTCAAAACTTGAGGCTGTACTTGAGCTTGATGTTGAGTGTATAAGCTTTAAATTCGCACTCCTTTCAGATGGACTTACAGGTCTAACATGTCTTCACAGCTAGAAAGACTAGCTTTTAGGAAGGGTGTTTTCTGGAAAATGCAAGAATACGTATGAAGCGTCTAAAACGGGGAAGTCTGCAACTGCTGGACCGTGGTAGATGTGGCAAACACGTTCCCATTAATGGGAATCCAGTCCTACATCAACTCTTGTGTCTCAAACCTCCATGCATTAGCACAGAGGTGGGCAAACTACAGCTCGCAGGCCACCTCCTGCCTGGCCCCTGGCCCCTCCCCTACTGTTCCCCCTCCCCCGCAGTCTCAGCTCACTGCGCCACCCGCACAATGCTCTGGGCGGCGAAGCTGCGAGGTCTTCCCTGGTCGCGCAGCTGCAGAGCCGCGGCCTGACCCGGGGCTCTGTGCTGCGCGGTGGCGTGGCTGGCTCCAGCCTGGCGGCATGGCTGCCTGTCCTGGTGCTCTGGGCGGCGCGGCCGTAGCGCCGCCAGCCACGGTGCTCCAGGCAGCATGGTAAGGGAGCGGGGGGTGGGGGAGGGGAATTGGATAGAGGGCAGGGGAGTTTGGGGTGGTGGTCAGGGGATGGGTGGGGTGGATAGGGGTTGGGGCACAGCCTCCCCTAACTGGCCCTCTACACAATTTCGGACACTTGATGCAGCCCTCAGGCCAAAAAGTTTGCCTGCCCCTGCGTGAGCAGGACACTTTATCTTCTCACTAAAGAATGGTCCCTTACTTTTCGTTGGGCATTCACGCCCAGGGAGGCAGATCAGTAGCCTGAAAGTGATCACCCTAAGGTGGCTCTCAACCCTCCTGGACTACTGTCCCCCTATCAGAAGTATTTGTCTTGCGTACCCCAAGTTTCACCTCATTTAAAGACAACTTGCTTACAAAATCAGACATCAAAATACAAGTATCACAGAACACTACTGACAAATGTCTGTCTTTCTCATTTTTACCATGTGATTAAAAATAAATGAATTGGAAGACAAATATTGTACGTACATTTCAGTGTGTCATATATAAAGTTGTATAAACAAATCATTGTATGAAATTTTAGTTTGAACTGACTTTGCTAGTGGTTTTTATGTGGCCTTTTGTAAAACTAGGCAAATATCTAGCTAAGTTGACGTACCCCCAGGAAGAGCTCTGCATACCCTCAGGGGTATGTGTGCCCCAGTTGACAGCCACTGCCCTGAGGTACTACAGCTGTTTAGTGGAGACAGTAACTGGGGAAGTTGTTAGGTGTTTCCAAGAAGTAGTTAAACTGAGCTACCAATGCATTCTCGTTGTATGTTTGTGATTTGGATGCTGTTTATCTGTCACGATAATACCTGGTCTGTGTGCCAATTCTGTGTAGTAATTGTCTGTTGGGGGGTCATTCCCCCCCTACACACACACACACACACCGGGACAGCCCCGAGTGTGGACACAGTTATACTGTTACCATATAATAATACCCTAGCATTTATGTAATACTTTTATCTTAGCTCTCAAAGGAGGCCGGTATCAGCCCCATTTTACAGATGGGGAAACTGAAGCACAGTGACTTGTCCAGGGTAATCCAGCAGGCCAGTGGTAGAGCAAAGAATAGAACCCAGGTCTCCTGACTCCCAGTCCAGTGCTCTATCCTCTAGACCAAACTTCTCCCAGCTCCCTTTTTTTGTTCAGGAACTGCTATGCAGATATAAAGAAGCTTTGTAGAGATATAACTATGTCCACACTAGAGGGGTTGTGTCACTTCAGTTATACTAATATAGTTCTATTTCTACAACTTTATTGTAGACAAGGCCTAAGTGTAGCTTCATGACAATTTTGGTGTGACTTGGGAAGCCTATCAGAGGCTTCATTTTGCTTCATTACAAACAAGGCCATGCTCCTGTCTTCTGAGCTGTGACCCAGTTACTAGAGTCCTAGAGGGATAATCAGTATCATCAGTCTGACCTCCTCTATGTCCTAGGCCACTGAACCACCCAGCACCCCCACACTACACCCCATAACCAGAATGAGACCAAAGGACAACGGCCCACAGGAGGGTAGACGGTTACATGCCACAGGCAGCGAATGGGAGGAACTGACAGGCACTGGTGTCTGAGACCCCTGCAATGCCAGGGAAATGATTGAGATATACCCAGGTAATGCTGGTGAGTGACCCGCACCCCACGCTGCAGAGGAAGGCTCCATGCCACCCCACTGCCAGTCCCTGCCAATCTGAGCTGGCGGAAATTCCTTCCAGACCCCACATATGGTGATCAATGAGACCACGCTCCTGAGAGAGAGAGACTGCTCAGCGCCACCTCAGAGCCCTGGCCCACCCCCCAATATCTTATCCCATCCCCCCCATGTATTTTAATTCCAATAATTCCCTCAGCTACTCGCAGGACACTCAGTGTCTAGGTCTAAATGGAAAGACATTAGCTACATTGCTGTCTGAATTGCTCTGCCTGTCTGCGCCACACTTAGCATACGTATAAACCCTGATGTCAAAGTGGACGCTTCAGGGAAACAGGATTCTTGACTATCTCAATGCCTTGCCTACAGTGTTAGAAACAAGCAGGTAGGTTGACAGTGTAACATGTGACTGTTTTGGAATATGCATTCACGCACACGTTCGTTTAGTCTGGGAGAGTTAGTCTGAGGTTGCTCAGTGGAGAAGTTTGCATTAGATCCATGTTTCAGATCTCATTTTGGGGAAATTGATGGATGTGTCCCATCACCCCCCCCTCACCCCCCCCAGGTCAGAAGCAGTGTCTTTGAGTGTGCATACGCGTGTAACACGAAATGTACGTGAGGTAGGCTTCATTTCGGGTCTGTTAGTCTTCCCCCATGCCATTGCTTTAGTGTACGTGCACTCAACTTCTGTAGCATGTGCCTGTGAAAGAAAAGGTTGGTTTCTCTTTTCATGGCTTGATGGCTAAAGTTTGCTGGTTGAGAATATTGGTGAATGGCAGGGTCCAGCTGGCTGAATGGCAAGTAAAGAAGGATAAAGCCTATACCAAGTCGTCTGTAAATTATCCTTCTCCCTTGAGAAACCCTTATGCTTCTCTGGGTTGCTACTTAAATGGATCCTAGTTGAATAATCGACTGTCAAGCTTGGCCTGATAGCCGGCATGGGCAGCAACAAAGCTGTTCAGATGTGCGTGTCCGAGTTGGGAGATGTTATCTGCCTTATTTCTCCTTTATATGAGAAATTCATGAACAAGAGAGAGCTCTGTAGCAATTGTTATGCTTGTTCACTAGAATACCTTACAGCTGGACTATTAATACAACTTTCTAGCCTCCATACTAAGAGATAGGAAAGTTTACACCCTTCTGCTTGTATCCCCACCAATAAATAAATGCAAGGTACGCTTGGATTAATTGTGTGTCCCAAAAATTAGCAATGTGTAAATTTACTTTTTTAAAGGAACAGCTTTCCACAGTTCTTCTCCCCGACAACTTCATCTTCCCTTCTTGTCGCTGGAGTTGCTTTTGTCTGTGATAAGCGACAAAGAGTCCTGTGGCACCTTATAGACTAACAGAAGTATTGCAGCATGAGCTTTCGTGGGTGAATACCCACTTCGTCAGAGGCATGCCGTCAACTTTTCTCTGTGATGTATTTCCTGACTGAAACCTGTTGATCAATACAGTCTGTCATTCCAACTCAAGCTTAATTTATTTGTAAATCTGAGTCCTAACTCTGGAATGTTGATGGCATGTCCTGAAACAGTCATTAAAACAAAAATTACACAACTTGGAGGTAATCTTCTGTCCAAACCTAATCCATCTTTCCTTCCCCTTTCATTAGCCACATTCCAGACATGTTGAGATGGGAAAGATTGTGGTAAAACACCTTGAATACAAGCGTTTTAACCATCAGTCCTCAAATGTAAGTTTCCTTTCATTGCATTCCAGCAAAAGCACTATCCTTCAGAGTACATGCCTTCCTCCTGGGAGAAACTGAGCAGTTAACATTCAGCCTCAGCCAGGATTGTTAGAGGAGTAAAAAAGCTTGTCTT
The DNA here is from genome assembly GCF_016161935.1 of Mauremys reevesii. Taxonomy (NCBI): domain Eukaryota; kingdom Metazoa; phylum Chordata; order Testudines; family Geoemydidae; genus Mauremys; species Mauremys reevesii. Next base: position 7,109,354 of record NC_052633.1, read on the forward strand.
CATGTTTACTAAAAGCCCTGCCCCATCTAAGGGGTTCTGATTTGTGTGTATTTCCTACAAGTGACAAGTCTTGGGGTTTTTTTCCATTTGTGAGCAGAAAGTTTAAAAGAAAAGTATTGGAAGCAACTTCAGCTTTGTCTGGGCTGCTGACTCTCAAAATGTCAAATCATTCTAACTTTTGGTATAATTTAAGTGCGCTGTGTTAGGCAGAGCCGGTGGGAGAACAGAGGAAGGATGGTCCAGTGGGTAGCGCTCTTGCCTAGGACTTGGGAGACCAGAGATGAATTCCCTGCTCCTCCACAGATGTCTTGTGTGAATTAGGCAAATGACTTGGTCTTGGTCTATACTTAAATGTTATCTCAGCATAGCCACGCTGGTGCGGGAGGTGAAAAAATCACCCCTGACTGATATAACTATGCAGACAGCCATCCTCCAGCCCCCCAGTGTCGACACACCTGTGTCGACAGAGAAGTACTTCTGTGGGCGTTGCTGACGTCCTTGATGTGCTGTTCCTCCACCGACAGAACATCTGTTGGTGTAGGCCGTGTCTTCCCATGAGGGCTATGTCCGCGTGGCTAGGCCAACTTAAGCTTCATAGTGTAGACAGTATCAGAGGGATAGCCGTGTTAGTCTGGTTCTGTAGAAGCAGCAAAGAATCCTGTGGCACCTTATAGACTAACAGACGTTTTGCAGCATGAGCTTTCGTGGGTGAATACCCACTTCTTCGGATGCAAGTAGTGGAAATTTCCAGGGGCAGGTTTATATATGCAAGCAAGAAGCAAGCTAGAGATAACGAGGTTAGTTCAATCAGGGAGGATGAGGCCCTGTTCTAGCAGTTGAGTGAAAACCAAGGGAGGAGAAACTGGTTCTGTAGTTGGTAAGCCATTCACAGTCTTTGTTTAATCCTGAGCTGATGGTGTCAAATTTGCAGATGAACTGGAGCTCAGCAGTTTCTCTTTGAAGTCTGGTCCTGAAGTTTTTTGCTGCAGCATGGCCACCTTAAGATCTGCTATTGTGTGGCCAGGGAGGTTGAAGTGTTCTCCTACAGGTTTTTGTATATTGCCATTCCTAATATCTGATTTGTGTCCATTTATCCTTTTCCTTAGAGACTGTCCAGTTTGGCCGATGTACATAGCAGAGGGGCATTGCTGGCATATGATGGCATATATTACATTGGTGGACGTGCAGGTGAATGAACCGGTGATGGTGTGGCTGATCTGGTTAGGTCCTGTGATGGTGTCGCTGGTGTAGATATGTGGGCAGAGTTGGCATCGAGGTTTGTTGCATGGGTTGGTTCCTGAGTTAGAGTTACTATGGTGCGGTGTGCAGTTACTGGTGAGAATATGCTTCAGGTTGGCAGGTTGTCTGTGGGCGAGGACTGGCCTGCCACCCAAGGCCTGTGAAAGTGTGGGATCATTGTCCAGCATGGGTTGTAGATCCCTGATGATGCGCTGGAGGGGTTTTAGCTGGGGACTGTATGTGATGGCCAGTGGAGTCCTGTTGGTTTCTTTCTTGGGTTTGTCTTGCAGTAGGAGGCTTCTGGTTACACGTCTGGCTCTGCTGATCTGTTTCCTTATTTCCTCGTGCGGGTACTGTAGTTTTGAGAATGCTTGGTGGAGATTTTGTAGGTTTGTTGGTCTCTGTCTGTGGGGTTAGAGCATATGCGGTTGTACCTCAGTGCTTGGCTGTAGACAATGGATCTTGTGGTGTGCCCGGGATGGAAGCTGGAGGCATGAAGGTAGGCATAGCGGTCGGTAGGTTTTCGGTATAGGGTGGTGGTAATGTGACCATCAATTATTTGCACCATAGTGTCTAGGAAGTGGACCTCCCGTGTAGATTGGTCCAGGCTGAGGTTGATGGTGGGGTGGAAGCTGTTGAAATCGTGGTGGAATTTTTCCAGAGTCTCCTTCCCATGGGTCCAGATGATGAAGATGTCATCAATGTAGCGTAGGTAGAGAAGGGGCGTGAGTGGACGGGAGCTGAGGAAGCGTTGTTCCAGGTCAGCCATAAAAATATTGGCATATTGTGGGGCCATGCAGCTGCCCATAGTGGTGCCACTGATCTGGAGATAGTGTAGACAGACCCTTAGCCGCTTTGTGCCTCAGTTCCCCATCTGTACAATGGGGATAATAGCACTCCCTACCCCACAAAGTTATTGAGAATAAATGCATCAAAGATGGTAAGGTGTCCAGATGCTAGGGTGACGAGGCAGCTGTTTGAGAGGCAGTGTGGTCTAGTTGATTGGGCCTGGACTGGGCATCAGGAAACAAGGATTCTGCTCCCAGCTGTGACCTGGGGCAAGGCACTTCAGCCCCACCTCCCCTCCCATCCTTTACCTGCCTTGTTTCCTTACAGCATACGTTCTTTGGGGCCAGGGCTGTCCCTTACTTGATGTTTGTACAGCACCTAGCACAGTGGGGCTACCGTATTGGTTCAGAGACGAGCTACTAGGATGATCCGAGGAATGGAAAACCTGTCTTATGAAAGGAGACTCAAAGAGCTTGGCTTGTTTAGCCTAACCAAAAGAAGGTTGAGGGGGGATATGCTTGCTCTTTATAAATATATCAGAGGGATTAATATTAGGGAGGGGGAGGAATTATTTAAGCTTAGTACCAATGTGGACACAAGAGCAAATGGGTATAAACTGGACACTAGGAAGTTTAGACTTGAAATTAGACGAAGGTTTCTAACCATTAGAGGAGTGAAGTTCTGGAACAGCCTTCCAAGGGGAGTAGTGGGGGCAAAAGACATATCTGGCTTTAAGACTAAGCTTGATAACTTTATGGAGGGGATGGTATGATGGGATAGCCTAATTTTGGCAATTAATTTTGGCAATTGATCTTTGATTATCAGCAGGTAAGTATGCCCAGTGGTCTGTGATGGGATGGGATCTGAGTTACTGCAGAGAATCTTTCCAGGGTGTCTGGCTGGTGAGTCTTGCCCACATGCTCAGGGTTTAACTGATCACCATATTTGGGATCGGGAAGGAATTTTCCTCCAGGGCAGATTGGCAGAGGCCCTGGAGGTTTTTCGCCTTCCTCTGCAGCATGGGGCACGGGTCACTTGCTGGAGGATTCTCTGCAGCTTGAGGTCTTCAAACCACAATTTGAAGACTTCAGTAACTCAGACATAGGTTAGGGGTTTGTTACAGGAGTGGGTGGGTGAGATTCTGTGGCCTGCATTGTGCAGGAGGTCAGACCAGATGATCATAATGGTCCCTTCTGACCTTAAAGTCTATGAGTCTATTGGGAAAGGACATCTAGGTGCTTCTGGGGTACCAGTGTAATAACGAAGACAGCTGGCTTCAGAGAGACGGCATTTAACTGGGGGTGCAGGGAGAGTGTAGAGTTTCTGGGATCTCAAGTGAAAACACAGTGTCCAGTCTCCCCAGTAATGGACGGGTAAATATACCATAAGCAGAACGGGCTTATGTTGTGCTAGGCAGGCTGGAGGGCGAATGCCAAGAGTGTTATCTGCAGTGGAAGTGCACACAGGTTGGCTGTCTGGTGCAAATGAGTAAAAAATATTTCATACACTGTTGGCGTCTCTGCTGCTGCATGCCCTCTATCTCCAGAGCCTGGAGGGCTGTTTGAATTCCCATCTGCAGCCTGCACACCTGCTGCCTGCCTAGGTACATCCATGGGCGACAATCTCTAGGCACTCCTCACCATAGTCTCTGGAGCTCCAGAAAGTGCTTTGATCAATCATGCAGGAGTGGTTGTCTGGCTCCTGGGTGGTGTGGGTGCTCCCTGGATGGAGAGCTAATTTGTGCCAGGTGATGGCTCCCAGCAGTCTGCAGCTGCTTCGTTTTCTTCCTTGGTTCTGGAATATTTATCCAGCTGCTTCTGGGTGCCGTGATTCTGACCTGTCTGATACTCCCCTCTGGAGTAAACAGTTTTATTTGGTGGGGATTTTTGTTCAAGGATATTTATATAGGAAGCTTCCTCCACCATCATGGATGCTCAGTCTACACACAGCACTGGGCATTGGTATAACTCATGACTCAGGGGTATGAAAAATCCACAACCGGAGAGACATAGCTATGCTGCCCTGACTCCGGTGTAGACGTTGCTAGGTCGATGGAAGAAGCTACCACCTCTCAGGGCTTGTCTACACTACAGGACTATTTCCCACCTCTTCCACAGTCAGATGCTGACAGTGGAGATCATGGTGGCAATGGGTCAAGTTCATGGTGTGGAAACAAGCACAGACTGGTGGGACCGCATAGTGCTGCAGGTCTGGGATGACACAGAGTGGGCTGCGAAACTTCAGGATGACACTTTCCTTGAACTGTGTGACTTGCTGTCCCCTGCCCTGAAGCGCCAGGACACAAGGATGCGAGCAGCCCTGACTGTGCAACGCCAGACAGCATTGCTGTCATTTGAGCAACTGCTCTCAAAGGTAGTGACTGTCGGAAATGTCCAGGTCATCATGGGATTCCCAAACTGCGGTGGGGCTATAGATGGGACTCACATCCCTATCCTGGCACCAGCCCACCAGGCCGGGCTACTTTTCAATGGTGCTGCAAGCTGACCAACATCAACGTCGGGTGGGTGTTCAGGAACTCTGGTCTGTTTAGACGCCTCCAGGCAGGCACTTTCTTCCCGGACCACAAAATAACGGTTGGGGATGTGCAGATACCTACAGTGATCCTCGGGACCTATACAGGCGCCTTGGACACTGAAAAGGAACTCTTCAACTACCGGCTGAGCAAGTGCAGAATGGTGGTGCGGACATCAGCGAAAGAATATCCCGTAGTTATTGCTGCTTGCTGTGTGCTCCACAATCTCTGTGAGGGAGGTTGAGGCAAATCGCCTGGCTGCTGTTTATGATCAGCCAGACACCCGTGCTGAGAGAATATCCCAGCGGAAGCGATATGCATCAGGAGGCTTTGAAAGTTTCTCGCAGAGCAGGGTAACCTGTGACTGACCACTTGAATTTAAGAGAGCCTGATCATAAACCAAGTTTTCCACACTGCCCCAGGACGTTTTAAAACTAAGGACATGTTTTAGTAATTAAAAATAAATCTTTCGTTGACTTTCCATTTCAGTTTATACGTTGAAACATGGAAGCATTCTGTGCTGGTTAAGGTGTGCACTGATGGGTGGGTTTGCAGGAAGTGAGGGTGTGGGGAAGGGTGAGTATCTGCCCCTGGATGAGGTCTCTTGGGAGGATCGTGACTACGGTCCAAATGCATGTGAAGGAAGCCTGCCTTTACATTCGGGATGTCAGGCACCAGGACCCTACCGGGGCAGCATACACCACACAGACTGTCCCTGGTGCCTAGTGACTGCAGTCTGTGTGTGCCCTGCAGTTGACCCTGCCCCAAGTCTGTACCCTGGTAATGTGGGCTATGCACTGTAATTAAAAATCCCCACAAAGTCTTCTGACACGAAACAGAGAGTAACAACAAACCGCTTTTAATAATGTTATACACAGTGGGGTTGAAACTTGGATTTGGGACTGGGTGATCCTGTAAGGGAAGAACTTCTACAAATTTACAGCGCGAGAGGTGTCTTGTACATTACGCTCTGCTGCGGTGCAGTGACAGTTCTCACGGCCCCTACCGCTCCTTCTTGTCACTTTGGGTGAGGGGACAGGACTTCTTGCGTTGAGGGCGGTTGCAGATGCACTGCAGGGGCTCTCTCCTCCTGCCTGTGGTCTTGCAGAACATCTACAAGGCGCGCGTGTCCGTTTGCTCCTCATTAGACCAAGCAGCGTTTGAGTCGCCTGCTGGTCTTCCTGCCGCCACCTATCCTCCCGTTCCAGGTGTGTGCGATGCTGCTGACACAGGCTCTCCTCGACTGTCTCTGCTCTGCTGGAGCTGGCCATCAGTTCCTGGAACATGTCGTCCCTTGTCTTTTATGGCGGGCAGTCCGTGAAGGTAGGTGATTTCCTTGAACAAATACATGTTTGCCAACAGTAAACACAGTCTAGTCATTTTCAGTTAAGAAGACCAAACAGGGAACCAAGTCTCAGGAGATCTCGGAACTAGTCAGAGACAGCTGCATCCTCTTGCACAAAGTCCTGGTAAGCCTTACAGTACAGACTGCTTATCAGATAGTGCTTAGCTGTGCTCTCCTGCTGGAGGCAATGTGCAAAGCAGAAAAGATCATCTCCCGCCAGTGACGACCCTGTATGCTTTTCCTCTGAGGCCTGCAACACGTGGCTGTTTCATTCTTATGCAAAGTAAAACTCTGTTAGCGAGGTCATTCTTATGCAAAGTAAAACTCTGTTAGCGAGGTCATTCTTATGCAAAGTAAAACTCTGTTTCTTTCTTATGCAAAGTAAAAGTCTACCATGCACAATAGTAACAGTACACTAATTCCACTAATTAGATGCAGCACTTCCACAACGACATCACCCTGAGCGGATGTTAATAGAAGCCCTGCACAGACCAGGACCCTACGCTGCCATGCTTCTACCTGAGGATGGCATGGCGCGGAAGAGTGTGCTTCAACGGAGCACCCAATAAAGCACCTCTCCCAAGAAACCTCTTGCTGAGGCTTTTCCAGCTGCTCTCTGAGAGCTTTTTGAAATATCCCCAGAGGACTATTGCTCCATTGCTGTTTGTGTAGACCTGCTGTTTGTTTAGTTTCATATTTAAAAATGTTTATATAGTATTTCTATTTTTATATAAATCCCTGTTTCTTAAAAAATAAATGTTTCCCTGTTTGTAGCACTTACGCCTGATCCTTCCCTGATTCATCTCTGTGAGGTGATGAAGAGATCCTGGCTGTCAGCTCTAAAGACCCTTCCTCATCTTCCCACTATTCCGTCCTCGGAGTCCACCGTCACTGGTGGGGCTGGTGGCAGACCCACCTAGAATGGCATGCAGTGCGAAGCGGCATGTCTGGGATACCCTTGTCTTAGGTCCTTCACTTTCACGTATCCTTTGTCTTTCATGGCTTTAGAGACCTTCCACAGCGATCAGATCCTGGACTTCCATGCTGGGGACCTCTTTCTATTCTGGGATTGCCCGGACTCCTGCTGGAGAGCTCTGCATCGTTGCAGGTGCTCATTTCCTGTGTGGCTGGCCAGAGAAATCAGCTCGACTGCTGTCCAGAGCGCCAACAGAGTGGTGCACAATTAAAGTCCTAGTGTAGACCAGGCCTCAGAGAGGTGGATTAACTGTGCTGACAAGAGAACCCCTCCCATTGGTGTCAGTAATGTCTACACAGAAGTGCTCCAGCAGTACAGCTGTACTACGGTAGCAGTTTCAATGTAGGTGTACTTGAAGTCTTTAAAAAGAGGATGGAGAAGTGTTTGTGTGTCTGTCTCTCCCGTTATGCCCCTGTCATATCTGTGTAGATGAGCATAAGCGTGACATGGGATGGAGAGGCTGAGGTTTGCGTTATCCTTTTCTTCATGACTCTATTGGTTACCTGCATTTTAAAGCCCTTGAAAGGAATCCAAAAATACCTGGGGTGCAATTGTTTAAACCTACCTCCTCACCCTTACCCCGCTTGGTTTGCAAAGCCACCTCCGTTAGATCAGTCTTGCTTCCTTTGCTCCTTTTTCATCCTGCAGGTAGGCTCTGTGCTACTTATCCCTGGAGCCTGCGAGGCCCATCCTATATTTGCTGCTGTTGGGTGTTAGGAAATATGCTACTGTCCATTTAAGAGTTCATTTGGGATATCTTGGGGGGGGGGGAGTGGGGAAAGAGAGAAGAGCCACAGAGAGGCTGAAATTAGAGAGATTACCAGCAGCAACTTCCATTGGATGAGATTGTTTTTAACTAACCTGGGAGTCTGCTGGGGAAAGTTCCGAGTTCTAAAAAGCCATAGTGGCTTGAAAACTTCATGAGAAACCAAGGCAGCAAGGGTCACTCTGTCTTGATGGGAGTTCCAGGGCTGGTTAGAGTTGGGATGCAGTGTGGTTGTAGCTGTGTCAGTTCCAGGATATTAGCGAGACCAGGTGCGAGTGGTAATATCTTTTATTGGAGCAACTTCTGCTGGGAGAGCTCTTGCTTTGCTTTTCCAGTAAGCCTTTTCTGTCTCAGCAGACACCTCTAGCTGGGGTCTCGAAGATAAAGGTTTGTAAGTCTTAACTAGAACTCTACCTCTTCCTTTGTGATGAAGTTTTTGCATTATATCCCAGCAGACTTTTTAGAGAGTTCTTGGAATGGGTGAACCGTTCTATTGCATGTTTCCTGCTTTGTGGGCGTGTGCACAGCTGTGATATAAACCTGGAGGTTCATCAAAGTGTTTGGGCTGTCTTACGAGCCAGTCCTAATGGATATGGCATTGGAGCAATTGGGAGAGATGTCTGGAGCTGATAGTCTGCTTTTCTGTGGGGAGGAATGGTGTCCCTAGCCTCTGTTTGCCAGAAGCTCGGGACGAGCGACACGGGATTGATCACTAGATGATTACCTGTCTGTTCATTCCCTTTGGGGCACCTGGCATTGGCCACTGTCAGAAGACAGGATCCTGGGCTAGATGGACCTTTGGTTTGACCCAGTAGGGCCGTTCTTATGTTCTTAAATTAAACTCTGTTCTGGCCATGAAGCTGGGGTGAAAGATGAGCCTTATGAAAGAGACTGTACTTGGGAGTGAGGTTTTGGGATTCTCTTCTCAGCTCTGCCATTAACATATTTTGTCTTTGGGCAGATAATGAAAGATCTGTGCCTGGATTTACACATCTGTATAATTGACACATCAAATATGTGTTAGAAACCCAACCATCACCTTGGCCTTACCCACCTGTTAGAAGGGGGAAGCTGCAGAGATTTCTACCAGGTTGTTGTCTCTGGACCCTGCAGGAAAATTATTCTGGATATTTCTCACTGCTTTCTAAAGGGTTTGGAATGGCAGCCGAAACTGAGGAGAATCTCATGTTAATTTCACTTTGTGGCGCCTATGGGCAGTTGCAGAAGCTCTGGCTCTGAGCAATGAGGAAGGCGATACTGATCTGGTTCACATTTGGAAAGAAGATTCTTTGTAACCACAAGGGCTAGACGTTAGGCTGGGTTGCATTAGAGCTTAAAATTTGTAGGAATGGAGTCTGAGGCTCTAGTAGGGAAAGCTCTTGAGTATGTTTGGATTTTTTCAAGCCAAGTATAGTAATTGATGCTTAGCATAAATAGATAAGCAGGTAATGACTTCAGTTGAGGCAAATATTAGAACTCAATGATTGAAGAAGTAAATGTTGACCATTTGCTTCAGTATCTATTGGGGCAAATTTTGATTTTTATTAAATTTGTAGACAGACATTTGGATGCTAGAAATGAAAATCTGGTGCTCTAATTCTCTCCCTTCCCTGAGGTACGCAACCCCACAATTAACAGAAACATGCGTTTCCACCTATTGAAGTGTCACAAGCGCCTTCCCCTTTGTGAGGAAAAGAAAAAACAGGAGTGCTGTTTGTAGCTGTCCTGCGGCCATGGTAGAAGAGGGTTTGAGGTTCTCTGTGCTGCAGCCTTAAGGGAAGTGGGCAGGGTTACTTATTTCCCTTGTTTGCTTTTGTAACAATGCACGCTAATCTGGGAAGTCCACGCATGTTTAGTTACATGTGCTCTGGATATTTTCATTAGAAGTACCTGGAAATCTTTGTTTGTCCATTGCTTTGAATACAATGTTAGAATTTTAGCTTAAAGTAAATTAAAATTAACAAGGCTGTAGAGTTAAAGGTACAGAGAAGAGAAACTTCTCACCTCTGAGCAAGTCAGAAAGTAGAGATTTACCTAATGAGTGATGTTCCGTGAGCCTCCTTTCTCCCACTCAGGGACCAGTGTAGAACTGCCATGTATCTGTGCTGGAAGGAACACTTCACAGCATCTCTGCAAGCCTGGAATGGCAGAGTGGGGGATACAGGTTGGAGGTGAGGTAGCTAGTTCTAATGATCTGTCACTGCCTGAAGCACCAAACTTGCCAAAAAACTGTGGGCTGTCTGTACAACAGGTTATCTGAATGTAGTAAACCGCCGACCTGGGTACATATTAATCCTTCTTACGACTTATGTACCTGATGCTGTGGAACGTCCCAATGTGCTTTGTGCTAATGGCTGGTGTTCCCCTGTATGGCAGATTGACCTTGTGCCTGTTGGATTTGCAGTGGGTTACTAATAGATCGTTACAGTGCAAGTACCATCCTGGTGAAGTGTGCCTGCACCACGAATAGGTAGTCTCTGGGATCAGCTCTTTCCTGTGTCCTCTCACAAGCTGGCTGTGGAGGACATGTGACACTTAACCATTCTCTTGCCTGCAAGACGCATGAGATTTAAGCATTCTAGTGCCTGCCTTGTAGTATCTGAATTTAAATATATTCTAAAGCCTGGGAACTCTCAGTAATGAAATCTTAACGAGAAATGTCAAGAACATCCTGGTACTTCAATAGGAGGCAGGAACAGCCTGGTTTGACTTGCAGAAGATGACTCCAGGAGTGCACTCAGTGAGTTGACGCTAATAATTTGGCATTTCAGGAATCCACAGCTCAAGACCACACAGTTTACAATACATATTATGGGATTGTAACATACCCTACAGCAGGGGTCGGCAGCCTTTCAGAAGTGCTGTGCCGAGTCTTCATTTATTCACTCTAATTTAAGGATTCGCGTGCCAGTCATACATTTTAACATTTTTAGAAGGTCTCTTTCTATAAGTCTATAATATAGAACTAAACTATTGTTGTATGTAAAGTAAATAAGGTTTTTAAAATGTTTTTAAGAAAGGTAATTTTAAAATTAAATTAAAATGCAGAGCCCCCCCCAGACTGGTGGCCAGGACCCGGGCAGCGTGAGTGCCACTGAAAATCAGCTTGCGTGCCGCCTTCGGCACATGTGCCATAGGTTGCCTACCCCTGCCCTACAGTATAGTGCCTCTGAGTGGGAAGGAAGAGCTAATTTCTAACCCTGAGAACGGACACCCTGAGCTGGTTTTTGAAGGAAGGAGCAGTGGTTATGCTCTACAAAAAAGAGCCCCCATTATCCTCAGTAAGAAATGAGACCCAAAGTCAAGTTCTCCTCAGTAGCAGAGCTTTTCGCTCCTCAGAACTGGTGGCTTGTGCTAGGAGCGGTACGGGAGTTAGTTCTTGATGCCCAAGGAGAATTCAGGAACCATTTTTCTGTTTGTAAATGGTATGTGTAGCACCTGGGATTGGGGCCCTGTTATGCTAGACACATGGGAGGAGACATCCCTACCCACGAGAGCTTGAGCCAAAATCTCTTGAGATGCAGCTCAGTGCTATAACCACATGCTCAGCCTTTCTACAGCCACCTGATTATTTCTACACGTGAGCCGTGAATACCCACACTAGCCAACTCTTTTATTCTCCCTTCAGGTTGTTTGGCCTGTAAAAGTTGCATCTGGACACAGTCCTCTTGGCAGCTGGAATTTCCCACGCTGGATGGTATAGCACCTGCAGCAAGGAAACATGGCCCACTAGCGTTTCCCAGGACAGGGCCCGGTTTCAGGATGGCAGCCCAGAGGATTCGTGCTGCCAACTCCAGTGGCCTCCCGCGCTGCAAGTCCGAGGGGACGCTGATCGACCTCGGCGAAGGGTTTTCAGAAACCAGCTTTAGTGAAGTCAAAGGTGAGCAGGATTTTGCAGCATTTGATATTTGTATTACAGTAGCAGATGGAGGCCCTGACTAAGACCGGTGTCCCATGGCATTAGGCTCGGTAGGCATATATAATAAGACAGTCCTGGGCAAAACATACGAAGGGGACCTGGGGAGAAAGGAATGGTGGTAAACTGACTCTTCAGGTGGGAAGTGAAGGGGTGAAGTGACTTGCTCAAGGTCCCACAAGGAGTCTGTGGCAGAACTAGGAATTGAACCTCCAATCTTCTTCTAGTCCCTTAACCAGCACCAGCCGCTTTCCCCTGCAGTTTGGTTTTCCTAATTTTTTAGTTTAACATATCTCCTCCTTGGGGGGGGGGGGGTCAAAGTTTTGAGGGGGTTTTGTAAACACTTAGAAAGATCTGGGATCTTCCATAGCTGACTGGAGCACTCAGTGTCAAGGCAGTTTGGATTCAAGGGCTGTGTGAACACAGACCCTAACCGGTATGGTGGAAGCAATTGAAAATAGACTAGGCTCCTGATTGATTGATTGATTTTTTTTTTTCCATTGTCCTCTCCTGAAAGGGACGCTTTCAACTAATTTGTTACAATTGTGTTTAGTTCATTATCTAACAAATATTGATTTGCGCGTGGCAGGAAAGTAGGTTGTGCAGTTTGCCTCTTCACCCAGAGCACAGTCAGCCTGTGGAACTCATTGCCAGAGAATGTTGGAAGGCTGAAAGTATAACTGGGCTCAAAACAGAATGAGATAAGGTAATGGAGGATAGGTCTACTATTGCCTGTTAGCCAAGATGGTCAGGGACAGAACCCCATGCTCTGAGTGTCCCTGGCCTCTGACTGCCAGAAGCTGGGGCTGGATGACAGAGGATGGATCACTTGAAATTGCCCAGTTCTGTTCACTCCCTCTGAAGCACCAGGCACCGGCCACTGTGGGAAGACAAGATACTGGACTAGACCCAGTATGGTCGTTTGTATGTTCTTTGGGGGTAGGGTCACCTTTGGGTCTCCCAGCCCAGCGTAAAGCATCAAGTGGAGACCAACTGAAACATGTTCCATCAGCAGGATAAACTATCTCCATTTTGCCCACTCGGCGTCTGTAGGAGATGTGGCCCTTTGCCAGGCTCTAATAATTACTCTTTGTTTCCACTGGATACTTGTGACTCATCAGCTGCTGCTTACACGGATGGCTTGGTGTTTTCTTCTAAACCAGCTTGCTTGACCCAGTTCTTTTTCCGCTTCATACCCTGAGTACTGTGATGCTGAGGCGGCCCGTATAGCTGGGAGGATGATGTGGACAGAAGAAGAAGAAAAATAACCAGAAAAGTTTGGGTGTTCTCTTGGCAGCCATATACAGAGGACAAAGAAATGCTCCTTTCCCTAATCCATTTCTTCCTTCCCTTTCCCCACATGCCTTTGAAAATCACAAGTCCTAATGGCAGGCTGCACTTCAGTGATCGAGCAGGCCTGGCATGAGTTTTGATGCTATAAAACAATGCAGATTCTCTAGCGCACACAACATTGGCAGTATTGCCAACCTCAAGCATTCAAAAATCATGAGTCAGGCCACACACAATCATGAGATTTCAAAAGAGAGAACTCCCCTCCTCCCCACATATTTGCTTTTATAGCTTCTGAGTCTTTAGGGTGTCCTTGAACTATATTTTCATGCATTTTACTGCAACCAGATAGGAACTTATCTTTTTTTAAAATGAAAGATGAGATTTTTTCCCCCTAATTGCATGACTTTGGGACTTAAATCTCTTGAGAGATCATTTTAATGATGAGATCATAAGAGTTGGCAACGCTGACAGTTTGCCCGATGAAGGAATGTAAAGGGTTATCACCAACAGCTTGGAAAGCCTCCAGCGGATGCTCGACGTCACCAGCCGAGCCACCGAGCGGATGGGCCTCCGCTTCAACCCTATAAAGTGTGCCTCTCTCCATGTCGATGGCAGCACCAGGGCTCTGGTCTGGGCATCAAGGTTCCTGATCCAGGGTGAGCCCATAGCCTCCCTCAAGGAGTTTGAGGTATACCAACATCTGGGCACACCCACAGGAGTCCGCATCTGACAGACCCCTGAAGACACCATCGCGGAGATCCTGCGGGATGCAGCCCACCACGACTCCTCCGTGCTCGCCCCCGGCAAAAGATCAACATCCTCAATACCTTCCTGATCCCTCGCATTTCCTTCATCTTCAGGGGATCGGCCGTAGCCAAGGTGCCCCTGAACAAAACCGACAGCACCATCAGGCAGCTGGTGAGGAAATGGCTCTACCTTCCCCAGAGGGCCAGCACCAACATCATCTACATTTCCCACAGGCAGGGCGGCGCCAACGTACCTTGGATGGGCGATCTGTGCGACGTGATGGTGATCACCCGCGCCTTCCGCCTCCTGATATGCCCAGACCCAACAGTGCAGAGTATCGCAGATGAAGCCATATGGGATGTAGTCAAGAAACGCATTGGCAAGGCCCTCTCCCAGAAGGATGTCGCCACCTTCCTCTGCGCTCCCTGGAGGTTGAGTTTGGGAGAGAGGGAGGAGACCTGTCCTTTCTCTGGTCCCGTGCCCGCAACACCTCAAGCCGCCTAGAAAAGAGGATCGGCTGCCGCTGGAAGTGGTGCGAGGAGCGCTGGGAGCTGGGAATACTGGTGCTGTGCATGAAGACCTCAGACCACACCATTGTCACCCTGACCACCAGAACGATCCTGGAAAGGACTCTGAAAGATGCCATCCACTGCCACTGTGCTGAGAACCTCAAGTGGAAGCCGGACCAGGGCAAGGTGTTCAAGGTGTCCAGCAAGTGGGATGCCAGCAACCACTTTCTCCTCAGGGGCAGCTTCACCAGGTTCACCGACTGGTGGTTCGTCCATCAGGCCCAACTCAACTGCATTCCCCTCAATGGAGCCGTCCGCCATGGCAACCGGGACAAGTGCTGCAGAAAGTGCGGCTACGCCAACGAGACCCTGCCCCACATCCTGTGTGGATGCAAACAGCACTCTGGAGCCTGACGGCACCACCACAATGCCATCCAGCACCGGCTGGTGAAAGTCATCCCGCCGTTCCTGGGGAAGATCACCGTTGACTCCGCCATCATCAGGACAGACAGCCGACTGCAACCCGACATCGTCGTAACCAACGCAGAGAAAAAGAAGGTCCTCATGATAGACATCACGGTGCCATTTGAAAAAAGGTCACTGGCTTTCCACGAGGCCCGAGCACGGAAGGTGTTGAAGTACACCCCACTGGCTGACACTCAGAGAGCCCAGGGCTACGAGGTCCAGACGTGTCCTGATTGTGGAAGCCCTGGGCACCCCGCAACGAACCGATACTGAGAGCGTTCGGAGTCGGTCGATGCTACGCCCGGCTCATGAGACAGCTCATGGTGTCCGACATCATCAGATGGTCCAGAGACATTTATATGGAACACATCATGGGACACCGCCAGTACCAGCTTGAGTAACTGAGACCACCGACCAGGGAAATAACCCACTTCATTCTCTGATGAACCAAGGGACGCACCCCACCCATGTACTTATTCATTACACTGATACTGACTTGGACTCTTAATACATTCCATTGGTGGCATACCCAAGCCCACTTATGCACTGATGCTTTAAAAACTCCCACACCCCAATCTGGGTCTATGCTGGTTATGTGATATGTATGTATCTCATGAACCTTGTGACCAATACCTGTAATCCCTCATAACTCGAGCCTGACCCCAGATGTACAGTACCTTCCCTCTTAACTTGTGTATATTTAATTTTAAACAGTAACTTTAATAAAAATTTTAAATCGATCTCTCCAAGACACAGTAGCTAGGTTGATGAAAGAATTCTTTTGTTGACGTTGCAGTATCTACAGTGGGGCTGAGGTCGGCTGAATCAAAGTTGCAGAAGCTACCTGAAGCCTGTATCCCAAACTGGGGGGGAGGGGAAAAGGTTGCAGGCCAAATTGGATGAGCAAGCATCTCAGACAGGTGATTGAGAGAAAGCAGACAGTCTATGAGGAATAGAAGGGATGGATCAGCAAGGAAAGCTACTTCTTGGAGGTCAGAAAGTGTAGGGGGAAAGTGCGAACTGCCAAAAGCCAAGCAGAGTTGGACTTTGCAATGGGAATTAAAACCAATAGTAAAAGGTTCTGTAGCCATAAAAAGAAAACACGGAAAGAAGTGGGACTGCTAAACACTGAGGATGGGGTGGAGATTAAAGATAATTTAGATATGGCCCAACACCAAAATGAATATATTGCCTCAGTTTTTAATGAGGCTAATGAAGAGCTTAGGGATAGTGACAGGGTGGCTAATGGCAACAAGGATATGAAGTAGAAATTACCACAGCCGAGGAGGAAGTCAAACAGTTTAATGGGACCAAACCGGGGGGCCTGGATAATCTCCATCCAAGACTATTAAAGGAACTGGCAGATGAAACTGCAAGTCCAATAGCAAGGATTTTTAATGACTCTGTAAACTCTGGGGTCGTACCCTGTGACTGGACAATTGTTACTATAGTTCCTATTTTTTAAGAAAAGTGTGTGGGGGGCAGTGATCCAGGAAACTACAGGCCTGTTAGTTTGACCTCAATTATATGCAAGGTCTTAAAACTAATTTTGAAACAAAAAGTAGTTAAGGACATACTGGTGAATGGTAATTGGGATAAAATATAACATGGTTTTACAAAAGGTTGACCATGCTGGACCAACCTGATCACTATCTTTGAGAAGATTTTGCAGATAAAGGATATGTAGTAGATCTAATCTACCTGGATTTCAGTAAGGCATTTGATACAGTTCCACATGGGAAATTATCAGTTAAATTGGAAAAGAGGGATTAATTCAAAAATAAAAAGTGGGAAAGGAACCGACTAAAGGTGAAAGATGATCTGTCAGACTGGAGGGAGGTTGCTAGTGGAGTTCCTCAGGGATCAGTCTTGGGACCAATCTTACTTATCGTTTTCATTCATGACCTTGGCACAAAAAGTGCCTCTGAAGCCCAAGCCCATCACTACCACAGGATCTTGCATGAGTTGTGCCCAGTGTGTTTCAAGTACAAGCAAGGCCTAAGAGCAGTGCAGAACAGTACCCAGGAAACCTCCACATCCCTTGCTGTTCGTGTCAAGAGGTGCTTTTAATTTTTGTGTTTGAGTTCCAGTGAGATCAGAGCCTGGAAGACGTCATAAACATGTTTGTTGCCTTCTCTGCACCCCCCAGGAACACACACAGCTGGGCGGGTTATCTTGCCTCTGGCTGGAATTGCTAAAATGTTCCTTTCGGAACATGCCTGTGTTGGAGGTGAAAAATTACTTCAGCATTTTAAAGAGGGGGAAGATGCACTGCTTCTGTTACTCTCACGCTGCTGTTGGTTTGTCGTACTGTCTAGCACACTAGCCCTTCGAGGTGTGGTCAGGCTCCTGGCAGCATTGTGAGAATGACGGCAATATTAAGTAAATTCCAGGCACTGCAGAATGAAGAAGATCTAATGTCTGCATGTGATTTGTATACTGTAAGAGAGGAATAGACTCCATCTGTGTCTGTGGTGCGTGGCGGGTCAGTTTGCATTGGGGAGCGAGTAGACCAAGTTGTCTGTCAAATTTTTGATGAAGGGGGGGAACTGTGAGCAACATTCACAACTTCTTTACACTTTTTTTCTTCTATTCAGCCAGCCACCGCCCAGCAGGTGTGCCAGAGGGCAAGGGGTATGGCTAGAGGATGTGGGCGCTATGCAGGAGCACAGCGTCACTCCTACATGGGTTAGGAGATCTTCATGACAGTGGCTTTTCCCGCTGTGCAGGAAAGGGAAGGTAATGCCAATGCAGAGCACCTAGGCCTCCCAGATGGCATGTGCCCAAACGTGCCCCTGCTTGTCCCGAGTGTGTTGTTTTCGTCTTTTCTGCCACCTACCTCTGAGCTAACAGCTGGTAACTAAGCCCACGTGAAATCCTGGTGAGAACAAGGTAGTTTAAAAATGAGTTAGCAGGTCAAGATATGGAGGGGGGGGAGGGGCTATGGTTTACCTCAACCTCCTCACTCTCGTTAAAACTGCCTTGTCTTCAGTAGGGTTTCCCTGTTAGCTAACATGAGTTCAGAACACAGCTAGTGAAGATTGGGCCTCCCACACTTACAGTGAAGCACATGCTTAAGAGTTTGGCTGAATTGATGCTGGATGCCCAGCACCTGGCAGGATCAGGGCTCTACAGAGCAGTTGATCTAGATACTCGGTGGATGCTTCATAGCCAGAAGTGATCTAGAGAAAAGATGCAGCTATGGCTGCGTTTTATCTAGTGACGTTAGTGACATTAACAAAGCAAACCCCAGCCCCTGTTCCGAGCTGGGCGACCAAGTCACAGAGTCATGGCAGCTCAGTTAACTACCTGAGACCAGGGACAGCACAGCTGTGCTGGTAGAATTGGTGTCAGATAGAGAAATAGCCAGTAACCCAGAGCGATGGCTGCACCTCTCACAGGTTTTGCAGCATTTAATTGAATTAATGGCCGCTTCGTACCGGGATGCCAGAAAGATTTCACAGAGGGATTACATGTCGCACTGACAATAAATGTGGGTTGGGGACAGTTAACTCTCCCCCCGCCCACTCCCCCAATGCGCGCGCTCTCTCTCTCTCTCTCTTTCTCGCCTGTTCCCCCCACCCCCTCTTTCCTGGTTCCGATGGAATGGGAAATGATCTGGTCAAAGCATTGGTTTCTGCCCAGCAGCACTGGATAAAGCTGTCATTCCGTCTCCTCTTGTCATTACAATCAGTAAATAAATGGACTTTGCAAAGTGGAGGGCTAAGATCCCTGTCCTCAGATTAATCTGAGATTCCAGAATTGTCACTCTGTGTCTGCAGTCTTGATATTTCCTCACCTACCTTGTGTGACTCTGAAGCCTGGAATGTCTGAGTCAGCTGTGGAGTGCTGGAAACAACTGCAAGCCTGGGTGAGGGCACTTTCTGTTCCGAACATCACCAGGCTCTGTCGTCTTGGGATTCACAGGCTGTTACTGTCCAGTTTGTCAGTTCTGAGACATGTTTGGCTTTTTTACCCACATGACTGTACTGTCACACCTACTTTTCACCTAGTACAGTGTGTTCATTAAGGAAACCAACTCCCACAGCTCCTTAAAGCTCAAAGAATATGGCATAGAACTTGCACATAAACCAGTCCCAGTCATATGTAGATAGGAAAATAGGCATATTGCTCTTTCGTTTGTTTTTTTCCTTGGTATTTTATTTCAAAAGTGGCATTTCTCCTTGGTTGACGGAGAAAAAAAATCCCCATAAGTTTAATTTCCCATAGTTGGAGATCTCAGTGTTTTTTAAGTCGATCATGGCTTGTCATCTGGAATTTTCAGCAACAGTAACAGCTCTTTGGCATTGGCATATACTGTCAAGCCCCATCTTTGCAGGAGTTTGAGTCCTTAAACTTTATAAAGTTTCTGGAATTACAGTAGCGGAGCTACATTTTTTGTATTTAAAGTAAGATGTTCCCCCATCTAAGGTAGCACAAGGCAACAGTAGAAAGCAAAGGGACCCCTAAGTCTCTTAAAGAAAACATTTAAATTTCAACCATGTTCCCTTTTTGTGCCTACATTACTTCAGGGAACGTCAGATCAATGTGTAATATTGTATATCGTATGTGCTGCGATAGCTAAGAGCTAGCAGAGGTGTTTAAAGACCGCCTGGGAGCTTTACTAGAATTCTTTTCTGATATAACAGCATCATGTTGTAACATGCTTATCAAAATAACCTTTCAAGTGCCTTCTCGGTCTTTAAAACCGCTATATTCAGGCAGCATAGAGTTACATTGGGCTAGTGGCTTTATGCATGAATGAATTTCTATGACCCTTTTATTTTGAGGGGCGGAATCTTGATTCTGCCTCAGCCTTGATACTGGGATAATCCAGTCTGAACAATTTTTTAAAAGTAGATTTTTATTTATTTATTTATTTTATTTATGGCTGTGTGTACTTACAAAAGTGGACTTTTTTCCCTTAGGCAAAAATCTTTGGTTTGTCTAGCAAGATAACAAAATGCTGGTGACAGATCCAAGTTTTACTTTAACGTTTATTGCAGCAAACATGGTCCAACTGTGGATGCAAAAAAGCTGACCATCTGTAGGCTATATTTTATTGCTTTAGGTTTGTATCAGGAGCTCTGTTAGTATGGCAAAATACTATGCAGTTTGGCCTGCGGCTGAATACTACGATTGGAAATGAGTTTGGAAACACTGGTTAATTCTTGATAATACAGCAGTGGTAAGCTGCAGTGTTTATTTTGGGAGCTCCCGTTACATGGACCTCTCTCTGGACATGGAGTTAATTTTTATTAAATAGCCTTGAAATGCAAACGTTGGGGAAGGGGAGGGAAAAGCTGAGAACAGGCTGATTTTGGTCAGAGCACAAAAAATAAAAAGCACGGAACTCTGTAGCAAGTGACTAGCGCTTCGACTGAGACAAGCACACCGACGATAATGAGGACTTGAGCATGTGTTTGAAGACCAATATGAGTTGGTTTTGCTGGTTCCGGGTCCTAGTTGAAGGATTGATATTGTTGGTATCTGTCCTTGTGAATAAATCCTTAAATCTTTAAAAAAAAATAAAAATAAAAAAAAAAAAAGTCTCCTTCCACAATCAATTCAGGGGAACAGGAATTTTAGAAGGCTGGTATTTTGTTTACGTCATTCTTGATCATCAGAGACCTGAGGAAGAGCTCTGTGTAAGCTCAAGAGCTTCTCTCTCTCTCGCGCTCTCTCTCTCTCTCTCTCCAACAAAAGTTGGTCCAAGAACAGATGTTCCCTCCCCCGCCTTGACTTTCTCCTTGGTAATGCTATTTAACTGAGCCCAAGGAGCAATCTGTGATTACAAAGAATCATCAGCCAGAGCATTTTAAGATATTGCTGACCCTGCGCAGCAGTCCCCAGGGTTGCAGACTATAAGACTTGTTTGTTTTTAGTTGCTCAGATTCTAAGGTAACAGGTACCAGATTAAGAAACCAACTGGACCGGCTGATTCTGTTGGTAAAAGATGTCCCCAACATCCGACTCCTTTAAGACTCTGATAAAGCCCCATTAAATCATTTCCTTTATGTGCCATTTATCCTGAGCCTTTTCCTTCTTTCCACGCACTGACTTAAGAGCATGGAGTTCCAAATTTTCCTGTAGAAGAGGTTGTTAGGCCCTTACTTGAAAGGAGAGGTAATGTGGTCTAATTGGTAAGATATAGGACTGGGAATCTAGTTCCAATTCTGCCACTGGGCTGCTGGATGATGTTGGCCAAGTCACATCTCTGGTTTTCCTCCAGCCCTTGGACTGTCTGGTCTCTTTTGATTGTAAGATCTTCAGGACAGAAGCTCGCTCTCGCTACATATCAAAGCATCCAAAGTGCTGGGTGGATGAATTTTAAAGAGATTAGAAGAAGTAAAATGATCAGATGATATGATAAAACTTGTGTCTGGCCTACACTGGTCGAAGTAATTGGATTGCTTTTCCAAGATGAAGGTTTAGTAAGTAACTGTTATGACTTCTGCAGGTTGCTTGTGACGCTTGTTTCTTTTCACTTTGCAGTGCCTTCTCCTAGTGCCTTGCTGGTAGACAATCCCATGCCTTTTGGAAATGCAAAGGAAGTTGTAGCAATCAAGGACTATTGCCCAACTAACTTCACAACATTAAAGTTCTCCAAGGGTGACCACCTCTATGTCTTGGATACCTCGGGAGGCGAGTGGTGGTATGCTCATAATACCACGGAAATGGGATACATACCTTCCTCCTACGTCCAGCCTGTAAACTACCGCAACTCTTCCTTCACTGACAGTGGCATGATAGACAATCTGCTCGAAAGCCCTGACGAAGGAGTCCGAGAGCTAGATCTGCTTGGAGAGTGGACTGACGTAAAGAGAAACTCTGCCAACACCTACGGTAACAACCCTTTCTTAAATGGGGTCCAAACCAACCCGTTTCTGAATGGGAACTTGCAAATGACACCCAGCTCAGACAAAGAGTGCATCCCCAAAACAGCTGTGGACTTACTGCTGTTTGACACGGCTCCTCCGTTTACAGGGACTGGTTCTGCAATGAACAACAGCATAAGTAACATCTTTGTGGAACGTCCATCCACAAATGGATTGGAGTTCGAACAGCCTGTGAAGCGGGACAATCCCTTCTTCAGAAGTAAACGCTCATACAGTTTGTCAGAGCTGTCTGTCCTTCAGGCAAAATCAGAAATGCCAGCATCATCGGGGTTCTTTACTGGATTAAAATCGCCTACCCCAGAGCAGTTCCAGAGCAGGGAAGATTTTAGAACTGCCTGGCTGAACCACAGGAAGCTGGCACGGTCGTGCCACGACTTGGACTTGCTTGGCCAGAATCCTGGCTGGGGTCAGACACAACCTGTGGAGACCAACATCGTCTGCAAGCTGGATAGTTCTGGTGGAGCAGTTCAGCTCCCAGATACTAACATTAGCATCCATGTGCCAGAAGGACACGTCTCACCGGGGGAAACGCAGCAGATCTCCATGAAAGCCCTCTTAGACCCACCCCTGGAGCTCAACAGTGACAAATGCAGCACCATAAGCCCAGTGCTGGAGATTAAACTGAGCAACATGGAGGTAAAAACATTTATCATGTTGGAGGTGAAAGTGTCGGCGGAGGTCAAGAATGACATTGTGAGTCAGAGCTTGGTGGGATTACAGTGCCTGCGGAGTGACACGAAAGAAGGACCCTATACACCAATGCAACTCAGCTATTCCTATGGAGACACGATACAGGTGCAATTGGATAACCTGGAACCTTGTATGTATGTAGCCGTTGTAGCCCAAGGACAGAACGTCATATATCCTTACACTGTCTGGGACTACATCAGTAAAAAGATCACAGTGGGTGTTTATGGTCCCAAACACATACATCCTTCTTTTAAAACCATAGTGGCTATTTTTGGACACGAGTGTGCGCCAAAGACTCTCTTAGTGACCGAGGTTACACGGCAAATCCACGGCATGGCGCCCGTGGCCCTGCAGCTGTGGGGAAAGCACCAGTTCGCTCTGGCCCGGCCGCAGGACCTGAAACTCTGCATGTTTTCCAACATGACTAATTATGAGGTGAAGGCCAGTGAACAAGCCAAAATCGTCAGAGGATTCCAGATGAAGCTGGGGAAAGTCAGCCGCCTCATCTTCCCGATTATGTCCCATGACTTCAATGAGCTCTCAGACTTCACATTGAGGATACAGGTCAAGGATGACAAGGACGCCATATTGACCCAGTTCTGTGTGCAAACACCACAGCCACCTCCTAAAAATGCCATCAAGTCCACTGGGCAGAGAAGGTTCCTCAAGAAGAATGAGGTTGGGAAGATCATTCTGTCCTCCCTCGCTGCCACTAGCAAATATCTTGTCTTTCAGGAGCGGCCAGTTGCGAGCCTGAAGTATGGCAAACTGCTTAAAACTGTAGTGCGCCAAAACAAGAACCATTATTTACTGGAATATAAGAAAGGGGATGTCATAGCGCTGCTCAGTGAAGAGAAGATCAAACTGAAAGGCCAGCTGTGGACCAAGGAATGGTACATTGGCTACTACCAAGGAAAAATCGGCCTTGTTCACGCCAAAAACGTGCTAGTGGTTGGGAAAGTCAAGCCCAGCTATTTTTCTGGACCTGATCTCACCACCAGTGCATTGCTTGAGCAAATCCTGAGGCCTTGCAAATTTCTGACCTACATCTACGCCTCAGTCAGGACTCTGCTTATGGAGAACATCAGCAGCTGGCGCTCATTCGCAGATGCCTTGGGATACATGAACTTGCCGCTCACTTTCTTCTGTCGAGCAGAACTAGACAGCGAGTCGGAACGGGTAGCCTCAGTTTTGGAGAAGCTGAAAGAAGACTGCAATAATACCGAGAACAAGGAGAGGAAATCTTTCCAGAAAGAGCTAATGGCGGTGAGTACTCATCCTGCCGGAGAGATTCTTAATCTATTAGGAAATGTGTTCTGAATTGGGGGTAGAAACAGGAATGCAATGTGTTTGTAAACAGTCCATACAAACGAAAGTACATCTGAACGTGTGGGTTTCTTGCAGCATGTTTTGATGGGAAACTGGCTATCCTTCACTATATTCCTATTACAGCAGGGCCTAGAAATCCCCAAGTGGGATCAGGACCTCAGTGTACTAGGTGCTGTACATACACAAAGTCCTTACCCTGAACAGCCAACGTGGCAAGGAGACACAGAAAGATGGAATGACTTGTCTGAGGGTTTGGCTACACTTGCAGCTGTACAGCGCTGGGAGTTAAAGCTGTCTTCGTACAGCTGAGTAGGGAAAGCGCTGCAGTCTGTCCACACTGACAGCTGCCAGCGCACTCTCATGGCCACATTGGCAGCATTTGCAGCAGCACTGGGAGCGGTGCATTATGGGCAGCTATCCCAGCGTTCAAGTGGCTGCAACGTGCTTTTCAAAAGAGGGGGGTGGGGTGGAGTGTGACAGGGAGCGTGGGGGAGAGAGAGAGTGGATTTTTGGAGCTGACACTGTGTCAGCTCCCTGCCTTGCAAGTTCTGACCCCCTCCCGCACCCCTCTTTCTCTCACTCACTGAAAGCAAACAGCAACTGTTTGGTTTTTTTCCTCACAGACCAGATAAGCAGCCACTCCGAAATGGACCCCCACCCGCCACGCTGCTTCTCTCCTCAAGCCCCCTCCCTCCCCCTCTCCTCAAGCCAACACTAGCTGTGGGTGTTCCAAAGGGAGCCCCCTGCCTCTGCTCATTCACAGCAAACGGGCTGTGTTTGGTTTTTGTGATAAGCAGCTCCGGAGCCCGGAGTTCACAACGAAACAAAGAGGCATCACAACAAAACAGTTATCTTCACTTAAAAGCATTATGGGAAGCTTCTGGAGGTCAGTAACAGCGTACTAAGATTATTCCCTGTTTACACTGGCACCCCAGCACTGCAGCAGCAGCGCTATAGTCTTTATTCCTCTCGTGGAGGTGGAGTACAAGCAGCGCTGTAGCCATGGAGATACAGCGCTGTATGTGCCTTGCCAGTGTGGACGGGGAGTGAGTTACAGCGCTGTAAAGGCACCACCAGCGCTGTAACTCTCCAGTGTAGCCAAAGCCCAAGTCTCACACCAGGTTGGTGGCTAACCTGGGAATCCAACCCAGGTCTCCTGACATTCCTTCCGGTGCACCATCCAATAGATAACTTTGCCTCTCAGTGGAGTTCAGTGAAAATGACTTAGCTGTTAGGGCAGTTTATAAGTCTTCTGTTCCCTAACAACATAGGGAATTATCATGATCAGTAAAGCATAGTGGGATACTGCACCATAGCTGCAGTGAAACATCTTGAACTGGCTGCTCGCTGTTCCACAGTTAAAATGTTAATCAAAATGCAAATGAAGCTGTACCTCCAGATTGGAGGGTGGCGCATTGATGGTTACATAGCTATAGAGGCACTTCACAATCCTTCTCTGAGTGGTGGACACTGTATGTTCAGAGCCTCTGTGGGCTTTTAGGCAGATACGTAGACGTATGTGTTTATTTTAAAAGGTAGCTGATCCAAAGCCCATTGAAGTAATTGGAAGTTGTTCCACTAGCTTCAGTAGTCTTTGACTTTAAAGTGGTCATTAGTGCTCTGAAGCCAGGAATAAATATATACTTTAAGAAATACCATGAAGAGTCATAGAGGTGAAACAACTTAAAGCAAAAAGAGCTTGTTAAAGCTTGTTGGCCTTCAACAGCCGTTCGGAGGTTTTATGTGGGAGCCTGTAATAAGACAGCAAACTGGCATATAGCAAAAAATTAAAAATGACTCCTGTACTGGAATATGCTGGTTAACTGTCAATTTAAAAAACCTCATGCACTGAAGTATAGCAAAGGGTTCTTATAAATATTGTAACTGGGAAGAGAGAATTCTACATCTTCACTTTTATATAGGATTAAAAAACAAGGATTTTCCTGCTGGTTATGTTTAATCAGGAACCTGTTTGCTGCTTCTCTTTCCCTGAACATCTTCTAAACATGTTAGGTAGATTAGGTAGGCATATTGGGTGACTGTAGCAGCTTGAATTTACATGGCTTATCCTGACGAATGGAGTACTCATACAGTATCAGAAGGGTAGCCGTGTTAGTCTGTACTCATACAGAATATCTAAAAATATGGCTTAACCAGCAATATTCTAATAAACTTCTGTTTACATTCAGGGGAAACTTGAATCCTGTGATTCTTGCTTAGTTGCCCTTAGAAAATCTCACTGAAAATTTGCTGTTGCAGAGCGGATCTCTGTGTGGTTCA
The DNA here is from genome assembly GCF_016161935.1 of Mauremys reevesii. Classification (NCBI taxonomy): domain Eukaryota; kingdom Metazoa; phylum Chordata; order Testudines; family Geoemydidae; genus Mauremys; species Mauremys reevesii. The sequence continues at coordinate 7,135,130 of NC_052633.1, forward strand.
CAGGAAACAAGCCAAAGACTTTCAGGGCTTGTATTTTAGACCAGTTTTGCAGCACTCCTCGTTCTTGAAATGGTGTCTCTCTGTTGCTTAGTTATCTGCTTTTGTGAGAATCACATTTTTTAAATGGAAACTTAACTATTGAATAGCAAAAGCTTCTCTTGGTGGTTTCAGGCCTGGGAACTAAATTATTCATAGATAAAATGGGTCGAAATATGTAATAACTCACATCTTTGTCATTTAATAGGAGTGGTGAATGTTGAGGATTAGGTGTAAGCTGTGTTCATTATCATGAAGAAAGGATGTAGTTGAGTAATGGCTCCCCAATCTAGCGTGTTCAGGGATTCATTTGTGACTATTCCCTCTGATACCTCAGCAGAATTTAAAAAGCCCTTTTCAAAACTCCTACCAACATCTGATATCACTATGGAGAATGGGAAAATATTGGACCCCAAAGAGAAAGTGATGGAGCCCTTTGAGTTTCACTGGAATTCACATGATCATAGGAGCTGCCTAATGAACTAATTAAAAGTGAATAAATAATCATAAAATTAGGGTTGAACTTTTCAAAGCAGTCTAGAGCAGTGGTTCTCAAAGCTGGTCTGCCGCTTGTTCAGGGAAAGCCCTTGGCAGGCCGGGCTGGTTTGTTTACCTGCTGCATCTGCAGGTTCGGCCGATCGCGGCTCCCACTGGCCAGGCCAATGGGGGCTGCGGGAAGGGCCTGGAGCGGCGAACTGCGGCCCGTGGGAGCTGTGATCGGCCGAACCTGTAGACATGGCAGGTAAACAAAGCGGCCTGGCCCGCCAGGGGCTTTCCCTGAACAAGTGGCGGACCAGCTTTGAGAACCACTGGTCTAGAGCATTTTGAAACATCAGCTATTAAGTCTAATGTATCTAAATCTCCTGGATTGCTTTGAAAAGCTCAGTCAAGATCTCCTCAAATTCAGGTATGGTGTCTGTTGTAACTTCACAGTGAAAGTTGCTCATATAATTGATTGAGGGAAACTAAAAAAATATATAGTGCTGTCGAACTAGAGCTTGCTGTGACAGATTGGTTTAGACATATTTAAATTGTCACTTTGATCCTTTGTAAATCATCCGACAATCTGCAGTATTAACTTTTGATAGCTAAGATCCCATAGTTTAAACTAGCAGCCATGCAGAGTCTGTACAGAAGCCAGCCAATAGGAAGAGAAGCAGCAGGTGGACAAGAAATTATATTAAAAAGAAAATTTTAGGCTTAAACAAGGCCAAAGCAAGGATGACAAATGCTGAGTGGGTGGGGGAGAGGATTGAGGCTAGGTTGAGGTCCAAGACAGATGCTGGGTTCTTGACTCCAGCACAGGGTTATATATTGTGGTGCATGGAGGTGGGGGAAGGCCGGGAATCAGGTTTTCAAGTTTTCTTTCTTTCCTGCCACACCATTCCAGCGCTGCTGCTCTGTTAGGGTGACAGAGAGCTGCCAGGCGCATCCCTCTGCTCCGTGGATGAAGATATCTGACAGACAGGAGTGACATTTTTAGCTGAAGTGTCTTAAAGCTGTAGCATCCCCTTCTGCTTTTGATAACTTATGAAGTCTAGCAGAGATGCAGGCTGTGGAGTGAACGTGAAGAGGCTTTGCCTAGGAACTAGCTCAGATCTGTTGTCAACGGGCGTTTTCAAGAGTGTTTATTGTCCACTTGAGCCAGGGGGCGTTTTGAGCCCAGCCTCCTCGCTCAGTTGTGCGATTCCTAACACCCCTAACTACGCAGAAGTAGCAAAATGTCAGTCTGTTACTACTGACATGGAAACGTTCGCCTCAGCAGGGAGGTGAATGAGAATGAAGAGGAGTAGGGGGAAGGGTTTTACATAGGCTAGGATTCTCATTCATGCACACACCTGGTGTAATCTTGCCCCCATCTCTGCTCCCAACCATGTATGGCTTGTTCTTCTCTAGTCAATGAGAGAATATTCTGCCCCTGCACTTCCTCTCTGTGCTTCCCAAGAGACTGACAGGCCTTACTTCCCTTTGCTTCATATGTCAGTTTTTTGTTACTTTGAGTACAGGTGCTACTTTATTTTTGTATATCACAGAATCGTAGGACTAGAAGGGACCTTGAGAAGTCTCTAGTCCAGCCCCCTGCACTCAAGGTAGGGCTAAGTATTGTCTAGACCATCCCTGACAGGTGTTTGTCTAACCTGCTCTTAAAAATCTGCCACGGCAGGCTACTCCATCTGCCTTCTACCTGACTGTCTGTTTAGACAGTTTAAATTGCCATCCACCAGAGAAAGGATCCTCCTAATACCTGCTTGTGGCATTCCTCCATTTGTGTCTTTAAGTGCAGGCAGCAATCTTGCTTGAGCCTGTGGGAATGGGCCTGTGACTGGAACATGAAGTTCCAGTCACCTTTGTACAGAAGGGCATTGATAGGAATGGAAAATGGCAACCCAAATGCTGAAGTGTCTCAAGAGATCATTGAAAAGCTTCAAAGCACAAGTTCTTACTCAAAGGAAAAGCAACGCTGAAGAAGAGTTCTTGCTGAGTAGGCCTCTGCTCAAAAGGAAAAGGGTATGGATGCTTCCAAAAAAACCCCAAAAAACCTTGTGTTTAATAAAAGAACAAAAGCACAAATTCTGCTTTAAGAAAGGGACAGGTAGAAAGGAATTCAGACAGAATCCTTGATGCGGAAAGCCAAATGGGGCAGGCTACTCAAGGGCCATGAGCTATTTTTATAGCTGAAAAGAGAAATATCGTGAGGCGGGGGGCAGTACTGTGAGATATAAGCACTAATCCAAAGGGAACAGATGTAGGATGGAAGGACGCCAAGATGAACCTGTTTCCCACAGAGAGGCCAGTTTAACCCATTCCTAGCTTCAGCGCTGTCTGGTGATCATGACCGTTCCCCAGAGCTCTCCCAGAGTCTCTTCTGCTTCAAAAGCAAAAACAGATTTTGGGTCCCCCCCACACCTTTCCTGCCAAGGGAACTCTTCATTCAAAATTGGGGGTGAGATTTTCAGGCAAATGAGCATTTAACAATGGAAGAGAAAGGGTTTGAAAAAATCCATGGGCTCCCACATTTCTGCAATCTTACAGGGATATACTTGCAATCAGTTCTTTCCTACAGGCCAAATTCTGTTCCTCATTGTTGGCCCTCACAGATGTTCAGCAGCTGTATTTTTCCCTTTACTTATTTCCTGGGGGTACCAGAATCTCCTGACTCTTGGAGAGTTACTGAGCTTCCTCTAAAAAATAATCCGATTTGTCTTGCTTTTTGAATGCAGCCTTATTAAAATCCTGATCCAAAATGTGGGATGTTACAAAGGCAATTCACTTAGAGTAGGGTCGTCCAACCCTCGCCAGTACGGTGGTGGGTTTTTTAAAAATAATTGTTAAAGTTACATAGAAGTTTCCTGATCCCTGTGAACTGTGCACGCATGCTCACACATGCAAAGGAGCATACAAAACAAAGCCAGGAACCCAATTAGCAGGGTGGTGGGAGAGATCGGAACAGTCTTGTGTAATGTTAAGAGTTCAGAACCACTAAAAGGGTTTATAGCTCAGAGAGTCCATTACCTGCTGTTATCCCAGCTGTAGAAGACTGAACTCTAAATGTTGAAAAGTGACGGCTAGTAGCTTTTGGGTCCCAGGTGGAGGCACCTTGAGCTGGTGCTCGGTCAGCACACCCTGAAAAATCAGGCATCCAAAAACTGAAGGACCCAGAATCACTAATCTGCTGAAAATTTTGGCTGGAGCTTTCTGGTTACACAGATCCAGCTCGAAGTAAACAGGACTTAAAAAGTCACCCAACACCTGAGCTCTGCAAAAACCACTCTGGCTAAAGGTCTGCGTTCCCAGACAAGCTTACCTGGGCAATGGGCACCACAGTCTGGGCCACCGGGTTAGCGTAGCCTGGATGTGAGCAGCCACACTGCAAGGCCCCACCTGAGTTACTGTGTCCTTCTCACTGGTGCTGCGTTCCCCGGGTGCATTGCTAGGACTTCTGGGGACATATTCCATGGTTCTTTGTACTGCAGTCAGCTGTGCTGCTCTGATTCCTCTTCCCACCTCCCGTTGAATTGTGGAGCATGTGTCTGTCCTTCTGGCCTTGTGGGGGAATTGTGGGAAGGCATTCGAGGACTATCGGCACTGAGCGACTTAGTCTGCGTCCTCATTACAATGTGGCCGCGTTACTAATCAGAGTGTTAGTGGCACCTGAGCTCCACGCTCCAGCCAGGCCAGCTAGCCCAAGTTTCAAGCACCACCAAACTCGGGTGAAAGGGTTTTGTGTGTGGACAGAGGGGTGGGGAGTTAGGGGCGTAATAGCCCAGGCTAATGCAGGGAAATTGGTCCTGCTTTGAGCAGGGGGTTGAACTAGATGACCTTCTGAGGTCCCTTCCAACCCTGATATTCTATGAAAACATAACCTGAGTGGTAAACTGAGTAGAGTTTTTGCTGCTGCTGTGATCTGTGCTGGCTAGTGCATTTCCAGGTGAAGTATAAGATGCTGACTTGACTTTGAAAGTCCTAAATACTTTGGATACCTCAAAGATTGCATCTTTTCCAGTGTGCTACTGGGGCACTTTGGATCATCTGAGTTGCTCCAGCGAACAGCCCCTCTTGCTATAAATGAGACAGAGCTGGTGGCAAGACATCCTCATGGCAGGGGAGTTTGGCCCTGGACTGTGTGTTCCTCCCTGGATTTGGTGACATTAGGAGGTGCTGCATGACTTTGCTTACTGGGGAAGTTGTGTGAGAGTGGAGGTGGGAAGATAGAAAGTTCTCTAAGGGGTTAAGACGGTGGTTATGGTTTTGTCTTAGAAACAGCGTGTTTCAGTGTGTGTAGTTCTGTTTAATGGATGTAAACGGACTCTTTATAAGACCAAAATTAAATATTTACTCATCTTCTTAAATGCTTCAGGAGCTCTTTTAGTTTGTTTTATTGCCGTGAAGAACTGTAGTAGTTAAATGGGTTTTACTTTGGACTCTTTGTCTTTGGCTCTAAAGGGCACAGATGGCTTGTAGGTCTTGTTGCTGCTGTGCCTCACCTAAATGAGAAGGAAAGCATGAAAACGCTCTCTCTGTCTGAGTAGTCACAAGATAATGAAATAACAGTGAGACTTGCTAGTTACCAAAAACCTACTGCTCCCAAAGAGTCTTAAATCTTTTGAGTCGCTAGCACCAACCCCAGCCTTCTACATTGAAGGCTTTAGTCCACTTAAGGTTTTTGACTGTGAAAGATCCTCTTGATAAAAGATGGGCTCGCGTCCTGGAGCAAGTGGATACTTCTTCAGAAATCAGTTTTAGATGTATAATCCTCCTGTGCTTCCAGAGCAATTATGATTTGGCTTGATCTAAGGAAAGACTCAAGGCATGAGAATTCAAGGGTAATATTTTATTAAAATTTAAAAGGTGGTGATTTCTCTTGTATCCATTGATATGATCTTTCTTTTTTGTCCAGTATCTGCTCTCAAGAAGAACCCCATGGATTAAACTCTGATCTCACCATTTCATTTCCAAATTGGTTTTCGGTTTGGAAAAACAATAAATACAGGCTTCTGTAATCTTAAAGTCAAGAAAAATTACTTTCCCAAAGTGAAGGAGCAGTGTGCAAAGCTAATTACCTACAAATAGTTTGGAATGGAAGTACTTCTCAAAACGATGAGTGGTAAAGTTGGCAGGTGACGCAGACCGGGGGAGTGGTAAATAATGAAGAGAAGAGGTCGCTGATTCAGAGTCATCTGGATCACTTGCTAAGCTGGGCTCAAGCAAACAATGCGTTTTTAATACACCCAAATGCAAATGGATGCATCTAGGAACAGCATGTAGGCTGTATTTACAAGATGGGGAACTCCTGGGAAGGAAGGACTCTGGGGTCATGGTGAATAATCAGTTGAATATGCGCTCCCAGTGCGATGCGATGGTCAAAAGGGCTAGTGCAATCCTTGGATGCACAAACAGGAATCTTGAGTAAGGGTGGAGATATTTTTTTTCTCTCTGTATCTGGGAATGGTGCTGCTGGAATCATGTGTCCAGTTTTGGTGTTCACAGTTCAAGAAGGAGGTTAATAAATTGGATGTTATGAATGATACATTTTATCATTCTTGTGGCAGAGCCACAAAAATGAGGGACGTTTTAGAAACCATGCCTTATAGTGATGGACTCAAGGTGGTCGGTCTATTTAGCTTGAGAAAGTTAATGGTTGACTTGATTAGTCTATAAATACCTGCTTGGGGGAAAATATTCATCAATGGACCTAGAAGAGAAAGGTCTAACATGACCCAATGGCTGGAAGCTGAAGCCAGACAAATTCAGACTGGAAATAAGGGGTACATTTTTAACAGGGAGCGTCGTTAACCACTGAAAGAATTTACCAAGTGTTGTGGTAGATTCTCCTTCACTAGCTATTTTTAAATCAAGATTGGCTGTTCTAAGAAATCTCGGCTCTAGTTCCATAAGGAATTATTCTGGGGGAGTTCTCTGGCCTGTATTATGCAGGAGCTCAGGCTAGATGATCACACGTGTTCCATTGGTTCAGAACAGTAGCAGTTCTTGTTCTCCTTCGGTTTTAAGATGCCCAGCGTGCTCCTAGTTCAGAGGCCTCGTATGTACTCACAGTCCACGCCAAGCCTCGGTTAGAGAATGAGTAACGCTTTCCGAAATAGCATTTTTTCAAAGTGATGTAGGCACTTATCTGCTTCTTACCATTTTGCCCAGTAGCTCAGCATGTCCTACGAGCTGTTGCTGCTAGAAGGAGCAATGAAGTGAAACTCTAGTGGATTCACTAAGCAGTAACTATACGGCCAGGTTCTTCAGAGTTGTTGTATCTTTGAGATAATGACTTCCCTTTGGAATTACTAGTGTTTTTATAATTCTAGCCCTTTCTAGCAATATATTGCTTTCCTGACATTCAGTATTTCAGGGTGTGACTAGTTATGCTAGAAGAGAAGAAAATCACAGCATGTTATAACTTCTCATGCACAGTACGATGGTTGGCCCAGTACTGAGGTTTGTACAAAAATGAATTTTCCAACCCATTAAATCAGGCTGTTTGAGGAGGAGGAGTTGTTGTTGAACTCAGGCCTCTGGAAACAGGTTCTGGCACTGTTGATGTCCTCAGAGTAACAGTTATGTTCTAGGGACAAAGTAAGTGCACACCTTATGCAGCGCCTCCTGAGACATGCAGCTTTGGAGTAGCAGAGAGCTAAAGGTGGCCTCGTGCCTCCTTTGCACCACCTGCATTCTGGGCTGGTGCAGGGCCAAAACAGCTGTGGTGTAAGTTTGAGCAGGTTGCCATAATGCTGGGTGTTACCAGGCTTTCTCCCTGGGTCACGCATGTGGCCCTACTAGGTTCATGCTGGGGGAATTCTCTCCTGACCAGCTGAGTCCCCTATATGCTGATAGCGTCATATAGGGGCCAGGGTGGAGGCAAGACCCAACTGAGAATTAAGGAGCCTGATGCAATTCACACACTAACGTTGGTGGGAATTGTTCCGCCGGGAAAAGATCAGGCCCTGGATGATTCTCAATAAATCAAACACGCGTGAGCTGAGAAGGCAAAGGAACAGCTTGCCCAGGACCTCCCATCCCAAGGGCACTGCAGCAGCATCCTACCCACTTCTTGGGCTCAGCCCCGGTCAGCTGAATTAGCACAAAGCTGCAGAACAGCAACATGGGACTCACTCCAAAGCTCCTCAGTGTTAATATGGACCTAGAACAGCTGCACATGTGCCTTTGGCTGCAAGGTTCTTAGGGTTTAAATTCCAGGAGGAACCTATATTCCTCCGTCAGGCAAAATGGTGCCACAGCACTTCTGTTTGGCCCAGGTGAAATGCACAAAATAAAAGGTGTGGGGTAATAGCCCCCTCTGACTGAACTGCCTGTTAGCATCAAAGGGCAGCTGCTTTTGATGCTAAGCTTTTAGGTTCTCCCATTACTTGTGCAGAGGGTAAAGGTTCTCGTGTCCTGACATATTGTTTATAATCGTGCTTTTCTTTAGAGCTGTTCCAAAATCTACACTTTGTTTAAAAAAAAAAAAAAAATCTCCTCCGGTGCTTCTGACTGATTGTGAAAATCACTTTCACAGTGTGTCCAGCGTACCTGATGCTGGGGGGCCTGCCACAGTTAGCAGACAGTTTAGCGGCAGATGACCTCTGTTCTTCCAGACAGCGTGAGGAGTGTGCTTTCTGTCAGCAGGGCACTAGTTAAGTGTGGACATGGAAAGCTAATGGCCTTGTCCGGCCTGGGCAGTACTGGCAGATCCTGCAAAGGGGTGGGGAGGACCAGCTAGTGACTGTCAAGGTATGTTGGAGTGTGGACTAAGGAGTATTGCCCTCCTACCTCAAATTTAGGGTCAGCTCTGCCCCGTCCAAAGGTGGAGAGAGAGAGATGTATTCTCCAGTGCGCAAAGCCTGGCTCGTCTCCAACTCATCACTTTGCCCTGCCCTCGGCCACAGGGCAATTGGACGTGCAATACAAAATTCCGTAGTGCCCCAAAAATCGAAAGCTTGGGCAGGGTAGAAGTGAAGTGATGCTACTATAAAGTGGGGAGGGATGCTGTGCTGGGGGGCAAGAGGAAAAGAAAGGGTGTGGGATTGGGGCCGTTTCAAGCTGGGTTTCCTGTTGCAAAGCTTGGGTCTGGCATGCTGAATGGGACACATGGCCTCATTGAGAATATCTGCTTAGGTAAGGACTTATTTCCAAAACATCAGTAGCTAGGAGTGGAGCAGAAGTGTCACATGACACTAGGGGGCTGCAGGTTTCTAATCTGGGGGTGGGGAGGAAATGTTCATGAACTCACATCCCAGCTGTCTGGCTAGAGCTCCTGGCCTTAGAGAAATCCAGTGTACAAAGCAGAGTAACGTCCCCCTCCCTTTCCTGGATTGTTCTCAAAGGCAGTGGGTAGCTTTTCCATCATAGCTTTACTTTAGATCACTCCTTTATTTTAGCATCCCTTTAGAGTTCTGGGTTTTCTAATAGTGAAAATTACTGTACCACCACCACCTCCCCTGCTAGCTACCTTTATTTATGGCACTGCAGAAAGGTGGGACACGGACTAATATGTAGTAGTGTTCTCCAATGCGTCAGGATGCTTCGAACCTCTAGAGTGTCTTGCAACTTCAATGGCATCGGGAGTCACTAACTAACTAATAAAATAACTGGGAATGGTTGGGTCATTACACTAATTGAATCTCTTTCCCTATGTTAAGTTCTCCTCACACCTTCTATGGGTCATCTCGATTATCACTTCAAAGGTTTTTTTCTCCTGCTGACGATAGCTCATCTCAATTGATTGGGATTAAAAATTAGGAATAAAAAAATATTCTGCGTTTCCATAACTACTTCCATCTGGGGCTGGCAGAGCAGTTGGCAGACCCTAATTCATTCAGGATTACCACTCCCCTGGGGAATGGGGAAGAAGCATTTACCCCACTTCACAAAAGGGGAAAGGAAGGCACCGAGGGATGGGTTTGAGTTCACCATGACCACCAGCAAGTTGGTGTCAGAGCCATGAGCAGGGATCAGCCAGGACAACTGGTCAGCTGCATTGCAAACGTCATCACTTCTCTCACACCAAGTGCATCTTCCCAGTCTCTAGGCAGGATGCCAGCTGCATCGCTGACCGCATGAGCCGATGGAGAATCAGGCCCATGGCTTTCTCACCCTCCGCAATCAACGCGGTCTCCTTTGGGGATACCGATGGATTTTCCATAAACTGAAATGAGTCTTGCATGCAGAGGAGAGTCAGTAAATTAATCTGAGGGGGTGAGGGGAGATTTGCATGATTCTGCCAACACCATTGTGTGCAGTGCACGTGTCGCTCAATAGCAGCCAAAGCTTTGTACTGAATTCCCCTCTGGGCAATCCACTCCCCTTTTGCTCAGATGCTATTTTCCATGATTAGAGGATTGGAAATGGGATTCTGCCTTTCTGAGCTGGGATGCAAATACTGTGTCTCTAGATGTCTTTTTTTAAATGTGTTTTCATCGGCACTGCTTTGAAACATCATTTGAATCTCAAAGCCCGTTGTGTGCTGCACTGCATGCTAGGGAGCTCTGAGGTTAATGAATACTTTGATGAACATTGTCAATGTAGTGCTTTAAAGCAGTGGCAATAATAGTACAGCCATGATCAGGCTGCAGATTTATCCTGATGTCAGTGGAAACCAGAATATTTGGAGTGTGTTTTAAGAGATGAATCGGTGTGTTTTGCTATCTTGTATTGCAGCAAGTGTAGCTGCAAAAGCCTGATTCAGGATTAAAGTCTATTGTGACCCTGCTAATCCCAGCTGGACCAGTAATCGCTTTGAAAGCAAATGTATCTGTGATTTAATTGTATGTGATTTTGCAGCAAAGGGGATGAGCTGTCCAAAGACCAGAGATGATCTGCAGTATTTGCTTTTATTATTGCAGTTGCTCTTGCTGTCCTGAATGGTCCCCGCCACATTGTGGCCTTTGCGGGGTGTGTGTGCGTGGTGTTACTAATGGACTCTTTTTCATCCTCGTGCATCTGCATCAGAAACATTGCTCAGCTGCTGTGAACGTGTCCTGCCCTGACAAACCCCCGGGTGCCTCTCCTGTTTTTCACCTCTTTCAATCCAGTCTCTCACACTTGACCTGCTAGTGCTGTGGTTCTGCAATCTTTCATTCAGCTCTTATAAACTCTCTACTCTTCTGGCCCCTTGCTCATTCACGCCCAGTCTCGCCTGCCGACCACCCGCCACGCTGGCGCTCGCTTTTCTGTCCTGCTCAGCAACAGTCAACAGGCTCCACTTGGCCCTCCTCGTGCTAGGGAATAAAGCAAGGAAGCTCCCTGTAGTGCTGCAGCACAAGGGTTACCTATGAGCCAGAGGCCTGATTCTCCACTGTCTTACAGCACGGCTTGTTGTTCCCCCATGCATAATGCGTGTAAAACGCAGCCCTTCTGATCTGGTGGCGTTGTGCTCCCACAGCTCCATGCGAATGACGATGTGAGGTCCAAGGCAGAGGACAATGGTGATGTAGAGAGAGCAGAGCCCACTTGGATGCACTGTTGGGATTCAGCCCCAGAAGTGGTGGAGCTGCCTTCATTGGCTGGCAATTTCCAGCCGTATTCATGGGGGTAAAGAAGTACCAAGGCTCAGCCCTGATGGGCCCTGGCCTGGTTTTAGTGCTGGACAGACTCTGGACATTAGAATTCTTGTTCTTTTCTCCTTTTTAACCAATCAAGTTCTTTTGCTTGTTGCATCGTTCACTTCAGCATTCTGCAGAAGGGGCAAGGTGGGGCGGGAGGTGAGTCCCATAATCCCCTTCTCTCTCCTCAACCCATCACCGCATCCACTTGGATTGTGGCTGCTTTTCTCTGTCACAGCATCCTCCCTTCTGTCTCCACTCCAAGCCCCTTCTGCTAACGCTAAGTCTTCATTGGCTTTACTTTCCTGCACTGGTCTGGCTTCACTTTCAGCCAGGTTTGCATCAGGGGCGCATGACTAGCACCCTCAGTACAACAGCACATTTGTGCTGACTTTTTATCTATTTTACTCTGTCCCCACACTTTCCACTTTTGGTGCCTTTTTGTATCTACAACTCATAGCAACATCCTAACTGTAGTGAGGGGGGGGGGTGTGAAACTGCCCCTGGGTAAGGGACAGCTGGGGTTTTAGCACCATGGGAGGCAATCTAGGGCTGGGGCATAAGTACCTGAGCTGAGTGTTTCTGCTAAAATGATCAGAGGTGACATGAGCGACATGGAGATATTCCAATCATCATCTGTATGTTTCAGAGTTAATCCACTGGGATGAATTGGGGCTGTTCACACCTCTCAGATACATATTGCTTCGAGTTGCTCCTAAGACTTGGTGGCATCCGTTTACTCTTAGTTCAGCTGGAAAAGTGGAAGGCTATGAAGCCTATGAAGGCTTGAAACATCCAGAAAAGCTGAGATTCTGTGGACCCTTTATGCTTTAGTCATTTGAATGGATAGTTAAATCTAATGGCAAGCCACAAGCAGTGTGGGTTAAATAAGGAGACACACAGACTCTGGGAATTACCCAAAAACTCATTTACAGAGAAGTCATCATAAAGCCGTATTCATGAATAACCAAATTCATGAAATATTGAAAGAAACAGTCCCCTCTTTTCACTATGCCATCAAAATAGAATTGATTTATTTCTCTAAAAGTCAGGCTGGGAAAATGCTGTCTGGTTTGGGGCCAGGGACCAGTTATATATTTGTACACATATACCCTAGTGTGCACACCCATGGGTGCTTACAGATCAATTAATGAAAATTAGTAAATGATTCAGTTACGGACAGCCACAATTACAGTACTTGTTTTAAGATGCCTGCGAAACTGCTTGCAGCTGCAAATCTTAAAACAGTTTTTAAATAAGAGGCTTATTACAATCAGGGTTTTGTGCGTTTGTGAGTCCACAGAATTCACGAAGGACCCCCCCCCCCCCTTTTGCCTCCTCAAGGCATCTTTTCTCCTGAACATCCCAGCCATGGCTTGCTTGGAGAAGAGATCAGAGGGGCTTGCTGCAGTGTTTGCTAAGTACTGGGTAGTTTCTGTGTTTGTACATGTGTAATTAACTCGGATTGTCTAGGAAACACAGCAAAATGCTTGTGTTCAAGTGCAATTAGTGACTCAGCCTTGCCACTGCAAAGCCAGGCTTCCTTCCTTCCTTCCTAGCTGATTTGTAGCATTGAGGAGCGGGAGAGTCGGAGCCACTGGTAATGATCCAGCCTTTGGGCCCTGGAATGGTGGGATTGCTGAGCCTGAAAGGGCTAAGCAGCTGGGCTGCCTCTGCTGCAAGGGGCTCTGGGGACATCTCTAAAGAGAGCCCCCCACCCCCCCACCACACACCCTGGGCTCTGAGTGCACCCCCTAGCTCTGTGACAAGCAGTGTGCCTGAGGAGGGGGCGGGTGGCAAGAGGGGTGTTCTCCTTGCAGCTGCTGCTGCTTGAACTAGGGCACTCTTGCTTCAGATGCCGAGGTCCCGTGTTTGCTGCCTGAGAGGACCCATCCAGGGGTCGCTGCACAGAGGTGATTCTGCAGAGAGAGCGCTCTCACAGCTGAGACCATAGGCATGTTTGGTAGTTAACTATACTACAGTTCACACTTGTTCAGTGTCTTTGCGCTTGAACCGTTGTTTGGCAGTTTCCAGGAGAGGGACGGGAGGTGAAAACACTGGTTCCGGTTCCCGTCAGGATGGTCTTAAATCTTCCTCGGGAAATGATGGCACTGATCCAGTTGGCTTGATACAACAGTGTCGCTCCAGAGTTAGGGCCCATCACTGTAAGATACTCCAGTATATTTCTGTGGCTCGTCACTCTCCTATCTGAGCAGTTTATAACACTTATAAAGTTTTATACCCCTTAATCTCTTACCTTGTTTGCTTAACAGGAGAGTTTATTACTTCCGCTGTTGATAGGGGAATACCTTGAGAGCTCTGGTTAGAAGAGCTAACGCAATTCCACAGCCATAACTTGATTGTAGTCCTCCTTCCCTCTGCCTCTGCTTACCAGAGAGCAAGACAATGCAAGTGCTCTATAGCTGCTTTCTAGAGCGTTCATTTCAAAAGGCAGGCAGGCAGTGCCAAAGGCAGGCAGGAGGGGAGATTATCAGGGGAGCAGGATAGACTCTCTTAGGTGATAAATGTGTGGGCCTCTGGGAACTTTGCCCTGAGAGATTTGGTAGTTTAAAGCTTAGGGACTAGACATTGCTTTTCTCTCTTCCTAGGGTGCTGTTCTCTATGGTGTTGGCTGTATGATTTCCTCCTCAGGATGGTGTTATGGTGGTTGAATGTACAAAGGAAACAAACCTTTTGGCAATTTGAGGGAGTATTTTATCACTTGTAGCACATTCACATACAAACATGTTTAAAGTTAAAATGTTGCTGGGGGATTTTATCCACTTGGCCTCCCTTTCAGTCTGTGTGCATTCCCAGGATTGTTGTATTGTTTGTATTCACCGTAATGTTCCCTGTTAAAGTTCTTTGACATGTTCTGCGTGTCGTTGGGTAGCTCTGGAACCGCAACCTTCACTCTGCCTATCTCGAGACACTTACCTTTTCTCTCTCAAGAACAGAGGGCACCCAATGAATCTGAAAGGCAACAAACTTTAAAACTGAGCAAAGGAAATGAATGTTTATACAACCAGTGGAACTCATTGCCACAAGATGTCCCTGAGGCCAAGGGCTTAGGAGATAAAGAATGATTAGACACTGGTGGATGTTCTCATCTACAGTTAATTGTTTTTTAAATCCTGTGTAAATAAGGGATATAAACTTATACTTCAGAGCACAAATCAGTCACTAACTGCCTGAAGTGAAGATGAAATTTTCCCCATAGGTAGGTAATTGTCCATTAATGGGTTATTGCGTAATCTCTGAAACATCTGGTACTGGCCAGTTTAGCAGCCAGCATGCTGGACTAGATGGAGCACAGGTTTGATTCAGGCTGGCATTTCTATGTTCAATAAGGACAAATGCAAAGTACTCCAGTTAGGAAGGAACAATCAGTTGCACACGTACAAAATGGGAAATTACAGCCTAGGAAGGAGCACTGTGGAAAGTGATCTGGGGGTCATAGTGGACCACAAGTTAAATATGAGTCATAGCGTAATGCTGTTGCAAAAAAACAAACATCATTCTGGGATATATTAGCAGGAGCTTTGTAAGCAAGACATGAGAAGTAGTAATTCTGCTCTACTCTGTGCTGATTATGCCTTAATTGGAGTATTGTGTCCAGTTCTGGGTGCCCCATTTCAGGAAAGATGTGGACAAATTGGAGAAAATCCAGAGAAGAGCAACAGAAATGATTAAAGGTCTAGAAAACATGACCTATGAGTGAAGACTGAAAAAACGGGGTTTGTTTTAGTCTGGAGAAGAAAAGACTGAGAGGAGACATAACGGTTTTCAAGTATGTAAAAGTTTGTTAGGAGGAGGCAGGTAAAGTGTTCTCAACCACTGAGGATAGGACAAGAAGCAATGGGCTTAAATTGCAGCAAGGGCGGTTTAGGTTGGACATTAGGAAAATCTTCCTAACTATCAGGGTAGTTAAGCACTGGAATAAATTGCCTAGGGAGGTTGTGGAATCTCCATCACTGGAGCTTTTTAAGGGCAGGTTAGACAAGCACCTATCAGGGATGGTCTAGATAATACTCAGTCCTGCCATGAGTGCAGGTGACTGGACTAGATGACCTCTCGTAGGACTGGAAGTGACCTCAATTCTGTGATTCTATGTTGTTAATTACTATTTAAGCCCTTAATTTCCTAGGCCAGTTGAAAGTCATGGGTAAGAGTCCTACCTGGCACTTGCAGGTCTGTTTTTGCAGGTTGCATCCCTTTTTGCTCAGTCCTATGCAAAACAAGGCTGTGTGGTCACATGGTGTTGTGAGTCTTTAATTTCACTGGAATTCTGGATTCATTCAATGTCAGTCATTTACTGTTCAAAGAATTGGCTAGGTAGGAGAGGCAGAAAACTTCCCACTCCAGGTTCCCTAGTTGAAGCGACCACAGAGAAGGGTTTGCAGAAATCGCAGCTTTTAAATCAATAAACTCTCCTCTTAAGAGTTTAGAGAGAGTCTAATGAATAGAAAGTTGGAGTGTGCAGGATAAAAGCCGTGTAACACGAGCCAGAGTCCTCAGCAGAATGACTGCTTCCTTCACCACCTAAATCTCTGAACTGCCCAGGCAGCTGGGTGGCATTGGCATCAGATCTAGGCCTCACCTTCTCAGGGCTGGCAGATGTTCTGGCTATTAACAAGTACCTGGGTTCATTTATCCTTGTATCCTCTGTATTGAAAGCCTTGTTCTGTTCTTGTCTGGTCACTATCACCCCAACGTATTTTGACCATGTTGAGTTAATTATCTTTATTACATGCTGCTATTTTTCTCAGTTCTTACAGGCTTAAACTGCAGCATGGAGCTAAATATTTAGTGTGTTTGCCTAGAAGATCTGGCTAGAACACCCAGCCCTACCTCTAAAATCAAGGCAAAGTGCTTTATCCACTTAATGAGATAATTCTTCCTGCAGGTCCAGTGACCCTGTTTCGCCACCTGTCGTATGGGGGAGGGGAGTTAATGATTGATCCAAGAGATTTCCCTATGCACACAGATGGGGTTGTTTAACCAGCCATACAACCAGAAAGGGGAACGCAAGACTTGCCTTGCTGCTGGGCTTCAGAGAAGGGGAGATTGAGTTGGATTTTGGTAGGGAGGGCCTTGGCTTCCTTCTCTCACAGGCTTTGAGAGCAAAGAATGAAGTGCTGCTGTCATTGTAGTAACGAGTTGTCACTGTTCTCAGTGGTTGCTGGGCCAGAGTACCAGGAGAACACTGTTGGTGGCTGCTAGAAGATGAAACCCTGGGAATGTACCTGACCTTTGCTTGGTTTGCTCTATCTTCTCTCAGGCCTTGCTGAAAATGGACTGCCAGGGGCTGGTTGTGAGGCTCATTCAGGACTTTGTGCTCCTGACCACAGCCGTGGAAGTGGCTCAGCGTTGGAGGGAGCTGGCAGAGAAGCTAGCCAAGGTCTCCAAACAACAGATGGATGCCTACGAAGCCCCCCACAGAGACAGGAATGGAGTGGTGGACAGTGAGGTGAGACTAGATTTAACAGTCCCTGAAAGCGTGACTGGCGTTGTGCAATGGTCTGGAACCAAACACTTGAGGGCTGATTTCGGCTGCCTTTTGGGTTTTTTGGCTGAGATGTCAGCAAATAAGAGCGCTTCTTTGGCAATGGCAAGCCAGAGCAAGGTTCCTTCCCATCAGGAGATGAGTGCCTGAAAGTGGACCCTAGAGGAGAAGCTCCATTGATGTTTGAGTCTGAGAAACTGCCTGCAGGGGGAGCGGGTGTTTCATCATTTTCACAATTGTCCAATTTTCCCTTTCCGAAAGGGGAACAAATCCGTGTGTTCCTGCTGATGGCTTGTGATTGACACACACACCTACCTCCATGGGAGTGGAGCAATGAGCCTGCCAGTGTAGGCTCGGTACTCACATCTTATGGGGTGGTTTTGGGTTGGGGTGGGCTGGACACTGGGCAGTTTCAATCATCTCTCTGCTGTTCCTTTAAAAATAAGTAGCACCTCTCAATGGCTGACTGAAATTCTGGGGCCCTTTCAGTTTGAATAACTGTTTGTCCCACCCTCTGATACTGCCCCCTGGCTTGAGTTGAGGTTTTTCCCCAAACCAGTGGCTCTTGTGGGGTTCATTGTTCATGTTCTGTTAGGGGAAATAGGGACCGGTGCTCTGGGCTCAGATCTGACCACTGCAGGACTCCAGCAGTCATTCTCTTCCCCACGGGTCCAGCTTTGCAGTGTGGCTGGGCATTGGAGAGAGTCCAGCGGAGGGCAACAAAAATGATTAGGGGGCTGGAGCACATGACTTATGAGGAGAGGCTGAGGGAACTGGGATTGTTTAGTCTGCAGAATGAGGGGGGATTTGATAGCTGCTTTCAACTACCTGAAAGGGGGTTCCAAAGAGGATGGATCTAGACTGTTCTCAGTGGTACCAGATGACAGAACAAGGAGCAATGGTCTCAAGTTGCAGAGGGGGAGGTTTAGGTTGGATATTAGGAAAAACTTTTTCACTAGTAGGGTGGTGAAGCACTGGAATGGGTTACCTAGGGAGGTGGTGGAATCTCCTTCCTTAGAGGTTTTTAAGGTCAGGCTTGACAAAGCCCTGGCTGGGATGATTTAGTTGGGTTTGGTCCTGCTTTGAGCAGGGGGTTGGACTAGATACCTCCTGAGGTCCCTTCCAACCCTGAGATGCTACAGATGAGTTGTCACTGTTCTCAGTGGTTGCTGGCTATGCTACAGGGTTGTGGCAGCAGGGTTGCCTTGCTATGAAGCATCAGGAGCTGATGAGCAAACGGCCCGAATCTGGACTTGGGCCCTGATTCAGCAAAGCGCATGCTTGAGCCTCACTGAAGTTAAACTAGGGCTGTCAATTAATCACAGTTAACTCATGCAATTAACTCAAAAAAAATTGCCATTTTAATCACACTGTTAAACAACAGAATACCAATTGAAATGTATTAAATATTTTGGATGTTTTTCTACATTTTCAGATATATTGATTTCTATTACAACACAGAATACAAAGTATACAGTGCTCGCTTTATATTATTTTTATTAGAAATATTTGCACTGTAAAAATGATAAAAGAAATAGTATTTTTCTGTTAATCTCATACCTTATGCAATCTCTTTGTTGTGAAAGTGCAACTTACAAATGTAGATTTTTTTTTTGGTTACATAACTGCACTCAAAAACAAAACAATGCAAAACTTTAGAGCCTACAAGTCCACTCAGTCCTACTTCTTGTTCAGCCAGTCGCTCAGACAAACAAGTTTGTTTACATTTACGGGACATAATGTTGCCTGCTTCTTATTTACAATGTCACCTGAAAGTGAGAACAGGCGTTCGCATGGCACTTTTGTAGCTAGCATTGCAAGGTATTTATGTACCAGATATGCTAAACATTCATACGTCCCTTCATGCTTCGGCCACCATTCCAGAGGACATGCTTCCATGCTGACGATGCTCATTTAAAAAAATAACGCGTTAATCAAATTTGTGACTGAACTCCTTGGGGGAGAATTGTATGTCCCCTGCTCTGTTTTACTTGCATTCTGCCATATATTTCCTGTTATAGCAGTCTCAGATGATGACTCAGCACGTGGTGTTCATTTTAAGAACACTTTCACTGCAGATTTCACAAAACGCAAAGAAGGTACCAATGTGAGATAGCTACAGTGGTTTAAGACCCAAGGTTTAAGAATCCAAAGTGCCTTCCAAAATCTGAGAGGGACGAGGTGTGGAGCATGCTTTCAGAAATCTTAAGAGCAGCACTCCAGTGTGGAAACTACAGAAC
This sequence comes from Mauremys reevesii, assembly GCF_016161935.1. Classification (NCBI taxonomy): domain Eukaryota; kingdom Metazoa; phylum Chordata; order Testudines; family Geoemydidae; genus Mauremys; species Mauremys reevesii. The sequence goes on from NC_052633.1 coordinate 7,153,960, forward strand.
ATGCAACCGACGAAGTGGGTATTCACCCACGAAAGCTCATGCTGCAAAACGTCTGTTAGTCTATAAGGTGCCACAAGATTCTTTGCTGCTTTTACAGAACATGAACCACCCAAAAAGAAAATCAACCTTCTGCTGGTGGCATCTGGCTCAGATGATGAAAGAGAACATGCGTCGGTCTGCACTGTTTGGATTGTTATTGAGCAGAACCCCTTATTAGCATGGACGCATGCCCTCTAGAATGGTGGTTGAAGTATGAAGGGACATATGAATCTTTAGCAAATCTGGCATGTAAATATCTTATGATGCCGGCTACAAAAGTGCCATGCGAACACCTGTTCTCACTTTCAAGTGACATTGTAAACAAGAAGTGAGCAGCATTATCTCCTGCAAATGTAAACAAACTTGTTTGTCTGACTGACTGAACAAGAAGTAGGACTGAGTGGACTTTTGTAAGCGCTGAAGTTTTACATTGTTTAATTTTTGAATGCAGTTTTTTTATATACATAATTCGACATTTGTAAGTTCAACTTTCATGATAGAGATTGTATTGCAGTACTTGTATGAGAAGAATTATTTTGTTTTTATAACACAAATATTTGTAATAATATAAAGTGAGCACTGTACACTTTGTGTTATCTGTTGTAATTGAAATCAATATATTTGAAAATGTAGAAAACAACAAAAAATATTTAAATGGTATTCTAATATTAGCAGTATGATTAATCGCTTTAATTGCTTGACAGCCCTAATTTAAACACTTGATCGAAGCTGAACGTGTGTAATTATTTTTGTTTTTGTTTTTTTTTCTCTGTTCAATATCTTCACTAATGATCTGGAGGATGGCGTGGACTGCACTCTCAGCAAGTTTGCAGATGACACTAAACTGGGAGGAGTGGTAGATACGCTGGAGGGTAGGGATAGGCTACAGAGGGACCTAGACAAATTAGAGGACTGGGCCAAAAGAAACCTGATGAGGTTCAACAAGGCCAAGTGCAGAGTCCTGCACTTAGGATGGAAGAATCCCATTCACTGTTACAGACTAGGGACCGAATGGCTGGGCAGCAGTTCTGCAGAAAAGGACCTAGGGGTTACAGTGGACGAGAAGCTGGATATGAGTCAACAGTGTGCCCTTGTTGCCAAGAAGGCTAACGGCATTTTGGGCTGTATAAGTAGAGGCATTGCCAGCAGATCGAGGGACGTGATCATTCCCCTCTATTCGACATTGGTGAGGCCTCATCTGGAGTACTGTGTCCAGTTTTGGGCCCCACACTACAAGAAGGATGTGGAAAAATTGGAAAGAGTCCAGCAGAGGGCAATAAAAATGATTAAGGGGCTGGAGCACATGACTTATGAGGAGAGGCTGAGGGAACTGGGATTGTTTAGTCTGCAGAAGAGAAGAATGAGGGGGGATTTGATAGCTGCTTTCAACTACCTGAAAGGGGGTTCCAAAGAGGATGGATCTAGACTGTTCTCAGTGGTACCAGATGGCAGAACAAGGAGTAATGGTCTCAAGTTGCAGTGGGGGAGGTTTAGGTTGGATATTAGGAAAAACTTCTTCACTCGGAGAGTGGTGAAGCACTGGAATGGGTTACCTAGGGAGGTGGTTCTCCTTCCTTAGAGGTTTTTAAGGTCAGGCTTGACAAAGCCCTGGCTGGGATGATTTAGTTGGGTTTGGTCCTGCTTTGAGCAGGGGGTTGGACTAGATGACCTTCTGACATCCCTTCCAACCCTGCTATTCTATGATTCTAAGTCCCTTGCTGAATATGTTGGGCCCTACCAAATTCATGGCTGTGAAAAACGTGTCACAGACCGTGAAATCTGGTCTTTTGTGTGGTTTTTACGCTATGCTATACAGAGTTTACAGGGGAGACCAGTGTTTCTCAAATTGGGAATCCTGACCCAAAAAGGAGTTGCAAAGGGTCACAAGGTTATTGGAACTGGACAGCCAGAGAGTGGTGGCTGATGACTGAGGGCCCAGATCTGCAGGCAGCAGTGCAGAAGTAAAGGTGGCAATACCATACCATGCCATGCCCTCCTTACTTCTGCGTTGCTGCTGGCAGTGGCTCAGCCTTCAGAGCTGGGCTCCCGGCCTGCACCCACTGTCCAGCTCTGAAGGCAGCACCACCACCAGCGCAGAAGTACAGGTAGCAGTACCACAACCCCCCCTACGCTAACCTTGTGACCCCCATCCCACAACACATTTTAGGGTCAGGACCCCTACAATTACAACCCCATGAAATTTTCAGATTTAAATAGCTGAAATCATGACATTTACGATTTTTAAAATCCTATGACTGTGAAATTGACCAAAATGGACCATGAATTTGGTAGGGTCCTATGAATAGGGATGGACGCAAGCACTTTGCTGAAGTGGGGCCTGAATGGGCAGATATCGCTCCAGTGTTGTGTGTTCTCCAAAGCATTTAGTTGGACCAGAGCCTGTTCTAGTACTGCCATTCCTGTGCCCCGAAATAGCCACAGAAATTCCCAGCAAACGGCTACATTTCTGTAGCAGAGCAGCATCTAGTCTAAGTGACAAGAACAGATCTCTCAGTTCTGTTTGTGTTTGCTTTCTCTTTTTGCCTCTCCGGCATGTTACACAGGCCATGTGGAAACCAGCCTACGACTTTCTGCTAACCTGGAGCAATCAGATTGGAGATAGCTACCGAGATGTCATCCAGGAGCTGCACATAGGGCTGGATAAGATGAAGAACCCCATCACCAAGCGCTGGAAACATCTAACAGGAACCCTAATCCTAGTCAATTCCTTGGACATACTCCGTGCAGCCGCCTTTAGCCCTCCAGACCATGAAGATTTTGCCATCTGATGGCAGGGACTCCTGACGTGTTTAACTCTTCCTGGTTTTAGCAGAGGACAAAAAACAGGCGGGAGCTGACAAAAGGCCAAAGTTTGAACGTTCGCTCTGGGACTGGAATTGCACAGTGAAGCAGGACTTCTTTTGAGTGTTCTCCCTCATGTAGAAAGAGTCCAGAAGATCTGGGTTTTCTCTGTTGAGGGGTTGATACCAGTTACACAACTTTCTATTTGTAAAGTTTAACAGTGGGTGGGGGAGAACCCAACACATTTTTTTAAGGCATTTGCAAATAAATATCTAATTTTTTAATGAGCAGCAAAAGTCGAAACCACTTTGGGAGAATTGTTGCATTTTTATGTTGTGTAGGAACTTTTTTAAATGATCACTTCTGAAATTGACCATGAATCATGTAAATATGTATTTAAAACAAAGCACATTGTGAATCTCTCCTTTCCCTTCCCTCAAATCCCCCCACCGTGACCCCTTACGAGGTTTTCTATAGTGAGAGACTCTGGAATCACTGTTTTATATTCACCATTGCAGTAACCCTGAACCTCCTACAGCCCTGAGAAAATGTTACAAAGAAAAGCAGTTGTACTTTTTGTCCCAGTAGCTCTCTGTGATCTGTTTTTTATATATATATACTTTTTATAATGTCTAGATCTGGAAATACACAATACCTATTTTTCAAATATACCACTTCAGTTCTTAACTTGAAGAGTCAGTGCTGCCTTTAGCACTCAGGCAAAGGGGGACGTCCCTCCTGCCTGCTGCTACAATTAGCATTCTGGAAGGAGCTGAAACGATTTCTGGTTCCGTGGTGTTCCCGCCCCTTCTTCCCTCTTTTTTGCTTTTTTTAGGGGCATTAACTACAAAGGTGCCAGTCTCCTTGAAGGTAACTTTTCTCTCTACTGACTGCTCTGTACTGCAATAAGCATCTTGGTGAGCTCTGCTGGGGACCTGCATGCTCCAGAAGCGGTCAGGAGAGAGGAGCTGAATTCGACGTCATTTTTTAAAATGTCGTTACTAAGTTGAGATCTGATCCAAAGCTCATTGGAGTCCGTGGGAGTTATGATGTTGACTTAGGTGCCATTTCAGTCAGGCCCTTAAAGTTTAGGGTCTGATCCAAAGCCCATTCACGTTGGTGGTGAGACTCAGTGACTTCCCTGAGCTTTGAATCAGGCCCCTCAAGGCTACTAAGCTCCAGTCTGCCATGTAAATAATCCCTCGGTCAGAGAAATGGTTCAGCTGAGCTGAATTCTTACCCCTTCCGTGGTTCCTTCACGTGCAACATCAACTACCTTTTTAACAGCCACCTCCCTTTTTGAATGATCCTCTCTCCCTCCACCTTTGAAATATTTCACACAGGGGAAAACATATTTTTGCACAGAAGGAAGATGTTTATTTTGAGTGTGAAATCACATAACACAATAACAATGCCCCGTGCAATGGAAAACTGATAAAGTTCCCAGTTTCTGCTGGGTTGATCACTGAGATTGGAAGTCTACTTTTACTCCTTGAGCTTTATATCGACGAGTAAGAAGTTGGTGTGACCTTGCTAGAAGCATCATGGTCTTGTATTGACTTATCCATGATCACAGGTTGTCAGGAGATAATGGCACAATTCTTTTTTCTCCATTGTCAAGTTCCTACCAGGCATAGGAGGCAACAGCTGGCATCAGTCATCCATCTGTCAGTGGGTTTGCTCTGAACAGTTTGGCTGGCTTGCATCACAGGACCATCTCATCCAGTGTCTAAAATAAAAACTGCTTGATGCAGTCGGCCTGCACCCCGCAACAGGCAGACCATAGAAGTGACTTGTGGATCTGGACAGGCACTGCCAGAATCTCCTGAGAGTAGAGCGACAAGTGAGACACGTATGGCTTCTGGGAACCCCGCTCCTCCAAAGAACGGAGACATAGTGTAATGGAGATTGTGCCTCTAATTTCCCCTCCAAATGTCACCCTGAAAGAATTTCCCTTAGAAACAAGTCTCTCTCTAATGAAGAATAGCACCTTAATATCATGGATATTCTCCTCAGGGGCTTTAAGGTATTTCTTATGCAACTTCTTATAGCACAGAGTTGAAACCTGGCAGGCAGTAATGCTCACATGCGGGGTCCTTTTTTTTTTTTAAAGGAACAGACCACCTTAAATTTTTTTTCATACACCAACCTGAACCCTATGTGGAAATGCTGGGATACCTTGGAATGGAAGCCGAAGTTCAGTGCATTCCAAAAGCAGAGAGCAGACCTGCCTAAAGGGTTCCTGCTAAATGACGCCGTATGCATCAGCAGAGGGCTTGTAAGTATCTGTTCAAAGCACAGACTTGTTGCATTCTTCACCAAGCTGTTGGGTTTAGCTGATCCTGCCAGTGGGTCTGCAGAGGCCTGAGCAGAGCTTGCTGAATCGCTTCAATGAGGGCTTTGCACAGGGATCTAGTTGGAGAATTAGGGTCTAACGTACTGCAGATGAAGACAGTGGGGAGCCAGGGTGGCCTTATTGCTCTTACAGCAGCGTTTAATCTACCAGACAGATGCTTTAGCACCCTGGGATTCTTACAAGATGGGAAATTACTGGCTAGTTTTGTTTTCCCAGATTTTCTGACTACCTCAGGTCCTGTACACCCAGCTGGACATTTCAACGGAAGCCGAAACCCACCATTCTACCCCAGCCTCATCTGTTCTTTCCCCTCCCTGAGAATCATTTGAGCCCAAACAACTGCAGTGGTTCGGAATGAGTCTGTGTAATCACTACGTGATTTTTTTTTTCCCCCTCCTCCTTTAATTTAAAAATCAGCCTCCTTTCACATGTTAAAATCCACGTGCTGTTCAAATGCCTTTCACCCACCACTCTCAGGCCCTGCTGTGGAGCCTTGGTCTGGATGTTGCATTACTTCAGTATGTACAGCAATTGCTTATTGTACTTAACAGCTAATGTTTTTTAAAAATCTTCGGGAAAAAATATTACAATTAAAGCCGTTATTTGAACACTCCTGAGAGGTCTTGATATGCTCTGTTTCCTGGGAGGTTGCCTCAGTTATAGGACTGTACTGGTGCATGGAAACGTCTCTCTAGGTTTCCACTGGATGATCTCTTCCTCCAGCAACTGGTTGACCCATCGGCCCCCCCTCCCATCCCTGGCATACCTTACAGAAACAAAATCAGTATCAAGGAAACTGTCCATGAAGCTTTGTGCCTTCATCAAGGTCTCAGCCAAGTTCTACTTCTCTCCTCAAAAGCAACTCATCCAAAAACAGCGGGGCTGCAACTTCGCGGTCAGATATCTGCGTAGGTTTAGTTTTTTTCCAAGCTGTAAAATCATTTGCATTCCCCCCTCCCCACGTTGGTATTTGCATTTAAATACTAGACACGCCTAAAATATTTTATTTTAAAAAATGAAAGGCAGTTTGGCTGAGAAATGATTGTATGTGCTGCAATATTTTGTGGCAGACATTTTTATTACTCAACTGCTTCTCTTGCATTTTTCTGGCTGGAGAAAATGATCAGATAATTCATCACTGGTTGGAAGGTTCCTAAAAGCCCCTGAGTAAGAGGAATGTGTGTATCAATTCAAACAACGATAGAGCAATTCCCCAACGTTCACCTTTAGTGTTACTGATCCTGTAGCATTGGGTGTGACATCAACGGTAGAACAGCTTCTGGTTTTTTACCTGAATGGTCAAACACCCCGTCTCCCAACTGTGTGGTGTAAGATGGTTAACAACAATATAAGAGAGCTCGTGAGCTAAACGTGGCCAGATTTGGGCCTGGTGCAAGCATTTGCAGCACCTTTTGGAGGTATGAATTGAGCTTACACCATGTTCTAAAACTGACCTATCTTGTTAGTCACTTCTGATGTGTTGGGTTCAGCCTGCTGACCTGCACTGCATGTGAGTGCACTGGGTCTGGTGATTTCATTTTGCTCCTGGTTCATGCACCCGGGAAAGCCCACCTCGCCCTTTGGCACAACTCTGCATGATGGGCAGTTGTTGCTTAAGAGTCCCAGCACTGGGCCTAGGCTGCAGCGATATTCAGGAATGCTTTGGGTAGCGCCAGCCCGTTAGACTGACTTCAAGACAGTGTTGCCCAGTCTTGTGACTCAGTGTGACCCCAAGTGATATTTGTTCTTAAAGCACCAGCTCCTGGAGTCAGAAGATCATCTGAGACCCTGTTTACCTCTCTACTGAAATGAAAATGTCTAGCACTGAGCATTTCAGCTTCTCAGCACAAGGGAGAAATCTTGAAAATGTGACCACTACAGGCCCAAAAGCCAGCCAGCAAATGAAAAGAACCCGCAACTTTTTGTCCATCTCAATTTTTAAGCTAATCATATGATTGGGGGGGGGGGGGGGGAAAGAGGTGTACTGGACTCATGAGCTAGAATAGTTGGTATTGGCTTGTGTGTGTGGGGGGGGAGCAAGGTAGAGGCAGGTATATTAATCCATCCCCTTCATGAGCATTAATTTATATTCCCCAAATCCAAATGCTGCAAATGGAAGGTTTGCAAAGCCACAGCTCAGGGAAGTGTTTGTAAGAAGATCCTGGGTGTTGTGCCCAGTGCTTTTTGGCTGACCCTTCCTTGGCCTTGGCTTTCGGAGAGCTAGTGGGACCTCAGCAAGACTGAACAGTCCTGGACCACAGGAAAACTCACCCAGGCCATTCGAAAGAGCCACTAACAGGAGCCCGTGGGCTCAGTTTGCACAATGCACTAGTACGTCAGTGGTAATCGTGTGTTCGTATCTCTGACCCACAATTATGGATCGCTGTCCGGGGTGCATTGCGTATATTCACTGTGCCTTGGAAGGCTGGTCCTACAGCACTGGATGACTGAGCGTGTTGCTTCTTTGGCAGCCCTGCTCCCTGTGAGGGTCACTCGGGAGGTTTTATTGATGTTCCCCCTGCAGAGCCCAGGTGGCTCAGGGAGAGAGTCTGATCCTCCCTGTGTCTCACCAACTGTTCGCTCAGCTCCACTCCCTCCCTCCCTCCGGTGGAGCACCGCGATGCCCGCGGCTTGCACAGATGCAATAGGCATAATCTTTATTACTGGGGAGTAGAATGACCAGATGTCCCATTTTGGCCAGGACAGTCCCTTTTTTAGGCTCTGTCCCAGCCGTCCCGACGTTTTTAACAAAACTGGGCATTTATCCTGTTTGTTCTTCCCAACTGACATGGGGTGGGACCCCTGGCAGGGCCCAGAGTGGCAACGCTAGCCCTGCGCTGGAGGGAGAGCAGCTTGGGCAAGCCAGCCCGCCCCGTGTGCAGCGAGGAGCGGGGACTCAGCGGCCCTGCGGGCAGGTGGCAAGGGGGCTCGGACCACCCCCCCCCGCTGGCAGGCTGAAAGGGGATTGCGGGGACAGGAGGGGGCTCGTTGGCAGCAGGGTGGCTCAGAGGACCAGCCCCACATGTGGTGAGGGGGCTCAGGCCAGCCCCCTGTGCCAGTTGCGAGGGGGACCACAGGCCGGCCCTGGGTGGGTGGGAGGCTGGAGGGCTCGGCAGTCTGAGGGCTGAGGCTGGCCCAGCGGGAGGGGACTTCAACCCCGTCCTGCATGGGTGGGAGACAGGGAGGGCTTGGGCCAGCCCCGTGCGGGGTGGGGAGGAGCTCAGGCCAGCCCAGGGATGTCCTGTTTTCCCTTTGGGAGAAGATGATCACCCTAGCGGGGAGGTAAGAGGGAAAGCGGCTAACTAGAGGCTATAGGAGGTCAGACTCCATGACAGTGGTCCCTTCTCGCCATGGAATCTAGGAATAAACGAGAACCTGAGAAAATTGATACCATGCCCCGCCCCTAAAATACAAAGCCCCCGCCCCAGAATCATCTCTTCTGTTCTGGCCGTTTTGCACCAACAGCCGGCCCGCTGAGAATTCCCCTGGGGCAGGGGAGCCCTGAGTTGGCATGAAGTGATGCAGCTGGCTCCTGCACTGAGTGCCCTGCCCTCCCACACCATGGCATTGTGGCGTGCTGGGGGGAGGCAGTGGCTCGCTCCACCCCTTCCCATTGGGTGTCCAGTCCCTGCATAAGCAGCCCTGTGTCTGCCTTAACTTGTGCCAGTGAGTGGAAGCTGGCACAGCTGCACTGGGGGAATTGGGAAGCTCTCTCCTAAGTGGATGTCTCTTGGCACAGGAGAGCATTGTGACATGTTCGATATCAAAGACGGACCCATGCTTCAGTCATCTTGCTTATATCGTTGGGCTTTTCCTTCTGTGCCAACATCTGTGAATGCCTTGTGACTGTCTCATCCTGTATTGTTCCACCTCTCCTGAAATTCCTCTGATTATGGAGGAGGCTTGGAAACATTAATGTGGGTTCCTGTTCTGTAGCCTTGCATAAAAAGCTCTCTTCCATTTGAGCTGCTTTCCATTAAGAGTTTCTTTGTCTCTTATCGCTTAACTTGAAAGGAATTATTTGCTATTTTTTGGTACCTCTGGACCAATTGTAGGAGCTACATGCTACAGTTAAGGTCACCTTGGAAATGGAGTCTCACAATTTTTTCCTACACTTAAGCCATCAAAATCAAATGATCATCTTGCATCGTTATTTTTCAGCATCTTTTCTAAATGACTAAAGAACCCATGTTGGGCGGGGGGAGAGAGAGAGAGAGAGAATTGGTCCCCATTAGGTTATCCGTGTCCCTAGAAAAGCCTACATCTCTGAAAATCTTGCTTTGTCCTCCACAACTCCTGGCCTCTGAAAGTCCAAATCGCCATGAACATTTGAAATGAAACCCTGGAATTACGGGCAAGGATCAGAGATCCCTTTGTGGGCTTCCACCCTGCCAGTAGCTATGGCCATTTGATCTGCAGGTTATCTGATTCTGCTTGTGTAACATCAACAGACCCTGATCATCAGCGGGCGAGAATGAACCAGGGACCTCTGGAGCTTAGTGCATGAGACTGTACCGCATAGCTAAGAGCCAGTTGTCTTTTAGCTTAAGGCTGTAGAGCAGACTCATTTTGTCTCTCTCTTAAGTGGTCTTGGTGCCGCTAGAGAGGACAGAACACCACACCCAGAAGGTGTGTGGGTTACACTTGCTCTGGTCCCCTTGCTGTTTGTGATTGAAATGCCCACTAGCCCAGTTAGCAAGATGGAATAGCTAATCTTGCCTTCCCTGTTTGGGCTGGTGGGGAGGGGGCTCCTAGCCTGCACTGGAAGAGAAAATCAGTTCTTGACCTTTTATTTTTTTTAACTCAAATGCTTGAGAAACACGTGGGTGAAAGCTGTCATTGTGAAGAAGCAGCAGCGTGTCAATCAGGATAACCCCATTGACTTCGGGGGGCTGCTTTACAGCTGCTGGGGTCTGGCGCTGCAGGGGCACAGGAGAGCCGGCTGTCACAGGCGTCTCGAAAGAACTTATTTCTCCCCTTTGATTATAGGAATGCCGGGGAGTAAGCGTGAGGAGGACATGAGCAAATTAGAAGGCAGCAAAGGTTAGTTTGATGGGTGCTGTTTTAATACAAACGTTTGTTTTAACCTGCGCTCCCGTCCTGGATGAGCGGAAAGGCCCAGCGGCTGCAGCTCCAGGCTGAAGCAGCCTTTGGTCCCACATGAGTCGTGTCAGTAACGTACTGGAGCTCAGACTGGAAGGGAGCCGGGGGGGAGGGGTGTTATATAAGTGTTTTCTCCAGCCAGCTGGTTTGGGCCTGCTTCCAGTTTGCGGTTGGTTCGTGGCTGCAGGGGGAAGCGACAAATGAGTCCAAGCATTGTTCCACAAGGAAGGGCACGGGATTTGCAAACCCGTGTGTGGAGAGGCTTCAGCTGAACTAACCTTGTGCCTAGATAAAGGCAATGGAGGTCAAGACTGGTGGTGTGGATTGATTACAAGTCTTAGTACAGCTCAGAGAGGTAATGGGGGGGTCTAAGCATTGCGCTTGGAATATCTGCTTGTCCCTCGAACCCCTGGTGAATCAGCCTTTCATCCATCCAGCATGACTACAAGGCATACTATGCAGCAACCCCTGGTCCTGCTTACTCAAGAAATATTAAAGATCTCCAGGAATCAACTTTTTTGGCTTTTGTATCCTAGTGAGGGGAAGGGAAATGTTTGGCTTTGTGCTGCAGTCTGCTTGGATGCCCCCTGTTCTGCCCAGAGGTGGCTGCATTTCACTGGTGCTGCACTTCAGTCTCCCTTAGGCTGAATAGCAATCCGTGAACGAACAGCACTGCAGGCGAAGCTGCAGCCGTCGTGCTGATTTTCTTTCTCTCGTGCTACGTTTTTATCGCTCCCTCATCACCAGGGTCTCTTCCGCCGCTCCACATTGCTGCTCACTGTAGATGAGAAGCTGCATGAAAACATGAAGCCAGAGAATGCAATGAATTGCTGTTGGGCCCAATAAAAGAGAACATCCAATTCCTGAGCCATAATGATCCATTTGTCAGGACTAGGTGACCTCCTGATGGGTCTTTTCCAACCCTAATTTTTCCATGATTGTATGAACTCATTTTTCTGCATTAAAGGTGCTGTTCTCCCTAACTACCACAAGGGGCGCTGTCTCCTAGCCAGGAGGACAGCTGATTACTGTGAGTGCTGGTGCTGTCTCTATGTGCTCCAGCTCCAGAGTGTAGGAGCAGGAAGGTGGGTGGGAGTGGATCCCTCCTATTCCTCCTCCTCCCGCATCCCCCAGGAGAGCTGAAGATTTGTGAGAGGAGGGAGAGGTAAGAGCACAGTCCATATTATGCACTCACATGCTATCATGACTGCACACAATGTCCCTTGCAAAGCTCTTACTGTTTTTCGTTCCTGATTGCAGCAAGGCACAGATGGCCGATAATTAATAGACCATCCAGCCCCCTGCTTCTTAAACAATCCTGGCATGTCTGGGCCAGGGGCTCCCTTTTTTTTTCCCCTCATGGGCCCGAATGACCTAAATCAATATAATCGGCCCTGATCCTTCATAAAATGTGGGTTCTGCTACTGAAAATTAACAAGAGCCCGTCCTCCTTTTTTGCACTGAGGCTCCCACTGCAGATTAGTAGCTACCTCTCTGCCACATCTCTGATCATCAGATTCCTCGCTTTGATAACAGGCTTTCCCTAGAGTTCTTTAGGGATGGCATGTTTGCAATGTCTGCCTTCTTGCTGTGTCTGTAATTTGGCTACAAAAATCATTGCTTTCTGAGCTGTAAATACCACCTGTTTTTATTAGAAATGTTGCTTGAGTCACAGAAAACCAAACGCCGGATAAAGTTACAAAACACAAGGGACAAATGAGCCTCAAGTGGTGAACAATACAATAATTACAAGCATTATTCTATAGCCATAATAGAGTCAAGTATCAGAGGGGTAACTGTGTTAGTCTAGAACTGTAAAAAGCGACAGAGTCCTGTGGCACCTTATAGACTAACAGATGTATTGGAGCATGAGCTTTTGTGGGTGAATACCTACTTTGTCAGACACATAATAGAGTGTTAAGTATGTCATGTTATTCATGAGGGCAATGGAGGAAAGGCAAAAAATATTAGCTACTTTCATATTAGAATCAGCTTGTGTAATGAAAGGAAGGCAAGGAGCGTGATAAGGGGAAACATTTTCCCAATGTTTCATATGAGTAAGATTTTCCATAAGGAGTTTGGTTGAATTCAGCAGCAGCAAACGAATTATCTGTTTTGAGTCTCCAAGAAGTCTCTCTTTTTTAAAAACTCTGCCTTGCCTTATCTAATCTGCTCCCTCAGATGTATTTCTAAAGCATCCATGGCAAGGAACCAAGATACTCTCACTTTGACCTCCTCTCTCGCGCCCCTCCCCAAGAGTAAGGAAAACTGACCCTTTATGACAAAAGCTGGATATAGTGCAAGAGTAGCTCTGGAGTGTAATTAACCGTGGGTTTGTGTCCCACTTTGGAGTCCCCCCTGCTGAACATTAATTAAAGCTTTCAGCAATTGCTTTGTGAAGTCATGTCTGGTACAGACTAAGTCACCCGGACACATTCTGGTCCCCAGCTGAGTGAAATAAATGAACCGTAGAAGGTTGCTTAGCAACGGATGCTGCCTGCTTTACCAGTGCCTGTCACTGGGCTTTCCTTAGTTCAGCTCCTCAGCTTAGCCTCTGAGCGCTGAAGGGACTAGGATGGGCTTGTGAATGGATTCAGAGCCCTTGTTTTTGCCAAGGTCATTTCAGTGGCAAAAATGTAATGTAAAATAGCCATCAGTTGCATGGTTCAGTAGTTATTTACGCCCGCTGATTTTGTCTGGTAGCTAGAAGTGTGGTTTATACTGGCATCTATAAGCGGGTATTTTGTTGCCCGTTTCCACTCTTTAGTCTGTGTTTTAGCTAGTTAAGAGAAGTCTGGAGGTTGAGTTCAGACCAGGCATGTTGCAGCCTGGCCAGGTGAGACTTTCAGGCCCCGCTCTGCTAAGGCCCCTCAGCCCTGACCTCCAGCCATACCATCGCTTTCACGAACATGAGCACTGCTTGTGCCTATTTTGCCACATCGAAGGAGTGATGCATTTACCCACGGCCACTAGGACAAGCCTACTGCACTTTATTTTCACTGGTGGTTTAAAGTGGGATTTTAATCTGGACTTCCGGAGTTGAAAGGCTACTGTGCTCTTCATTTGCTTAACCCCTTCATTTCTGGTACAGATTCACCGAGGCAATGAACTGAGGGGGGGGGCGGGGGTTTGCCAGATCCCTGGGATGTGACACAGGGGGTTGGTTGGCAGGATGTTCTCTGCGAGGATTCTGGAGCTCTGGAATGCCATCTTGTCCCTGATCCAAACAGCCCAGAGAGTTAGTGCGATTGAGGTGCTGGCTGATGGGTGGTGGGATAGGATTTGAACAGGACCTGTAGAAGGTGGGAACTGACCCCAAATTGTGTATCTGATTCTGGAATTTTAAACCATGAGATCCTGGGTATGCGGCCTTATTATTCTGACTGGAAAGAAATACAATAAAATAACACTTGTTGCTGCCAATAAGTGAAGGGACAAATGTTACCTAAAATTGTACCGTCTGGCTTCACTTCCCCCTGAACTCTGGCTGTTGTGATGCCAGTGGGCAGAGACCTTTGCCTGGCAACAGGATTTCTGCCTTGGGGTGTGATCTTTGACTTTTCCTCTTCCCTTCGGGAAGTCTCAGCACCCTTTGCTTTTTCTTGGAGATCTGCCTTTGGCGTGCTGTTCCGGACAGCGCAGTGATGAGTGTGACGGAGAATATTCCTAGTGAGGTCAGGAGAAGGGGAGGAAAGGGGTTGTAGTTTTGTTTTATTTGTAAAGCACGCTTTCTGTTCCTTCCACAAAACAAATGCTAGTGCTGCAAGTGGCGCCACGCTGCTGCTAACCCCTAGCTTATACATCACGCGCCTCCCCCAGAGATCGCCGAGCATCTACACAGCAGGTCAGTTTCACTATTCCCATTTCACACATTCACAGAGAGGTGAAGTGACTCACCCATGGTCACCTGGCAGGCCAGTGGAAAAACCCAGATCTCCTGAGTCCCAGTCCAGTGCTCTAGGCACAACAGCCCGAACAGACCACAGCAGTGCCCACCTCCTTCCCACGCTGCCCTGCCAGCACGCCTTAGACCTGCCCTGCAGAGGTGACCTCTGCAGGTAAGAAGTTTCCATATCGAGTCAGCTCTTGGTCTTTCTGAGGTGACTGTGTGTGTGTGTGAGACAGAGGGAGAGATGAGGCTAGATGGGAAGCTACTACAGTAACTCCTCATTTAAAGTCATCCTGGTTAATGCTGTTTCGTTGTTACGTCACTGATCTGGTAGAGAACAGGCTCGTTTAAAATTGTGCAATGCTCCCTTATAACGTAGTTTTGGCAGCCGCCTGCTTTGTCCACTGCTTGCAGGAAGAGCAGCCCATTGGAGCTAGCTGGTGGGGGCTTGGAACCAGGGTGGACCGGCAGCCCCCCTACCAGCTCCCCGCTACCCTAAGTTCCCAGGCTATCAATTGCCGGGCAGTTCAGGTGTCCCTCCCCGCACTGCTGTGTGCTGATCCTACCCTCTGCCTTGGAGCTGCTCCCGGGAGCCTCCTGCTTGCTGTGCGGGGGGAGGGAGGGCGGTGTGCTAATGTCAGGGTTCCCCCTCCCCCCTGCTCCTGCACCCCACTTACCCCATTTCCATAGAGCAGGGGAAGAGCGGGGACATGACAGGCCTCAGGATGGAGGGAGCTTCCTGGCAGCAGCCTCTGTCTCCACTTGCTGATCTACTTAAAAAGGCAATATACTTAGAGTGGGGTCTGCCTACTTAAAGAGGCAATGCACAGCTTTCTCTCACACACGATGTGTCTCTCTGTCTCTGTCTCCAAGCTGTCTCCCCTCCCTCCATTCGTGCTGTCTTGTAGAGTGTGAGGCTACATTAACAACAATGGGTTAACCCTTAAGGGCTCAGCTGATTGCTAGTTCATCATTTAGCAGTAAGGTATTTCCTGGGAAATATCCCACCCTCTGACTCCTCCAGCTCAACCAAGCTTCACAATCATCACTGTGTACAAGTATTAAAATGTTTGTTTAAAACTTATACTCTGTGTGTGTGTGTGTGTATATATAATTTTGTTGGTGAAAAAAATTTCCCTGGAACCTAACCCCCCCCCCCCTTTACATTAATTCTTATGGGGAAATTGGATTTGCTTAACATCATTTAGCTTAAAGTCGTATTTCTCAGGAACATAACTACAACGTTAAGCGAGGAGTTACTGTACACTAAAAATGATTGGGGTTGGCAGAATTTTTTATTTTATTTTAATTTTGACAGCTAATAGCAATGTTTATTTTTAAGCATTTTCCCCCAGTTTTCATTGGTTTAAATATTTACAGCTGTGGGAAATTATGAGGAGTAAGACAATTGGGGGGTCAGACAGTAATTGTTTAATGACAGGAGATGTTGAGATTCAAAAAGTTAAAGCTGTATAACTGTTAAATCACACATAGTCAACATCACATGTCAAAATCTACAACGTGAATAGCCTTAAATCAAACCCTAATCAGTTCTCCAGCAGCCTGTTTCTTTCTTTGCCTCTCTGTAAATGTTGATTATCATCAATGGAAATACTTTTTTGCTGGTCTGTGCACGGTGAAATCGACACCAACTTTTACTGATAAAAAATAGAATCCTTCCAAGCCTCACAACGATCTCCCTGTTTCCCAGCAATTGTGTGGCTGCAGGAGTGCCAGCGATGCTGCAAAGTCTGGCTCAGCCAGCGTTGCCACGGGGTTATAAAACCCTGTTCTGTTTGAGCAAAGCAGGGCTTCATGAGTCAGTTGGAAACCCCCCTGAGGATGGTCTACACTTGCTCTTGCCAGAGAGTTCAAAGTCCACAGGGGTTGGACATCTAACTCTGTAGGTACTTTTGAAAATTGCTCCCAATGCTCTAGCTGGTGCTTGGGCAGCTGGAAAAGGGACACTGCTTTCTAGTGTAGACAAAACCTTGTGCCCCAGGAGCTGTGCTGAGAACTCAGTTCTGTTAGGGTAGCAAACAGTTGTGTGATAACTTATCACTGCAGACCTGGGTCACACCCACTTCAGCAGCCTGGCGGCTCCTGCCAGTCCCTGAGCCGTCACCCTTTTCTGCTCCCCAGGCTTACTCTGCTGGTTCTCTTGGGACGGTTCTTTTCCTTGGCAGAACTTGACTTTGTGACTGGCCCATTTCAGCCTGTTGCTCTCTCCAGATCGCCTCACTTAACTAGAAATAACACTCATGTTTATAAATGCATGTGCAGGTGATAATTAATCCCTGCCCTGAGTTCTGCAGCAGACAGTCTGGTTAAGAATATCTCGCTCATTACTGTCAGGCGCGCCCTCCCAGACAGTGTGTCATTCATGCGAATTCAAAGAGCTGTTCTGTTTCACAACCAGCGAAGAGACTTGATGCTGTACCTACAGTCCCAGGAACTTTATTTCTGGCTTTGCACTTGTGATCATCCTTTGGGTACCAGGACACATGCAGGCTCTGCAGGTGGAATGCAAGATGCCATGTGGAAAGCGGAAATTCTTACCAGTGGAAATAGACATGGCCAACTCTTTCATGGCACTAGTTGGGCCTTCTCGCTAACTACTTGCAGATGTTGGGGCAAGTAGCTGAGCGGTTTTGTTTGTTTTGAGGAATTAGAGGAATTAGAATCCCTCATGGGGGAGGGATAGCTCAGTGGTTTGAGCATTGGCCTGCTAAACCCAGGGTTGTGAGTTCAATCCTTGAGGGGGCCACTTAGGGATCTGGGGCAAAATCAGTACTTGGTCCTGCTAGTGAAGGCATGGGGCTGGACTCAATGACCTTTCAAGGTCCCTTCCAGTTCTAGGAGATTGGTATATCTCCAATTATTACCTTATTACCTTAGAAAAAATGCAGCTAATATGACGTTGAGTTGTCTCAAACCAAACTTGGGGCACTGGTTAGGAAAAGGCATTTGTCACAGGTTAGATCAACAGTACACACATTCTCCCTCTGCGATCCATCAAGGGCATCCACCTGGGATCCCAACATCTCTCTCCCTCCTGATAGGGACTCTTCCTGCTGCACAGCTCCCTGCCTAAACAGGCCAGTATCTGTCCTTGGGTGGCTCTCGGAACAGCTGGAATTCCTGCAGTTACGTTACCACCCAGCTATCTATAAGCAAGCACCTTTATTCTTCAGGTGAAAATATTCCAGAGAAAACACTAAACCCAACAAAAAAAAACCTACATGCGTGATAAAAAGCTTACGAGAGGTCACCCCAACTCCAGCCTTAGGCTCTGGTAGGTGTCAGTCCTTCAAAACCACACCTGGGAGTTTCCCTTCGATTCAAGTCGATAGCTGTCTCAGATCCCCCAGCCATGTTACACGCAGTCCCGGCCCACAACTGTACCAAATTCATTCAATACAACGGACCCCAAAGATTCTCACGCTTCATTCAATGAAGTCTCTCCAGGCCAGGGCCAGATTAATGTAGGGGCTTTAGGGGCTGCAGTCCAGGGCCCTGGTGCAGCCAGGCTCAGCAGGCTGCCTGCATGCTGTGGCCCCGCCTCGTTCCCAGAAGCAGCCGGCTGCTGGCACCTCTCTGTGGCCCCTGGTGGGGGGGGGGGGAGGCAGCTCCCCATCCTGCCACCAGCACCATCCCCTCAGCTCCCATTGGCCAGGAACGCTGACTGTTAGAATGGTGCAGCATAGGCCAGTTTCTTTAGTAGGTAAGAGGCTGTGCCTTGCGGTTGATTTCAGCGGGGCTACTGGCAGTGCATGAAAT